>NC_042632.1:41160912-41484340 GCF_901001135.1 Rhinatrema bivittatum | reverse complement strand
GAAATAAAACCACAGTCCCATGGTACCACCTATAATGAATTGTTATGAAAACCACAAAAACATCTGTCTGCGGATATTGTTCTTTGATTTGAAGTCAGTGTTGTAAGCGGTAATTTTTGTCATTAAAGCTGTTAATCTGCTCAGCGCTCCTCATAACTTTTTATGAAGAAGAAGGGAAAAAAAAAAAAACCTCCAGCTCTGCTGCCTCCGCCTTCCTTTAGAGAGAATGAGAGAAACAACCCCAGCGAGAGAGAGAGAGAGAGAGATGGAGAGACGGAACAGAGCGAGGGGGAGAAAGACAGGGAAGGAGGGAGAGAGAGAGAGACAGGGAAAAATTATAAGAGAAAGGGAATAGAAAGAGACGGCAAAGAGAGACAGAAGGGGGATGAGAAAGTGAGGTGGGGAAGGGAGAAAAATAAGGATTGAGAGAGGAAGAGACGAAGCGCACTCCGCACAAAAGCATTGGAATAATTGGCTTTAATGACCATCGATTCTGAACTCTGGTTTCTGCAGCAAAAGCCAGGGCGCCAGCATCCCGGGGCTGGCTGGGGAAAGAGGCAGGGCCAGGGTGCCAGCACAGGCAGCCCCTGGGGAGGGGGAGAAGGGGGGGAGCGACTTCTCCATCCCATCTCATTGAAATGAACACCCCCCCACCTCCCATTAAAGGCAAATATCGTGGGTGAGTAATTGCCTGGTAAAAAGCATTGGCTGACGCCTCCACGCTCAGCCACATTAAAATGGATGGCTGGGGGTGGGGGGGAGGGGGGTGGTAGCGTCCCCTGGGAATCTGCCTCCCCAAAAGGTGACGCGGATATCACAGACCCCGGCTGGAAAATTGTTTCCAGTTCTATTCTACAGTCCCAGATGAGAAATGACAACCATTTTAAATCAACACCTTCCCCCCTGTCAGTTCGCCAAGGGCTATAGCAGGAGCCTTTGCTATCGTTACTAGGTTGGCCTTCTTCAGACGATGGCAATTAAAAGAAAATGGTATGCAGCCCCCATCCTCTGGTTGTACTTATGAAGCCAGGGAACACAGTCAGTACCAGGGCTGTTTAGTGCATGCACAGTCCCAATAAACCCTGGCTAGGATTCTCCAAAAAAGAAAAGGATGGGAGGGGAATAGACTTCCAAGTCCCAAGGCATAATGTCAGTCTCTTTTCTGGGAGTGCTCAAACTCTATGCCTTGCATCACTGTGATACCACCTGCACTAAGAGTGAGTCCAGAAGATGACCAAGGCCTGTCACTGTGATGGCTGAGGAAGGAAGTTAAAAATTCAATTAGCAATGAACGAGAGCTCGTGGCACCATAGCCCAGCACGTACTGGTTCCAGTGAGCAGGAAGGTCAAAAGGTGCAAAAGAGTGAAGGGATTTAGGCTTCCACTTTTTTCATTAAGCCAAAGGATGCCCAAAGACTCTAGAGGGAGCCTCGGGAGTCTGAGAGACCGTTTGATACACAGGTCCATACAGGAGGAGAGAGGCATCCTGGCAAAACGTTAAAAGGTCTACTGAAAACTGTTTTACCCAACAGCATGGGAAAGGGGAGTAGAAATGACCGGAGTGCTTTTGTTTATTCTTTTGTGAGAAAAACGTGATAGCCCCAGGATATGGCCATGACGGTCTGAAAGTAATATACTGAAGGACTTAACACACAGACGGAATCTTTTGTGCGTATCACAGAGGACAAGCACTGGGGACCTGGGAGACTAAGCTCACCAATCTGACTGATTATCGGGGAATCTCCTGAGTAGCAGGGATTTTCTTCTACTAAAAGAAGTGGCGTACTAAGGGGGGGGGGGTGGGGGGCGGTCCGCCCCGGGTGACAGCCGGGAGGTCGTCAGCCGTGAGTGGAGCCCATCCTGCTCGCGCTAGAAGAGGAGGCCGCGAGGGGTGGGAGCACTGGGCGGCCACCTAGAGCGCTACGGGTCTGGAGCTGGCACCTGATTATCCTTTTCTTCTTCCCGCCCCCACGGCCCGGAAGAGGAAGTGGTGGGTCTGCACAGGTGGGAAGAAGGAAAGGTCTTGCAGTCACGGCCCGAAGTAGGAGGAAGAGCAACAGTGCTGGCCCCCCCCCCTTCCCACCGCAGATGCAGGAAATAGAACTGCACCAGCCCCCGTGCCGCCTTAAGAAAAATGAAGAGTCACGGGGGCTGAAGGAAGGAACTGCTGCTGTGCTTCTGATGGGGAGCGGGGTAGAAAGTGAAAGAGTGTTTATGTCTATGTGTTTGTGTGTGTGTGTGTGTGTGTATGGGAGTGAGGGTGCATGTTTGTGTGGAGGGAGCTGGGTGAAGGGGTGTGTATGTGTGAGAGAGAGAGAAATGGATGGAGCCTGTGTCCTGGGGTGTGTGAAAGTTTGTGCAAGAGAGAGAGAGAGCTTGTGTGAGAGATCACTGGGTGGGGGGAGGAGGGAAGGAGAAGTGAATCTGGTGAGGGGGGGGTGCCAAAGGATATATCTACCCCGGGTGCCAAATACTTTAGGTACGCCACTGACTAAAAGTAAACGCCTTGCTTATTTATTTAGCATTTAAACATTTTATATCCTGCTAAATCCAAAATCCAAAACGATTTATAATAAAACATTCATAATAATAATATACATAAAAACTAATAAACATACACAATACTAAAACAAACGAAGACAATTTATTTTAAACAAATATAGAAACATTGCCCATGAGATAAAACACAGTCACTAGTAAAAGATCAGCATTGCTCTTAAAATTGACAACAGAATCAGTATAGGCTCCACTGTTTAAAATCTTACTGAAAAAGTTTTAAATCAGTTTAAAAATGTCCAAAAACAAGAAAGCCTTCAACTGCTTCCTGAAAGATTTTACACAACATTATGTTTGGATTCTGAAAGTTTATTCCAAAGAGCCAGAGCCATAATTGTAAACATTCCATCAGAAGATTCATGTAACCTAACCATTTTAGGATTCGGCATGCTTAGTTTGAGAGCTTCTTACATTTGGAAAGGACTAAGAGAATCAACTGTAAATCATTTCTTTCATTTATTTGCATTTTAAATAAATATTTACTCCATTAACTATTTTCAGTTTCTACCTTAAATGAATGCAAATCATTGGGAACCCCATCCGAGTGTGTTAAGCATATTGTTACATCTATCCTGAGTTTCCTTCCCTGGAAGGTCCAGTTTGCCCCACTCCATCTGCCTCTGGGAAAAGAGTGGTCATAGATGCATGAATGGTCAGTAGCTAAGACTGAAGCTTCGGCCAATGGCGTCACTGCTCATGAGTTTCAAACTTGAGCTATTCAACCATTTTTCCATATGCATTAAGAATGAAAACCCAGACCAGCTATGGTCAAAACAGAGATTTCCTTTGGGTGCCAGCCTACTGTTATCGTGCATATTCCTGCTGTAATGGTGCCTGAAGCTGCAGATAGAAAAGTGTGGATTTAATGACAAGGGTGGCAGGCCTCATTGCCCGTCAAAGGTGAGAAGCTGGAACAACAAAATGAGCTTTCCAGATGTTAGTTAGTTTGGGTTACACGCTCTGCTGCTTCGAAGGTCAGCTGTTGTTATACACAGAGAAAGCGAGAGTTGTAAATGTCAGATTATAGAAACATGTTTAAATTAGCACAGGTTTGAAATGTATGAGTGGCAAGAGCACATCAAAGGTTTGGGAGAGAAGGGCAACCTTAGGAGTGGTTCTGAAAGGTCAGGTTCTGGTACCGAGGTGGCATAGAAAGGGCAGAAAGAACCATGAACTCTTGAGCATGAGAGAATAAAGAATCCAGAGCTTGCTTTATAAGGCATAGGAGCTCTTGTGTCCTATACTGCAGTGTAATGGGTGTTTTCTCTTGGAAGTTCACTCCTATAATCTTCTGCATTTGTGTTTATTCTTGACAATACTCTGCCATTTCTCCTGATTGAACAGATAGCCTTGTTTGTTTAGCAGGTCTTGTAAATAAACCATAGATTGCTATGATGAGGTACCTGAATAAATACAAATATTAAGAGGGCGTGCGTTTTATGGGAACTATGCATTGGTCTTTTTCTTTCATGGTAATGGAACGGAAATTTTGTTGAGCTGATTACAGCTCAGGCAAGGGAAAATACAAAAAATATACAAACTGTATACGGCAGCCGAGGTTTTAACTGTTAATCCTTGACTTAAAAGTTCCCACAGGGTCCATCAGTCGGGCTCATGAAGTTCCTGTCAACAGGGATATAACAAACCCTAAAGCGAGAGAAACGCAGGTACAAGCAGAAAAAAAACAAAATGAGATAACTAGAGCAGCACTCTGCCACAAGATGGAAAAATGATGGTCTCCCGTCGAAATACTGTAACATGAGGTTCTTCTCATTGTGGTCGTTCATGAAAGCTCACCTGCGGCGCCGTCGGCCGTAGGGACACCATGTCCCTAGCTTGCTTACTTTCCCTTTAAATAAGAAGTGGATCTCCCTTACTTGTATCTCTGCTCTTTCAGAATAAGGCTAATTCCTGGTCAGGGGAAAACACGACAGCAGGCCAATATATCTTATATATGCACTGGCTGCCACCCATGAAACGTTTTCCTGTCATCGCTCACCCGGGCCTCGCTCCGGCCACACAGCTGCCTTCTTCAAGCCCATGCAGGACCCCCACTGGCTTTCCATTGCATGGGGGTCTCTCTTCAGCAGATGCACATATGAACACACCGCTGGCCCTGGCAGTCAGTCACCACTTTCTAGGAGCCTAAGCATATATTATACATCTATATCCACATAGACAGATAAAATAGTTAGATGTATGTATATTAAAGAGAGATTAAATCCTCCTATAACAATGGTCATTACATCATCATGCCCCCTGTAAGGTTTCCCCCCATACTGCACAGGTTCAGGTTAACAATCTCAGCCAAAATGGCAAGAAGGGATTTCTCCTCAGCTCATAGCTCCAGGGCCAGTGGAAGCACTAGGTGGCTATCTTTAGTGCCACAATTTTGGGTGCTGGAGCAGCAGGACCAGACCAGGCTGGGAGGAAGAGGAAGAATGCACCTGGGGCTGGACTAGAGGCAAGGGGCAGAGAGAGAACGAGAAATGCTTCTGGAGCTGGTGGAGGGGGGGGGGGGGGGCACACGGCTGAAGCTTTGCCTAGGGTGTCTGGTACCCTTGCACTAGCCTTCCAGAGCTCAGACCCTGCATTTGCATCTTGATCAAAGAGAACTACTATCCATACCTGTTAATTTTTAAATGGTTTCTCTAGCATTGAGACTGCACACCAAAACGTCTATAATTACACTTTCTAGAAAGAGTGACGTATAAATCAAGGTCTGATTTGTACAGTTATTAGACTGAGTGAAAGAATTTTTGCTGAAAACTATCAGATTTCATTATAAAGGAGGAACAATTCCATGTTTTGATTATAAGATTACACATTTTAGCTCTCTGCCTATCAAACATGAACCCAGTCCAAATGTACTTCTGTAGGGATAGAAGGAATCTCCCCCCTCACAAATATTCCTATTGACAGCGTGCGGAAACCAATTCAGTCTGTATACAGAGACTTTAATATTCAAGATCAGTCTGAGACTCATAAATTTGATTAGTTTTTCCCATGTCGGTCAACAAACTGATCCTAAATGGGATGCTGCAGAAAACATAGAACAAAACCAGCATACAGGTATAAAGAGAGAGAGAGAGAGAGGAAAGGAAAAACATGGGAGGAATAAAAGAATATTATCTCACATTTTACAAGCAGCAGATGAAGGGGTCGAATGTTTTGAAGAAGCATCTTCAGAGAATCTTTCCCCTGCACCAGAAGCAAGCGTGATAAATTATTTGTGATTGTGACACCTGCCAGTGGATTTCACTACTTGAGAGTTCATTACGAGGAACTTCAGTGAGGTCAATAAAGCTCCTTCACACAGATAACATAGCAGAGGTTTAGGAACTGGATGAAAGATAAACTCAGAAGTTAAGTTCATGCTAATATAAAAAAAAAAAAATGACCATACTTTGTGGAATCCTACAGTCTGGTGAAATAGGTCAGGATTTCTCCACCGTATTTTACAACAGGAAGGGGAGCCCAGATCAGAAGTTTGATTAATGTTTTATGAAACCGAACTAAACTATATCTTTTCAGACTACTTTTATCTCGCAGGCACAGGTCCATGCCCAAGAAATGCATTAGAAATAGATTAGAAAGGCCTTAGGAGTTCTCTGCCCTAGAGTGGCCTTATCCCTTCTTCTTCTTCTTAACTTTTATTTGTAGAAATGCGCGTAGAAAATGGACGCTCGTATTGTGCCTGGTTTTCCTAACCTACGCCCATCTGCCTGTGCTGGGCACCTGATGTTATATGGTAATGAGGTGCCGCACTAAAAAGGGTGGGCTAGGGATAAATTGTGCGTCCCTAGCGTGCCCTTGGCATCAGAAGCTCAGGAGACGCAACTTTGTGGGTTAGGAAAATGGATGCTCAATTTACAAGCGTCTGCTTTCCTAACCCGGCGCACAGCCACTAGTTAGGAAAATGGATGCTGGTAAATTGGGCATCCATTTTCCTAACCTGACCACCGTCAAGACTTTTTTTTTTTTTTCTTTTTACAGTGCTGCTTTCTGTGGTTCCTCCTACTTAGTATCGTGATGATATTAAGTCAGAGGACTAACAGAAAAGCAGTATGTTTGGGTGTTTTGTTGAGGCTTGGGGTGACTAAATGTGCACGTCGGGCGCACGGTAATTTTGTGCATCTGGGGTACTAGCTAACACCCTCATCTACATGGCATTTACATGTGATGAGTGTTTTAGCTATGCATTGGTTTAGATGTGTGTTTTGGACGTGCTAATCCCATTATTGCATCAGGAGTTATTCTAGCGCTTCCAAAAACGCGTATCCAACCGAACGTCAAGCTGTCTGCTAGGCTGAGTGCACTATATTGCATTGGCCTCTTAGTGTGTACTTAGCTCAGGCTGGTTCATTGGTAGCTCAAGGCAAGTTACTTTCAGGTACGGTAAGTATTTTCCCTGCCCCCAGAGGGCTCACAATCTAGAAACATGTGTCAAACTCTTTGGTGAAACAGTGGATTGGAAGATCTGCCATGCAGGTAACTTTATTTTGCAAGCTAAAGCAAGGGTCTGGTGTGGCAGTGCATGGAACTTCATTGAAGATCTACTGATTTTTCCTCAAAGGCAAAACTGCTCTACAGCTTCCCATGTCTTTGCCCCCTAACAACATTTTGCATTGGATGCCCTAACTTATCCAGCCCAAGTTTTCAGGACATGTCAGATGGGGTGGGGGCATGAGGGTTTTTCCTTATAAAATAATGTCACTTTATGAACCAGTGACCATAGTCGCGCTTCCAGAGATGCGCTGTCGTTCTAAAAATGGCACGAAAACATTGATGGTAGTTATATCATTTTGTATCAGATTCATTTCTCATGGAAAACAACACAAGGACAAAATGAAATTTTGCTAGGTTTGGGTTTTTTTTATGCCATTTTAGCATGTACCAAAGAGTTTTTAGTATGTGCTCTTAGTGAAGTATGCAAGTTGTAAAAAAAGCAGTTCAAACAAATGATATAGAAGAGAAAGAACCAATCGAAATGTCCAAATGACATAAAAACAAGGGTTTTTTTCCCCCAAGCACATCTCTAATGAATTTACCAATGTGCACACAGCGGTGGTGATTTTTTTTTTTTTTGTAGGTCAACCTGGAACTTTTTCAACTTGCTTCCTTCTCTCCGTTGGAGCGGAGGTCACTGCTGGCCCCGACTTGGTGCCTTTTTTTTTTTTTTTCTTTCTCTCAGAAAAATTACCGCGGCATTCTGGTGCCTTTTTCTTAAAGGACGCGAAGATGACAACATGCATACAGGCAGTTCAGGCAAAAGGGCTGCTCTACGCTTCCATTTCCACTGAGCGATCTGGACTGTACTAAGCGCGAGCAGGGACATTCCCTGTGATTTGATTGCTCGGTAGAATTTGTGTGTGCAGTGGAGAGAGGGGGTTATTATCATCGGCCCTTTGCAGCGCACATTCCCCTCAGAAAAGGGGTTGCCAGATGTTTGCTTGGCCAGCCCCTCCTCAGTACTGTGCATGCAGGGTCGCAGCCTGGGAAGAACAGAGCGCAGTCACCCTGGCGGAAGAGGTTAGCCGAGGTGGTGGTCCGAAGGCACAGTGCGGTTTTCACTGCTTCCTAAAGCCACTGTCTCAGAGATGGTTTGGATAAACATAACAATGCACGCAACTCACAGTCAGGGAGTTGGTAAGAGTGGAAAAGTCTGCCCTCTGGTGCCGTATGTTTTTTAAAAAAATGATTTATTTTTTTTTAAAGGGATGTGATTGTGCCAGGGAGAAAGAAAAAAAAAAAGAGTGAGAAGTAAAATGAATTTTCCATATTTTTCTCAAGCTAGGAAAAAAAAAAACAGATGTGATGGTTCAATTCATTACAAAATAATTTAGCACAGCTTTTCACACACTTCCATTGTGTCTGGGATGAGGGAGGGTGATGGGACCAGTGCTGGTGTGGGAACTCATTACAAAGTACTTTCCCTTATTTCAATCAAACAACTTCTCAGAGTAGTTGGCTTTAAACACGCTCATTTACCCTCTCTGGAACAATCGGGCAGAAAACATGCACACAGTATACACACTCTTAGAAATGTACACTCAAATGCAAGATGACATACGTGACACCATATTCAGGAACACACAGTCAACATTAATAAGTGGTTTCTACCTATCTGTATCTAAACAGCAAGTAACAGCAGCATTTAGTAACATTGTAACACAGTAAGGACAGTGAAAAGGGCCAAATTGTTCATCCAGTCTGCCCAGCAAGCTTCTTATGGTAGTATCTGCCACACAGGGCAGGTTACCCCCATGTTTCTCTTAAAGGTAGCAACTGCCGCTCTGTGCAGTTTCCCCCCAAGCCTTATGATAACCCATAAAAAATTTATTGCTAGCAACATTTTTACTGGGCGATGAGCCTTCTTGAAAATTCAGACAGAGCTGATGTGTTTTCCTTATGGACTTGGCCTTAGAAGAGGTCCTGTGCTTTTTTCCCTTATGTCTCGTATCAGTACCCCAGACCGTAAAAGTTAGTGTCTGTCTTGGTTGTTGTCTGAATGCAATTTCTCTTCCCCCCCCCCCCCCCCCCCACACACACACACACTGTTGTCATAGCGGAGAGCGATGCTGTAGTTGCGTCAAACGAATCAAGGCTTGTTGGTTAAGGGCACCAGCAAGTTACCCCCATGCACCCTTTTCTTCATTTCCATCTTCTAGCCTTAAAGGATCCACAATGTTTATCTCGTGCCACTTTGAATTCTTTGACTGGTTTCATCTTCATAAGACCCAAGAAAGATTGGGTCTCCCATTCTGCATCTATTGAAAATATTTCTGATTAATTAGGACCATGGAGTTCTCACAACGATGAAGATTGTTTTCCATTGAGTGTCAGTAGCATGTGAAGTACATTAAAGCCCACCAATCCATTCATTTTGATTCAAAAAGGAAAAATGCAACTGAATCAAGTGAGCACAGTCCATGAAAAATCTGAATCCATTCTAGCTCTGTCAGTTTAATCTCATTAAAGTCTATGGGGGAAGTTTCAAGATGTCCACTGGATACATTTTAGTTCTGCTGGAAATATCGGCTGCCTTTGATACTATAGACCATCAGTTTTTGTTGTCATAGTTGCGAGATATAGGAATCGAGATAACGTTTTGAAATGGTTTGAATCATTTCTGACTAGTCATTATTTCAAATGAAAAGTGGTGATCAACATATGAACGGTACCCAGTTACCATGAAGATCCCTCAAGGGTCCATGTTGTCTGCCCCCTTTTTAACATTTATGTCTATACCCTAGTCACCAATGTGGGAGTAGGCTACAACTCTATGCAGATGATATCCAGTTTTTCATCTCAATTGCTGATACACATAATTTTGTTGGAAACTGCTTATGTTCAGTCCGTTATTGGATGTAGAACAACAAACTGGCAAAACTAATTGTCATTGGCAGATTTTTGTACTGTTTTACAATTATTAGTAATCTTTAGATTAGATTATTGCAACTCTTTCTATGTTGGGTTGCCTGCATATAAACTGAGATGTTTGCAGGCAGTGCAAAACACTGCTGCATGGTTGATTACCGGTGCTAATTTATCAGATCATATTACACCAATCCTGAGCTCATTACATTGGATTCCAAGCCAATGGCGAATACAATTTAAGATTGTAACATTAGCACATCATGCTTTCAGCAATGAAATACCATTATGTGTTGTCTATGGCCCACAATTTCCTGAATATACCTTCCATCCATCATGTTTACCTGGATGAAACCAGAGAACAAACTTTCTGTGTAGCTGGCACGACTTTGTGCTATCCAATGCTATTCTACTTTTCAGAAAGCAGGTAAAAGCTTAATATTTTAGATTATCTTTCAAGCAGGGTCATTACTAGGTTATTCATATATACTTCCTAAGACAAGTGCTTATTAAGACTTTTGATAATCATGTTTTCTGACCTTATGTATTATATATTGCATGTATATTTTCTGGTTTTTTGTTTTGGTTTGTCACAATATTTTAAATCTGTTTTATATTTGATTTTATCCATGTTTTGTTTATTCTGATTTTATGTATTTATTAATTATGTATTTATTTATTTATTTATTTATTTATTTAGGATTTTTATATACCGACATTCTCAATACAAATATCAAATCAGGTCTGTTTCCATAGAACAAAACTGTCGCGGTTAAAGCGTTACATTAAACAGAGTTTCTGAACATAAGAACATAAATATTAAATATTAAATAGACAACAATAATGTTATGCATGTATGGAGTTGGCAGATTCACAGAAAGATGAGTGACGGAGGACTATTTGGATGTTTTGAATCCAGGGTTCTTGAGTGTCCAGTTGCCATGTCTGTCTACGAGCCCCGAGGAACTGTCTCTGAAGTCCCCCTGCACCTTCACCCTGAATAGATATGCGAGAAGGGACACCTGGAGAGAGTTATGCTGGAGACCTTTTCAATTCCAGCATTGGGAAGAAGATTCTGATCCTGGGGAAAACTGACAAAGAATTTCTCTGATAGAAGTCTAAAAAAACCAATTTTAGGCTGGTGGCTGCCAATTTTTTCCAGATTGGAGGCATTGGTTGTGGCCAACATTGAGCAGCTGCATAATTCAGTTGTGCAATTTGAGCAGCACGTGACTCCCTATGAAGGAGCAATTATAGATCTGTCAAGAAAAATTTCTTTTAGAGATCCAAAGCTTCCTTTGCGCAATCTCTACAATATGGGGCGGATTTTAAAAGGAGCGCGAATAGCCTACTTTTGTTTGCGCTCCAGGCGCAAATAAAAGTACGCTGGATTTTAGTAGATACGCGCGGAGCCGCGCGTATCTGCTAAAAACCTGGATCGGCGCGCGCAAGGCTATGGATTTTGTATAGCCGGCGCGCGCCGAGCCGCGCAGCCTACCCCCGTTCCCTCCAAGGCCGCTCCGAAATCGGAGCGGCCTTGGAGGGAATCCTCTAACGCCCTCCCCTCACCTTCCCCTCCCTTCCTCTACCTAACCCACCTACCCGGCCCTGTCTACACCCCCCCTTACCTTTGTTGGGGGATTTACGCCTCCCAGAGGGAGGCGTAAATCCCCGCGCGCCAGCGGGCCTCCTGCGCGCCGGGCCGCGACCTGGGGGCGGGTACGGAGGGCGCGGCCACGCCCCCGGACCGCCCCGGGCCGTAGCCACGCTCCGGTAGGCCTATGTAAAATAGGCTTCCCGGCGCGCAGGGCCCTGCTCGCCTAAATCCGCCCGGTTTTGGGCGGATTTAGGCGAGCAGGGCTCTTAAAATCCGCCCCTATGGTTTTAGGTGCAAAATGAAAAATCATGATGCATTCCTTAAAGTACAATTTGTTGAGGCTTTTGGCTAACGTTGGCATAATAATTGCAACATATGAGTAGCTAAGATGTTTTAAATCACTTTCATGTATGGCTGTTATTATATTGTACGTGTGATGCTTCATATTGTAATTCGCATAGCACAATTTTTTCGATATAGGCAGTTGCTAAATGTTTTAATAAATAAATAAATAAACTAGCAGTTGTTGAATATTCCTAGAACGGCCCATATCTCTGTTGCAGGCCTCTTGAAGAGTTACTTAAGGGAAATGGTGAGTGTCCCAGGTTTGGCTCTGCCACCATTAGTGAAGGCATACTTTTTATCCAATAAAAAGGCTACTAAAAAGGTTATTAAAAAGGTTAAGAGAAAAATCCATAGCTAAGAGAGCTCCAGTGTTAGTGAGTCCTTGAAAATGTCACTTTGTTCATCTCATTTACATTAGAATAAGGTAGGAATTAGATCTTTAAATTGTTTTTCTCCAAGGAAGATGTTAACTTTTTTTGGCCAGACTGCTAGAATTTTCCCAGATATTGCTGGGAAAATTTAGCTTTAGAGGCAGGAATGCCTGCCTTTTAGACGGGAAGTTGTAGCACTGGATGTCTTTTTTTTTTTTTTTCATCATCAGTATATATAACATGCATAGCCTCACCGGATGGTGTCTGTTTGTCGGAGACAGCTGTGATGTGCATGTGTGCGCTGGCGTGCACGCCCACCCAACCAGCCTCTGGGCAGTGTACACATGTATCGCTGAACCGTGTACTTACTCTTGGATCCAAGTAGGTGCGTATCACGTAACTTATGTGCATGCACACCCCATCCCTGGGATGAAGGCAGAGGAGCTGTGAGAGGATAATGGCTGCAGGAAGATGAGGGGCCGCGGGCCTGGTGGGGTCCCAAAGGCAGGAAGCTACAAGGAGAGAGCTGCAGGCAGAGAATGGCTGCCGGATGCTGAAGGGCCATGGACCGGAAGGAGGCAGGGCACCTGGAATAGCGAGCTGTGGAGTAGCTGGACTGGAGGACACCTGAGAGACGGTTAGGAGGGAGAGATGGGGAGGAGTACATGGATCGGGTGGGGATGGGGTGAGGGGGGCTAAGCTTGCTGAAATCAAGCTGGGAAGGGGGGGGAGGGGCACAAATATCCAGGGCAGAGAAGATGGGAGAGGTGCTGGGGTGGGGCTGGGTCTGGGGAAGGGAGTGCCTGGGTCAGGATGTGGAGGGGAGGGGATCGGAGCGTGCAGGGCTTGGGTTGAGGGGAAGGGAATGCTGGGGGAAGACTGCGGGTGGAGGGGGGTGCTGGAGTGGGAGGTGAGGGATTGCTAGGGTCAGGCTGGGAAGGGGGCTTAGGCTAGGGTGGAGTTTGGGGGTCAGTCTGAGGAAAAGGGTTAGGCTGGGGAAGGGATTACTTGGGTCTGGCTGGGGTACAGGGGGCCTCTTAGGAATTTCACTGGGTGTCAGCTATTTATTATTGATTATCCCTGCAACTGTAAAATTGTGTATGGCAAAATGCTTATCTTTTCTACAGTCCGAGTCAATTGTCTGTTTTTTGGTACTTGAAATGGTTTCCAGCTATTCCTTGCCATTCTTTGCTTCCCTAATTTTGGAGGTTAATGTGACTTGTGTTTTTTTGTTTCTATCTTTCTGATAGTGAGATGGGAACAGCCCAAATCATTATTAAAGGCAGAAGCAAGGCATATATTTACATTTCTTTTCCCTTTGTAGAATTTTCTGGTTTTGGCGTCCTCCTATAGCTGTGATTTTAGTGTATGGATTTAGCAAATGCAACACTGATTTTGGCTGAGTGTTTTGCTGGCAATTTGTTTCGATTTCTTTTCAGTGATGCACATTATCTTTCCTGCTATGTAACACTGGAAAAAAAAAAAAAAAAGAGGTCAATATTCAGTGCGACTTAGCCAGCTAAGCGGAGTTGGGTGAATATTTAGCCATGCTGAGTGGCTGCCACTTAGCTGGCTGTTTAACCGGCTGAATAATGAGCTAGATAAGTGAGGGGTGAGACAAGGGCATTCTGGAGCGGACCTGCATTTCAGCCGTATAAGGCTTAGTTAGGTGGATAAATCTAGGACAGCTAAATCCTATAGCTAGCCAGATAAGCTTAACCGTCTAATTAAAAGGTAGCTGAATATAGTTAGTGGCGCGGCAGCACCAATGAAAATCTTGGCCAAGTTAGCCCGGTATGTTTAATCGGGCTTAGCTTGCTAGCCGGACAGTGGCTGAATTGACCTCAGAGTTTATGCTAATAAATCTCATTAATGTACCCATGGAACAGAATCTCACAAAAATGAAGGAAGGACATAATCCTCTCTGTGAATGCTTCCCTACATACACAAACACACACTTATTAAGCACAACAAGACTCCATTGAAAAGGCAAAGGAAAATACTATTTATAACGCAATGATACATAAACCAATAGACATTAACTGTTGATACTTTCTATATATATATATATACTCACCTCAGGTGCAAGATGAGGGACTCAATCTTCAAAGAATTGCAGCCCCCTTCGGAAATTGGCTAGGAGTGAGCACCTAAATTTAGGTGAAAAAAATCATTGGGGCAATCGGGTGCTTAATGCTGGAAATAAGCAGTGCTTAAATCTGAGCAAATGAATAGCAGACCTAAATTCAGGATCCTACACGTTGGGTGCCTAGCTTCAGGAATTTGTAGCTGAAACCTTAGGTCCCTACGCTCAACCAAAAATGCTCCTAAATTTAGGGACAATTTTTGACTCCTGAGCCCCTGGCTTAGCAGTAAGAAGTATCTGTGTGTCTTTAGTGAGTTTTCAAAGAGAAGAAATGTCCCATCGTACTTTGTGCCTGCTACATGGATTAGGCAGGGGGACACTATGCACATAGATTTAGAAACTGTACATACACATGTAGTTTACCCTTCCCTCCTCCTCCGCCCCCAATTAGTGAATGTATGATCCTGGTCAACCCCCAGGAGGAGAAAGTCAGGCAAGGCGGCCAATAATGCCTGTGCATGACAAGGATGGGGAGAAAGACAGACCTGCCAGAGCCAAGCAGATCCACATAAGGCACACACTAGAGAAACTCCCAGGGCAATAAGGAAGGGACGTGAAAGTGGGAGTTCTGCTTAAGAAAAGAGAGGGCCTTAGGGATTGGACTCCTGGGAAGAGGGAGCGAGGGAGTCAATATCCCCTCTAAGCCGTGCATGCGCACACAGGAAAGTGTTTCAAAGGAAACGGATCACTTGGTGCCATTTTGATAAATGAAGCCGAAGGAACGGGAGACAATTTTCCACTCGGCCCGCGAATGCCTTGCTGTTGGTTGAAAGATTTATATTATGTACAATCAGCATTTTATGTATGTTTTTATCTGTACATCACCTCATCCCATTTAGGCAATTAATAAATTTGAATAAAAGATGATAAAGATACTAAAATAAGGGGACACTCCATGAAACTAACAAGCGGAAGATTTGAAATAAATCATAGAAAGTACTTTTTCACTCAGCGCACAATCAAGATGTGAAATTTGTTGCCAGAGGACTGGCACAGCAGGGTTTAAAAGAGGTTTGGACAAGTTCCTGGAGAAAAAGTCCATAAAACCTTATTAGCCAGGTAGACTAAAGAAGGTTATTGCCATCCTTGGGCGTGAATAGCAGGAAACAGATTTACTTTCTGGGATCTGCTGGGTTCTTGTGACCTGGGTTGGCCACTGTCCGGCCCAGCATGGCATTTCCTGCCTTCTTGCGTTAGCCCAGCTATTTGATAGTGAAGCCCCCATCGCTCGTGTCTCCGTGGGTGGGGGAGGGAAGCTGTGGCATTGTTTCATTTCGGTACTTTGGGCAGAGTCTCCTGTTGCATACAAAGAGAAAACAAAAATCATTTTCTCAGTGTTCGCTGAATAGCGTTTGTCATATGACTACAAGACGGGTCCTGTTCTTTGGGATTTCTCAGCTGTGCATTATTATTCCATTATCATTCTCTGCTCATATGTTTAACTCTTTTTCCCTTGTATGTTACTTTCAGCTTCTTTCACCCCGCTCTGCCTCCCCCCGTCTACACAGCCCATACAGTAACCTGTCTAATATGCCACTTAGTGCATGCCGCCTGCCCTAGGGTTGACTCTGAAATGGAAGAGATGCCCCCTATTAAAGGTGTTGCTTCTGTGCTTTCTCTTTTCTTGTTTTGCTTTTGCTGCTTTCTGGGTTCTCTGTTTTGCCTCTTGTCTGTGTTGGCCTTTTTTTTTTCCCTTTCGTCCAACCGTGACACGATGATCCTCCGCCTCCAGGAACAAGTGAAGGAAGGAGCTAGTGTCCTAGAAGAGATCCCTCAAACCTTTTCCCTCATTCTCCCCTCTCCACGCCCGCAAGAGGCACCCAGGTCCTAGCACCACCCTGGAACCTGGCAGAAAAGAAAAAACAAAATACAAAAAGAGGCTTCAAAAAGATGGACTCATTGTGAAATATATTGCTTTGGAAATTGGGTCCATCATTTCGAAACACCTTGTATTTATATATATATACCAGTACGTAATGTTTTAAAAACAAAACCAAATAGCAATTTCTGTTAACTTTCTGTCCTATCCTTTTTATTATTATTATTATTATTATTATTATTAATAATAAATTCTAGTGATATGGGAGTGAGCTTGCTGTGTATCACTGCAGTTGTATGGATGCATGTGTACAGTGTATGTGTGATCGTGTAAGAATCAAGTGTGCATGAACAGGTGGAGCAAGAGTGAGTAATGTGTGCATATGTTGGAAAGCACATACATACATATATTTATTTATTTATTTATTTATTTCAAATTTTTATATACCGGCATTCGAGACAGCAGTCACATCATGCTGGTTCACATAAAACAGGGGTGCATAGTAAACATAACTATAACAATGGTGCTGAAAAGGCAGTTACATATAACAGGGTGATAAGAACTTGGCTGAGAAGGAAGAGAAAGGACAGGATTAATTCACACAGGTAAACGATAGAAGATATGGTTAATCAAGGTGTAGTTGGAGATTAGTTGACCATGTTGGTGTCCGGGAAAGCTTGTATGAATATCCAGGTCTTTAGTCTTTTTTTGAAGGTTGAGATGAATGGTTCTGTTCTGAGATTTGAGGGGATGGAGTTCCATAACGGTGGAATGGCTGTAGAGAAAGCCCGGTCTCTTAGTGTGCAGTGTCTGGTAGATTTGGACGGTGGTACCTGTAGCGATCCTTTGTATGCATCTCTTGTCGGTCTTGACGAATTGTGTAGTCGGAGAGGGATCTGTAGGTCAATGGGAGCCAGTTGGTGGATGATTTTGTATGTAGTAAGAATGGCCTTGTATATTATTCTAAAGTGTATAGGTAGCCAATGGAGGCTCTTTAGAATGGGGGTTATGTGGTCCCTTCTCCTGGTATTTGTCAGAATTCGTGCAGCTGCATTTTGCACCATCTGAAGCGGTTTGGTGTATGAAGCGGGAAGGCCGAGTAGGATGGTGTTACAATAGTCTAATTTTGAAAAAATGATTGCTTGTAGAATAGTTCTGAAATCTTGAGCATGGAAAAGAGGTCTAATTCTTTTCAGCACTTGTAGTTGGTAGAAACAGTCTTTGGTGGTTTTGTTAATGGTGGCTTTGAAATTCAGGCGATTATCAATTAGGACTCCTAGGTCTCTCACTTGTGTGATTGTTGGCGTGGCTTGTTGTGCAGAGGTGATGGTGCTATTTTCTGAGGCGATAAGCAGGAGTTCAGTTTTGCCGGAATTTAATACCAGGTTTAGGCTGGTGAGGAGGAGTTTAATTTTTTGAAGGCATGTGTCCCAGTAAGCCAGAGTTTTTGCGAAGGAATCCTTAATGGGTATCAGGAGCTGTATATCGTCCGCGTAAAGGAAGTGTGTATATATATATCTATATATATATATATATATCAGGAAGCATCTACTAAGCCATCCCTAGAAAGATAAGAGCTCTGCAGCTAAAGCAAAACAAAGGGAAGCCCCAAAAGTGACTTCTGCTCTGAGCGGGCGTGTAGATGTTTGGGGGTGGAGGCTACCGGGATATGACTGAATGCCAGCTCTTTGTATGGATGAGTAACTCCTGGTGGGCCGGCGTTGGGGGCAGAACAGAAGGCATTAGCGGATCCTCCATGGTGGCGCCACTTCCTTTGCACCTTAAACGTCTATTTTCCTGGCCAGGCCAAATAATTATTTATTCCCCCCCCCCCCCCCCCCCCCCCCAAATGACACTGAATAAACCCTGGTAAACACTTTAATAAATGTTGATATCTGGCTGTTGTTTCCCAACTCGAGTCCCAAAATGGCAAGAGTAAATCGAGACCTTTATGTTTTGCTCTTGCGTGAGGAGTCCTTCTGGATATATTTTAGCTCAGACCAAACTTCACAAAAGACTAAAACTGCTTTGTCTTACCCTGTTTGCTTTCTTTCAAGGATTACTACAAACAGTATTTAGCAGCTGAGAGGCTCCTGACACTCATGCGTTCCTAACTTGTACTGATTCCTGTGCACATCTTATTATCAGTGCTTTGTCCTTGGCTCCAACTTCAGAGAAATTCTTTTTTGTTTCGCTTCATCCAGGATGTTTTGCATTTCCTGACCCTGCTGTGAGGATCGAAACAAAAGGAGATAACAGGGTAACTTTGCCTTCCTTTAATGCGCACATTCATGCCTTGCTCATCTGGTGGCCCCTTATTTCTCATCTGTTCACGTGCCTTTTGTCAGGTGAAGATGGGATCCTTATGACGTGCACATTTCATGCTCACCTGGGAATCTTATCCCCTCTGCATGTCCCTGTGATTGAGACCTGCTTTTCATATTCCACCCCACTTATGTTTTCTTCATTGATCATGTGTAGCAAAACCCTGTGTTGATTCCATTCCCAAAGGAGAAAAAGATGCTATCATAGACCGGCTGGCAAGGCACAATACATTAAATAAAAACAACATGGTAGCTGTGGAAAAGCAAAGGTAGGTAGACAGAACCTTAACATCAGCCTAACACTATTCCTTACAGATGCAAGCATGGTGCTGTCATCTGGAATTCAGATTGACCTGGTTTAATGGGACACAGCCAGCGTGGATTTACCCAAGGGAAGTCTTGCCTAACAAATCTGCTTCATTTTTTTGAAGGGGTGAATAAACATATGGACAAAGGTGAACCGGTAGCTGTGGTGTATTTGGATTTTCAGAAGGCGTTCGACAAAGTCCCGCATGAGCGGCTTCTAAGAAAACTAAAAAGTCATGGGATAATAGACGATGTCCTTTTGTGGACTGCAAGCTGGTTAAAAGACAGGAAACAGAGAGTAGGATTAAATGGTCTGTTTTCACAGTGGAAAAAGGTAAACAGTGGAGTGCCTCAGGGTTCTGTATTTGGACCGGTGCTTTTTAATATATTTATAAATGACCTGGAAAGGGGTACAATGACTGAGGTGATCAAATTTGCAGATGACACAAAATTATGCAGAGTAGTTAAATCTCAAACAGATTATGATAAATTGCAGGAGGACTTTGCAAGACTGGAAGATTGGACTTCCAAATTCCAGATGAAATTTAACATGGACAAGTGCAAAGTGATGCATAAAGGGAAAAATAAACCTTGCTGTAATTACACAATGTTAGGTTCTATCTAGTGGATAATACATTGACATCGTCGGCTCAGTGTGCTGTGGTGATCAAAAAAGGAAACAGAATGTTAGGAATTGTTAGGAAGGGTATGGTACATAAAATGATGGATGTCATAATGCCTCTATATCGCTCCATGGTGAGACTGCATCTTGAATACTGTGTGCAATTCTGGTCACCACATCTCAAAAAAGATATAGTTGCACTGGAGATATACAAAGAGCAACCAAAATGATAAGGGGCATGGAACAGCTCCCCTATGAGGAAAGGCTAAGGCAGTTAGGGTTGCTCAGTTTGGAGAAGGGATGATTGAGGGGGGGTTAAAATAGAGGTCTACAAAATCATGAATGGACTTCAACAAGTTAATGTAAATCAGCTATTTACTATCTCAGATAATAGAAGGACTAGGGGGTACTCCATGAAGTTAGCAAGTAGCTCATTTAAAACAAATCTAAGAAAATTATTTTTCACTCAGCACATAGTTAACCTCTGGAATTCATTGCCAGAAGATGTGGTTACATCTGTTGTGTAAAAAAGGTTTGGATAAGTTTCTAGAGGAAAAATCCATAAACTGCTATTAATTAATAAACAATAGTAGCTTGTAATTTACTTAATGTTTGGGTACTTTCCAGGTACTTGTGACTTGGATTGGCCACTGTTGGAAACAGGATACTGGGCTTGATGGACCCTTGGTTTGACCCAGTATGGCATATCTTATGCTCTTATGGAATGATGAGAACAGAATGTTCTAATGCAACCACATCCCACTATTGTGTCTGCCACAGTATGTTTGTCAATTTAGCTCTTGCTAAGCACAGTTGCATTTTTCACTCAAATGTTTTATACCAGGGGTGGCCAACTCTGGTCTGGTTTTCAGGATATCCAGAATCCAAATCTATCTCATGCAAAGTCATTCTGGATATCCTGAAAACCAACTTCATTTGTAGATCTTAAGGACCGGAGTTGGCCACCCCTGACTTATATAAATATCTCCCATTCAGGACAAATCAGAGCCAAGGCATGAGTCCATCCTAGAAATAAACATCTCGGATCACTTCCAGTGGATTGTTGTCTGGTAATGTACACCCCCTTAAAAACACCCTGTCCAGCGGCTGAAGAATAGGAAATACCACACCTGAGAAGAGATCAATCTGAGAAGGTATAAAAGTTAAATAAAATGTTCCTGCTGACAGAAAAGACAGGATTGGTAACTCTTCCTTATCAGGAAAAGATTCCTTCTCTTGTAGTCAACATACTACAATTTTTCCAGCCCCTTATGTCAATTAATTTCCATTTCTTCTAAGCTCTTAAATAAATGGAGAAGATACCGTGAATAAGCAGAGGTCAATGTACAGAAGAAAAATGGTGGTACAGGGAGACAAGAACCCTGAAAATGATTAAACGAAATATGCTCATGAAATTCAAAATACAAAAGCAGCCATCTGCCTTCTCCCCGTTCAAGTTTGTAATGTCTTCTTGTTGGACTGGGGCAGCTGCATGGGCTTTCCATGTGCTGTGCGTGATTACGGAGGTCCTCTTCACAGATGCAAGGCATTAGCATAGCCTGCCTGGCAGCATCCTGTTTTTCCTATCACGCCTTTGAACCTCCTCCATGTTTCTCAGGGGTTTTATCAGAAAGACTGTTCCTTATGAAACATCTCAGCAAGGAGATCTGACAGCTTCTCAAACACCAGCTGAAATTTATTTGCCTTCCGCTGCTTCCTGTTTTTACAAGTTTATTAATGTTTCATCAAGATTTACAGGAGATTAAAATGCTCACCGCTAGAACTGAATTTTAATTTACGAGAATGGGCTCTTTTTACTTGGCACAAAGCAATACTGTAAAAAAAAAACAACAACCCTATGCTTTCTGACAAAATCTTTTCATACAATTCTAAAGAAAACACATATAATTTTAACCTTTTTTATTTTTCAAGGCTCAATTTACAGTTGCTCCATGAAACAAGAAGAGTGTTGCTAATGTTGCTAAAGACCTAGAAACATTAGCAATCACATTAAAATCTGTCATCAGCCTGCAATGTTAGGGACTTGGTGGGAGACAATAGATATTTTTGTAATGATTTGTTCTCCCACAGTAATGTAATAAATGGCTGCAGAAAATCGCCAACTGGCCCATCCAGCCTGCCCAGTTATTCTGGTCCATACTGAAAGGATTATATCCTGGCTACCAGCCAAAGGACCTTGTCCGCCTGTAGGATATCACTCTATGGAGCGGTCTTTGGCTTTAGGGAGACGTGCTGGAGGACAGAAAACTAGACTCTGGCTTTCAGCAGAAGAGCACTTTTATTCTTCACATCTGCTTTGTAGTGCCTGAAAAATGGAATATAAATCAAATAAATAAGGAGAAAGACAGCAAAAAGCCTGCTTACCTCAGCAATGTTACACCAAACATCAGGCATCCAAACAGAGGGTTCTGGCATAGTTACTGGAGCTTCCTTCTCCTGTCTGGACCTGCTTGCTCCTTCCTGAATGTGGACTTTCCTGCCCTGGGAAATGCCCTTTGGCCGGAATTCCCACTCTGGGTATTTAAGGTGGACCAGGCCAGATAACTGGTCCCCATCCTTTAAGGTGATTAGGGGGTTCTAGTCTATAGTACCCTTCACACCCTCCTTATCCAAGTCAACTTTTTTTGTCTTCCTCCGTGGATGACCATTCCAAGCAACTGAATAAGCAAGTTTTCATATCCAATTCAATGCCCAACTGCCCCTTCTCCCTGCTATCTCAATCCCAAGCCCTTCAATTGCCCAAGCAGCCAGCAAAAGCAGTGAAACCATTGCTGAGACCTCTAGCCACTTAGATCCCCTTGGCCTTGCTGGAAGTGCCCAGCACAGGCTCCATTGGTTTCTGGGGAGTCATGGCCTGCTTGTCCCAACCTGGCTTTTCCATGGCCTACTGTGTCACCAGGTTTACGCAGCCTTTCAGCCCTATTCCTGCTACTGCCTTCCATATCTGACTCAAGCATTAGGGTCAGATATGGAGTTAGAGACATATACAGAAAATAATTGTTGGTTGAGTTCATTATTTCGGTTTGGTTTCCATATTTTGTTTGTTTCATTTCTTTCAGTGCCCAAGTTCGTTTGTATTGTTATTCGTTCATTTCCATTAAAGTCAAGAGGGGAAATAATGTTTCCTAGTTTGGTCTCAAACATTGGGGTTTTCTATGTAAGTTTAATGAAATTTGCAGGCAGACATCAACAGAAGAGGGAACAGCTCTCCAAGACACCCAGAGTGGAGCAAAGGGCACCAACAGCAGTGGCATTAAAACCCCACAGCCCCAAAAGAGAGAGGTAAAGCAGCACAAACAGTGGCATGAGAAACCCAAAGCAGGCACCAAAAGAGAGGAAAAGGGCACTGGCAGCAGTGACATGGTGATCCAAGGCACTAAAAAAAGGGGCGAAAGCAGCCCATGAACACCCAAGACACCAAAAGAGGAGCAAAGAGCATTAACAACCATGGCATGAAGACCCCCAAGCTTCCAACGAGGGGAAAGTGGCATGAATACCTCAAAGCAGAGAATGAGGGGTATGGCAGCAAGCACAGTGACATCAATCCCCAAAAACACTGGGGGGGGGGGGTATGGAAGCAAACAGGGTAGCATCAAAACCCCAAGATACAGAGTGAGGGGTAAGACATCAAGAGGAGCAGCATCAACATCCCCAGGGCTCAGAGGGCAGAGTGAGGCAGCCAGCCCAGCAAGGCACTGAACCAGAAGAGAGGCAGGGCCTGAGGACCAGGCTGGGCAACAGTACAGCAGGGCGCCGAACCAGAAAAACGGCAGAGCACGAGAAGCAAGCCAGGCAACAGCAGCAAGAGCGGCAACTGGCGATGACATAGCAGGTGCTGAGACCATAAAGCACGGGCATTAGTTCCATGTAACTGTGCATTCAGACCTTCTTCTGCCACTCACATGAAAATTCAGAGAAACCCAGCAGAGGGAGGTTTATCTTAACGAAGACTGACTTTTCCACCAACTCTGGTGCCCGCTGTGAATAATGTGAGCTCATAATGTGCCTTTCCATTAAGCATTCTCATTCATTGGGGATGCTGTGGCAAACTGATTAAAGCTATAGCCTGTGGTCATCACGGGGAGTGGGGGAGGATGTGGTGGCTTCATTGGGGTAATTATAATCCACCACTTATAGCAATCTTCAAATAACAAATTTAAAGAATAATGAATATAGAGATCTTCATAACACCAAGTACTCACTGGCAAGTTTAGTAACTTGACTCCATGTTTTAATTATTGGTGTTTTATCTTCTTTTTTTAAGGATTTTGTTGAAGCATGTAAAAATCTCAAATTTAAACACAAGATGCTTAACATAATGTCTAAGATTCACGACACAGACCCCCATGTTTCAAACATTAACTTCAGGGGAAAATTTTCTCTTGCAGGCATCTGGATATGGTGTCTGCAGAACATGGATTCCTATACAGTAAAAAGGCAGCCATTTTATATGTTGTATTATACTTCCAAAGAACCAATCAGATTAAATCTGTAAATGCACTCTGATCACTGGAATCTATGACTATTTGCAAATTGCATCCAATCACATTTTTCTTCAGATGATGATGAGCCATCCTCATTCATCCCATAGGGTGCCAATAGTGTTAGGTGTAAAGATCCAGAATTGCTCTCTATAGTTTAGCATCTCCTCTCTCTGTCATTATGATAATGGACCATTTAAATTTACCAAAAATATGTCTGATGATAGGTGCTTGTTCTCTCTTAGTCTTTAAACTGTTTAGGTGCTCTTTTAAAAGTATACATACTGATCTCTTTGTGTAACCAATATATAATTTTGGGCACAGCTACTGTATCACATAAATCCCATTAGTTGTAGAGCACTCAAAATTACTCTTCTAAGTAAATAATACTATAATTGGTTGCTGAATGTGTCCCTGTTGACATGCTTTGTGATACCATACTTGTTGATCAGCTGTCTCTTACATTTTCAGTAAGGCTGCCCTTACTACATAAACTCTAGCATTGACAGCCCATGAATAAGTTATCAATGGAGGATCACCATTGGGCTATGTGTTACGAGCGCGCGCAGGCGCGGTCGTCGTAAGCGGGTGGTGAGCCCTTGGGCCACGGCAGGACTCAAGGAGGAGCCCCAAGCCACACCGTGGGAGGTGAGCTGAGCAGGCATGGTGAGCCAGGCAGGCAGGAACAGAAGCAGGGAGTCCGACCCTCAGCCGGACCTGCATGCCCATGGTAGCCAACACGGGGAAGTTGACTAATGAACGGTCCTCCGACTGTTCCCGGCCCTTTCGGACCTGCCGCTGGGAACGGCAATGGGCAGCAGGCCGGACAGAGGCGAGGGCAGACAGAGTCCTTACACTGAGGACGTGAGACGAGGGCTGAAGCAGACATCCAAGAGAGGCTGAAGCAAGACGTTGGAGACATCAGGGCAAGGGCTGAAGCAAGACATAGGAAAGATCCAGGCGAGCAGGAACTCCGATGCTGGGATACTGACATCCGAAGCCCCTCGGCTGGCAGAAGCTCAAGAGCCCGTGGGACGAATCCCTCCTGTTGGCCACTCCAGGGCCCAACAGGACAGAAGGCTCAGGAACCAGACCAGGACGTAGGTCAAGGCAGAGACACGAAGACATCAGGACAAGGGCTGAAGCAAGACAATCGTAGACAAGGCAGGTGCAGACATTGCAGACAAGGCTGGACGGAAACATGGCACTGTCCAACAGGGCGCCCTACTCAGCCAGCACAGCTAGACTGGTCACGGACCACCCCGTCCCAGACGCGCCCTACACAGCCCAGGAAGGCTGGTCGCAGACCACGCTGAGGAAAGGAGGGTGCAGGGAAACTCCAGGCGAACAGGAACTCCGATGCTGGGATACTGACATCCGAAGCCCTTACGGCTGGCAGGAACAGACATCGGGACTAGGTACCATCTAGAGACGGAGGACCTGGATCGGGAGAGGCCACAGACAACTGTGTAACCCAATCCGAAGGCAAACAGGAACTAACAAGCAAGTCCTTATATACTGGAGGTTGTAGGCAACTCTCTGGGAGGAGTTAGAGAGGACCGCCCCTTGCTGGCCCTATAACTGGGGAAGAGAGCTGTGGGCCAGCCCCTAGAGAAACGGGCGTGGCTGGAAGCAGGAAGTCCAAACACAGGCACGACGCCACAGGAACAGCTAGGCCTCTCAGGCCCTGGAGCAAGTCCCGGATGGAACACAGGCGAGGCCCTGGCTTCAGAGCGGCCTCTGGAGGAAGGTAAGATACCTCCTGTAGCGCAGCAACAGGGGGGATCGCAACACTATGTGCTAATATTTGCTTATGCTATTTGTTATATCTGCAAATTTGTTGGAATACCTCAACAGACTTACATCTAGTCACTGTTGACTGGAAGTTCTATATTGTAACAAGCCCAACCACAAAGAAGGAGCCCAGTTCCTGGATATCAGAAGACCTGTTATCATTTCGGTCACTCTTGGTGAGGTCAAGCTTATTAGCAGCTAGTTTTGTCCATCAACAATCATATAATAGAACTTAAATGTAGATCTGTTCCTGGATTCAAGTCATGGTGAAGGGCTGGGAAACCATTCTGTAGCAATATTTTTTCAGAGCAGCCAGGTAGGGAGCAAAGGAATGCAAGAGAGAATCAGGATCCTTGGCTCAGCTGAATCTAAGAGTTTAGTTTTCAGCTGAACAATAATTCTCAAGATGGGTAATATTTAAGTAATCATCGCTAAGAAATTGGTTATTACCTCCAAGCTAATGACTGATTTGTTAGTTAATAGTCCAAGGTGAAATCAAGGGCAGGAAATTCTCTGAACAAATCTTACCCCTATGGCAATAAGAATAGATTTCAAAGCTAATATATGTCATGTTCATGATTTATAACAACACTAATGTTTTATAAAAGAGCTGATGCCGTATGCTAGAGAATTCATTATTTCCTGGGACTTTCACAACCAACTGTTCACTAACCAGAGCCTGCATCTGAAACTTAATCTTATATATTTTCTGCTCTTTCTATATGGATATTTCCAGTGAGTGCTCAGCCGTTTGATATGTTGAACCAACGAAACAGTATTGGCAAACCTCTTTTACTAAGCGAAATCAAATTTTGCTGGCCAGATGGGCACAGCACAAATGTTTGCCCCAGATACAAATATTGGGCACCAAGAGATTAATCACATGTTGGGTCCTATGCAATAAAACACATGCCAAAAAGAACATACATGATAAAATCATCACTTAACGTGTTTTCCATCAATACTTAAAAAATAAGAATAAACAAAACACTAGTGCATACAGCAGGGGCCGCTTAACAACCAAACTTTTTTTCAGCTACCAAAAATAATAATAATAGCTAGGGCACTCATATATTTGTGACCTATTGTCAGAGCAGTTTTTAACTTCGCTCATATAGATCTGTGGTGACACATTTATAAACATCACCCTTTTCTTTTTTTTTTTTTGCAAGCTAATTTTTCTGCAGATTAAAATGCTCTTCTATGAGTGCATTCAATCCAGAAGAATATAATACCCCCACTGCAATACTAAAGATTGGTATCAGGAAACAGCTAATGGCGCTGTCATCCACATTTCCCCTTTATTATTCTCTTACTCCCCATGTTTGTTTTCTGAATTCCTTTTTAGATTTCTCGGCTTCCTTTCGGAACTATCAACCACATTAGGGATTTTACCACTCCCAATATGGGCCATGTTTTGGCTCCTTCTTCTGGGGTTCTTGTAATTATGAGAATTTACCAAAGACTGTATATATTCTCAGGATGAAATTGTGTCAGTAAAAAATTGCCTAAGACATCTCACTTTGTGTCCTGTGTTGAGCTTTAACAACTACCACCAGAGAGGAGATGCAGCTCTTGATGGTTGTTGCTGAAAGTAAGCAAAGTGAAGTGTTTTAGGAGATGTTGTTCCGACATATGGCATTATGACTAGGCTCTCTCTCTCTCTCTCTCTCTCTCCATGGTCCCCCCAGTGGTTGTATTTAGGAAATACCACATTCTGACACTTATGTCAAAGTGCGAAGAAGTTATCGCAATTTGCGGTAACTTAGCTCTTTGCATAGGTATTAGTGCAAATTGCAATAAACTGCCTATTACCATAAAACACGCCCCTTTTTCTATCGCAGGCAATATTTAGTGCATTTTGATAAATCCAGGCTTTAGTTGGATAACTTTATCCCACCCTGGAACACTTTTTTTTTTTTAATCCAGCTAAATTTTTGCTAGATAAGTAGCTCAATATTTTAAAAAATTCTCATTTATTTGGATAACTAAATGCCTCTGAACACTGACCCCCTAAGGGGCCCTAACGGGCCAATGTAGATGGCGTCTCCAAAAAGTCACTGAGAAATCTGTAAAGAATTTGGGGTATTGTTCCATACGTTGGGTGCAAAGCACCTTGTGCAGGCTAGCCTTGCTATAGCTAGTGAAGGGACGGATGAAAGGTACAACATGCACAGGCATCATAAAAACTGCCATACATGTCAGCTACTCGGAGAAATCCCCCATGCTAATGGGCCCAAAATGAAACGGCCAATCAACAAGGGAGAGTCCCTCTTCCTTGAACCCCAGCAAAAAAAAAAAAAAAGCTGATCCCTCCCCTGAACATCAATCTCAACCCCAAAATATAGCAGGCATTCCCCTGAATATTCACCCCAGCAGTGAGGCCACCAGCCCCTTGAACAAGTGTCACCCTGTCCCACTAGAGAGGCACTAATTCAGGAAAGTGAGGTATCCCCACCAAGAAAGGCAGCCTCTCCCCCTTCCAGCAGAAACCCCATCCACCCCTTCGGATCTAGGTACCCACCAGTCTTGATGGGTAGGGGGTCTTTGTAGGCAGGAGAGATGTCAAAGTCCTCATGCCCACACTGCAGCCAACATCAAATGACAACGCTGAGGTGCTTCACCATTCATGGTGAATGATGTGCTTTATCATACATGTAATGCAGAGTCAGCTGTGATGCAGGCAAGAGGGCTCCACCATCTCTCCTGAGTATGAAGCCCACTTCTCCCCGGGATACCTATACTGATAAAGTATAATAGAAAAGAATCAAAGCACAGCCCTTCAATATTGCTGACTTAAAAGCACAGGATGCTAGGCTGACAATCATTTCTGTGATATATTTCACAACTCTCAGATTGAAAGCCCTTGCAATACAAACAACACTGAGGAGAGTGTCTCAGTGGTAGTTTATTAATAGGTAAGACAAAATAACATAAACATTCCCTGACATACAATATAATGCCGGTACAAGTCAACAAGTAACTTCAATCATGGCTACAAATGCTCAGTGTTGGGGCAAAGCTTAAATCCAATCCAGGTCAGTTTCAACAGTAATTCTTCTTCATGGACAAGCACAGTCAAGATTTTAGATGCAACATCTGCTTACAGAGCTTCAGGACTTTCACATCACATAATATCAGTATGCATAGGAATAAGAACTCACGGATCTTCCACCGGTGTCTCACATCATCACTAGGCCATCTTAATTGTGGGACAAATCTTCCTGGAGTCCCAGCATACTTTTCGAATCTCCTGAGGACCAATCCAGGTCCTTAGGAGCAGTGCCGTGCACTAGGCAAACAGTTATCTGAGCCTGGCTTCTTCAGAGCTGTTCTGTGTGTCTACACCCATCACAGCAGTCGTGAACCAAGCAGACCCTGATTCAAGGCCAAAGGTAACACTTTTTGCCCTAACAACAGCCCTGTATGCTCGTAGAAGGTAAAAACAAAATAGGGAAGAAAGTTATTTATAGGAAGCTAAGATTCCATCCTTAACTTGATTTAATATTGTGCTGAGGATTAGGGGCCAGATATGAGAACACATATAAAATGCATACCAAATCTCAGAAAGGTGATGATAATTATCCAGCAGGGTAGAAGAGAAGCAAGAACACAGATAAAAAGATGCATATCGTATCGTCAGCCTTTGCAGAAGGGCTGCTAGAGATGGTTGCACTAACACAGCAATTTCAGGCGACGTGGTAACCCCCAACTGCAGAGAGAGGACAAGGCAAACCTGTTCATGGAGTCACAGCAACTGGAAACAGACCACAGAATTTAAATGAAAAACTAAGAGGGCTGCATACTTTTTTTTAACAAAAATTTTATTGATTAAAAATATACATTTTTACAATAGCTGTGATAAACATAGCATCAGATCCACTGCAATTAGAAATTAGATCAAATATATAAATATTATAAATACAGTAGATGATTATATAAAACATCTCCATATTGAAATAGCTGAATTAAAAAATTAAAGAATTGTTAGTATTCAACATCATAGTGCCAGATACATTGATGTTAGAGAAAACCTAATTATATATCTTTATATTTGTAAACCGTTTTGATGGCTTTATAATGAAGCCGAATGACAGTATATAAAACCTGATAAATAAATAAATAAATAAAAATATCTGTTTTGCATGGCAGATTATAGCAAGCATTCACATAATGTAGATTAATATAGTAACATGGTAATATATACAGTGGCCATCCACTACCAACCTTCTAGTACCGACCCAATTGGTTGCTGGGGAGTTATAGCTTGTTGGTAACAACCTGACTGGGTTAAAATACTTATTATTGTTGTTGCCTTCATTCCTCCATTTTCTTTTTGGGCTCCTTGATGATGGTATAGTCATGAAGAAAGCCGTGGACCAGCTTGCGGCAGGCTTGGCTGGACACTGTCTCCAGAGCATGCAGTGGTTGGCTCCTGGAGAAAGGGAGAATGTCCTGGATGCAAGCAGGATGTCTGATCTTGGGTGGTTTTCCCATCTGTGTGTGTTTTGAAAGAGTCAAATATCAACCAGTGGGATTCCTGTATTCTTGGGATGCCCATAGTCTTCAGTAAGTCCCATGCAAGAGGGCACTCTATGAACAAGGTTCCTAGCACACATGAATGCCTTTAGAAGCAGGCCACCCTGCAATGTCCCTGTGCCTTGTCTGTGATGTTTAGCTCCACCGTGGGGCAGGTGGCTTCCGGTGAGTTGCTCATAGCTTTCATAGCGTCCTTTGTGTGGCTCAGCCTGGACATGGTTCCTGTTATCCATTGGGGGATGCGCTTTCATTTTGAAAGAAGGCGTTTTTCATAATGAAAAAATCTATTTCTGGTTTGTTCCAAATGGAATGAACCGAAAATAGACTTACTCGAAAATATTTGAAAGTTTTCAGATATTTTTGGTTTCTTACTTTAAAAAAAAAAAAAGGGGGAGGCCCTCCCCAGGCTTCCCCACTGCTGTCTAACCTAATTGGAGTCTCCCCAGGTCCCACCAGGACCCCCAACAAACCCTCACACATACACACACACACACACACACACACCTACAAATAAGCTATGGCCCCTCTGCTCTGCATTGTTTTAGGGCAGCATGTAATCTATCAACCTTTTGGAATCCTGCTGGGTACTTGTGGATTGGCCACTGTTGGAAAGAAGATGCCGGGCTTGATGGACCTTTGATCTGGCTCAATATGGCAAACCTTATGTTCGTAAGACATGGCGTAATATTTGCAGCGTTGCCTTTCCATAGGCAGAGTTGTTACTTTTTAAGTTCTGGCAGTTTTGGTATGGGAGATTTAATTTATTGTAATTATAATCCAGTTTACTCATGACTTTCTGAGGGCCAAGCCCACACCCAACGTGTCTTACCATACGTCAAATCCCTGCGAGTTCCAAGTACCTTTTTTTTTGCAGGGTTTTCTGGCTGGCACAACAACAGGGTATGTAAATATAATATACATGCTACTGTGAAATTTTACCTCGAAAGACTTTACTTTGAATGTCCTGTTTCATGTAAAATATTTTATTATAAACACAATATTTTAATTGTTTGTGGAGAGGGCTGGAGCGGAGAGATTGAGGGGAGGGTGGGGCAAAGCTGTAAGGTTCACTTAAGGGTGCCTAATACCCTTGCACTGGAAACCATACAAATTAACTGTTAAAAAACAAAATCCAGAACAAGGAAGGAGAAGCCCAGTACTCGATCACACAGGGCAGCAAAAAAAAAAAAACTTAGCCCTAGCCCTGACACAGGCAGACAGAGAGAGGACAGCATTGTCAGAGAGTTGGGGACAGTCAAGTGGACTCTTTAGGATACAGCAAGAGAAAAACTATTTTCCATGCACCTTCATGGGAGAATTTCCACGCGAACGGTGGAAAAATGATTTTAAAAAATGCCAATTCCAAAGCATTTTGCCACTTTAAAAATAATGATAGCAGAAAGAGAATTTTGCAGGTTTTATTTGTGTATTTTCTCAGCAATGTGCTCATTAAATTCTTTGTGAGCTGCCTGGCCACATCTCTTTTTAAACCAGCCATGACTCTCCAAGAGCAACCTGGGCTATGCTAGAGATCTTTAGCATTGTGGGTGCTAAATTTGCTGATGTCCCTGGTAACTGAACGTATCAAATTAATTCTCAGCTGCTGAATGTACTAGAGACTCAAGCAAAAGTTTAAAAAAAAATGCAAGCTCTGAAAATGCTGATGATTTCTAAATGTAAAGATGCTGATCCGATAAGGTGGGAAACAATAGGAATCATCAATGTACTGTGCGAAACCTCTCCCCAGCTCACTCCATCCCACTCCGCCACAACAATCCCTGCCCTGCTTTTCGTCTTTCCCAGAGAAAGTGAAAAAAAAAAAAAGAAGAAACCAATCTAAGCATACAAAAACTTCGCTGTCAGGTTGTGGTTTTCTTGGTTTTCCTGAGAATTTATTGCTGTGCCAGGAATTAATTTGTGGATAATCAGAGTCTTGGGATCAGAACAAAATCCATGTGAAGAAAAGAGAAACCTCAAGAATGTCCTAATTGGCAAGGGGAGAGCTCTCCGCCGTCAACTCGACTGCCAAAGGAATGGGGACGAGCTTTATGAAAATATTTTTTTAAACCATTATTGATTACAACACTTTACAAATTATTACAAGTCACTTCTGAATGCTTGGTTTAACCAACCCCCAGCCGCCTCTAGCTTGGCTCAATACCTTCTCCATTTTGTGGAGTGTCTGGACCCCAAATTGACGGGTGAAATATTTTTCCGACTTACATAATAAGCTTTCTTCCTTTTGTTATTTTACCCTGCACTCTTGGAAAGTTCTCCGTTGGATTGAACAGGCCTCAGAATGTGTATCATAAAATTATATTTTAAATACCAAACTACCTTGTGAGACTGGAAAATTGGGCATCTAAATGGCAGATGAAATTTAATGTGGATAAGTGCAAGGTGATGCATATAGGGAAAAATAACCCATACTATAGTTACACAATGTTAGGTTCCATATTAGGTGCTACAACCCAAGAAAGAGATCTAGGTGTCATAGTGGATAACACATTGAAATCGTCGGTGCAGTGTGCTGCGGCAGTCAAAAAAGCAAACAGAATGTTGGGAATTATTAGAAAGGGAACGGAGAATAAAACGGAAAATGTAACAATGCCTCTATCACTCCATGGTGAGACCGCACCTTGAATACTGTGTACAATTCTGGTCGCCGCATTTCAAAAAAGATATAATTGCGATGAAGAAGGTACAGAGAAGGGCGACCAAAATGATAAGGGGAATGGAACAGCTCCCCTATGAGGAAAGACTAAAGAGGTTAGGACTTTTCAGCTTGGAGAAGAGACGGCTGAGGGGGGATATGATAGAGATGTTTAAAATCATGAGAGATCTAGAACGAGTAGATGTGAATCGGTTATTTACTCTTTCGGATAGTAGAAAGACTAGGGGGCACTCCATGAAGTTAGCATGGGGCACATTTAAAACTAATTGGAGAAAGTTCTTTTTTTTTTACTCAACGCACAATTAAACTCTGGAATTTGTTGCCAGAGGATGTGGTTAGTGCAGTTAGTATAGCTGTGTTTAAAAAAGGATTGGATAAGTTCTTGGAGGAGAAGTCCATTACCTGCTATTAAGTTCACTTAGAGAATAGCCACTGCCATTAGCAACGGTTACATGGAATAGACTTAGTGTTTGGGTACTTGCCAGGTTCTTATGGCCTAGATTGGCCACTGTTGGAAGCAGGATGCTGGGCTTGATGGACCCTTGGTCTGACCCAGTATGGTATGTTCTTAAGCATATATTCAGAGCTGGCGTAAACATATTTGGCACCTTAGGCATACCTTCAGTCATTCAAACAACCTCCCCTCCCCCCACCCCCTGACTTTACTAGCGGGTCTTTGCTAATATTGACTCAGGTACAGCGCCCCTCTGGACTTCATGCTGGCAGGATTTTGCCACCCCCCCCCAAAAAAAAAAAAAAATCTTTAGCGCTCCAGGTGACCGCCTAAGTTTGCCTGATGGAAGAACAGGATCCGCAAACATTGGTGTAAAATCAGGGCCCTGCATGACTTTCCACGGCCACGTCTTCAAATTCGGGAGAGGCTGAATAGTCCTGGAAGCTGCGCTGCGGCCTGCGTAAACTTGAGTTGGTGAATCCAGACCAGTTCCTAACATTCGGATGTCCACACCATTATTTATTTAATAGAACATTTTCTATTAAACTGAAACAGACACTACAATGTTTTACTTCTTGTTAAACTTTTTATCTTTCCTCTAACTCTAATCCCAGTTAGAATAACCCCTGTTTTATTGTAACTTTTTCTTCCATGCACTTGTTATACTTTTGTAATGTATACTCTTATGTTTTAGTTATGTACGTTATAATGTATTGCTCACCCCTTGTTTTATGTAAACCGACATGATACGAATTTCCGTGAATGCCGGTATAGAAAAACACAAATAAATAAAAATAAATAAATTAACTACCCTACTACCACTTCGGGGGGGGGGGGGGGGGAATGGAGCAGCAGCGCTGCCGCCGTGCCCGGATGAATTTCCCATGACATCTGATACTGGCGAGGGTTTTTCACCAGGCCCTGCTGGAGCAGCAATTCGCCGTGTTTCTGCTACCACATTTGTTTCCAATTTTGTGAATGTGGTTATTTCCGTAAGCTCCGTTGTGAAAGCAAAAAAAAAAAAAAGGCATTCTTGACTCTTCATGTTGCAAAGCTAATTATAAATCATTATAGCAGGGCTGCCCACAACAAAGTTCTCAGACCCCAAGAATGAATCGTTTGTAATGATTCTTCCCGCCCCCTCTCTGACTCTCACTCTCATTTTCTCTTTTTAGAACAGGGGAGGGGGAGGGAAGAGCTATGGGGGGGGGGTGAGGAGGGGGCTGCTTTTATTTAAAGATGTTTTTATTGGCTTTGAAAGGGAAAATGTCAGTTCCAAGGACTGGTTTTTTTTTTTTTTCCCAGAGTAAGATAAACTCCTGCGTGCCATACATCAGGGCTTGAATGTCTCTCTCTGACAGGACCCCACATTTGTTTTAAAGGCATTTTTTAGGATCCTATCTGATCAGACTGGAAGGGGAGGGGAATAACAGATGAATTTTCGGCAGGGATGAATGTCTCTCTGCAGGACCCTTTGAAGCAGGAACCTAGCACCAGGCTTTGCACGTTTTGAGATTTTAATTTTTTTTTAACAGTAATCATTCTTCTTGAGGTTTGTGCTGACGCTTACAGCAGGGAGAGTGACCCATTGTAAAATTCTTTCAGGGTTCTCATGCAGGTAAAAAAAAAAAATAAAATAAATTCCTTTTCTATTGCCTCTGTAGGGCGTAGACTATTTGACACACAGGGCAAGTCAGGAATAACCCAGTGCTAGGTCCCATAAAGCAGAGCAGTGTAATAGGACAGGAGAAGGAGCAGAGCTTAGCGAGTTTGCAAATCAGGAAAGTCAGAAAATCGAATAGGGGCATAAGGAAATTCAGTTGCTTTTTGGATCTGTCCTGATCCGGCAATACAATGGAGGATCCTTACAAAAGAAGGATCATATGCAATTTAATTAAATGCAAGCTAGTATATCTGTGTAAAAAAATGTCATCATTTTATTGGAATAACTTGAACTAGGTCAAACGCTATGAAGCCGATATTGGGGGGAAAAAAGCTTACTGGCGGATTTTTAAAGCCCTAAGTGTGCCAAAGCTATGGACAGCGTGTAAGTAATGAAATAAAAAATACTAGGCGAGTCAGCGGGGTTTTAAGGGTTAGGGTTAATAGGGTAAAAGGGAGGCAAGTTAGCTAGGGGGGTTAGGAAGTCCTCTCCTTTACTGGGACGAAGTGGGAACGAACTGGGGAAACAGGTAATTGCGTTGGCACGCACATCTACTAAAATCCCCGCCCCACACACACACACACTTACACACTCGAGGCAGCATTTGCGCGAACATGCGCGCATCAATATAAAGTCATGCGCACATGAACACGCATACAGCCTATTTTATAACGGGTGCACGTATACGCGCCTGTTATAAAATCCATGCCCGTGTGCGCGAGCCAGCAAATGTGTGCACCTGGGTCCACGCGCACTGGTCTTAAAATTCACCTCTAAGTTCCTACATTAGCTATCTAAGTTAGGTGCCTATTTTCAGCCGAACTTAGGAACCCAAGAAGTCTATATTCAAAAGCATTTAGTTGACTAACTCAGAAGCTAGCCAGCTAAATGAATATTTGGGCACTGATCGGGCTAAAATCTAGCCGGCGAATAAGTTAGGATGCTAAAATGTAGCCGGCTAAGAGCTGGATTTTCTATCTTCGCATGCCTTCCTGAATCGTGCGGTAACGGGGGGCCAGGGGGCGAAGCGGGGGGGGGCGGGCCTGCGAAAGCCGGAAGCGATCGCACCACCACGGTGTTATCGCTGCCAGCTTTCGCACCCAATAGCGCCACCGTGAAAGGTGGCGCTATTGGGTGTGCTACTGGCGGCGATAAGGGGGTCTTACCTTTTTGCGTGCGATAGGGATCGAAAATGACCCCCCTTATTAGGGGCGTAACTGGGAAGAGTTGAGCTCACTGGATGAATTAGCTAGCTAAGTCTGGTCGGGCCAAAGAGCTGGCTATCCTTCTAAACATTCTGCTCCTCTAATGCATAGTCTTTCAGATCTTGCCAAACGTATCATCTGAGATATATATATATATATATACATATATATATATCAGACACCTAGGACAAATCATACCGAGCACCTGATCCATTTAAGTGGCTCGGCAGCTCTGGGAAGGGAAGGTTAGCAGCGTCAATCCCTGGGGTTCCACAGCCCTCAGTTCTGGCTGCTATTTTTTAAGGGTATTTTTTTTTTTCTTTTAATATAATAAGTGTAGTAACAGATGCGGTTTTCTTATTCCAGCATGGAGACGTGAGAGAATGTACTGCCTGGGAGTCTGTACTGCATGATCTGCAGCCACCCCTCCCCCATCGTCCCTCTCAGCGGTTTGGTTCATTTTCAAGTCAAAATATGTTTAGGTGTCCAAATTTGGAAGCGTGTTAGCTTTAGCAGAAGCAGTGGCAAAGGGGAATTTATCGGAAAACTCTTTGCAAATTTGGGAAACCCAGACCCCCAACTCTTCTTTCCTTGTCACCCTCCCCACGTAACCCCCTGCATCCTCTCTCCTAAACTTTTCCTCCCCTATTCCTGCCTTCCCTCCCCGCCACCGCCTTCCCTTCCCCTCCTCGTTTTTCCCACATCCTCGCCTCCATCCTACTTTCTTCCACTCTCGCTTTTGTTCTCCTCCCTTCCCCTTTGTTCCCTCTTCCCCGTTACTTCCAAGACATTCAACCCCTTTGTCTCCTTTCGTTTCACCCCTCCCCCATTTTCTCCTTTGACTTCTTTCCTTCTTCTCTCATTTCCTTTCTCCTCTCCTTTGTGCTCTCTCTCCCCCTTCTCTCCTTTGCTTTATCTCCTCCTTTCTCTCTTTGCTTTGTCTCCCTCCTTCCCTACTTCTCTCTGTCCCCCTTTTCCTTGTGCTCTCCCTCCTCACTAGTGGGCTTTCTTTCCCCTTCCCTCCCATCTCCCTGTGGTTGCTGTAAAACAGTGGGGGCAATGCAAAACGCTGAGCAGTTTCCTAATGCACAAGCTTTTTTTTTTTTTTTAAACTCCTGATATGGCCTAGAATGCATGTTGATGGCCCTATTAGTTAGTCCCGCATGATACAGAAAGCAAAATATGCAGCGAAGCCGCACATTTTACTTTCAAAAATTAACGCTTTTCTGTACATCTTCCGATTTAATATCATAGCGATATTAAGTCGGAGGCCCCAAAAATAAAAAAAGACATTTTAAATGTGCCCGCAGCCCGCGGGTCGGAAGACAGACGCTCAATTATGCCGGCGTCCATTTTCCGAACCCATCGCTGTCAGCAGGCTCGATAACCAATGCAGGAAAAATTGAGCATTGCTTGTCAAACCCGCTGACAGCCACCGCTTCTGTCAAAAAGGAGGCACTAGGGACGCGCTAGTGTCCCTAGCGCCTCCTTTTACCGCTGGCCCTCATTTGAATATTTTTTTTTTTTACTAAATCGCGTGCCCAGAAGAGTGGCCTGTGCTCGCCCGCTCTCCCGCGCTTCTTTCTGTATCGGCCTGTAAGAAAGCAGGAGGTAATCCAGTGCGGCCCTCGGCACCGAGGAGTAATACCTAAAGCCACCATTAGCATGGGATTTCCCTGCGCACATTTCTTGTGCGCAAAACTCCTTGCTGTGTTGGCAGCAGAGGTCGCACGTAAAAAAATGTGCGCAGAACTAAAGGTTAAACTGCGCGCAGTGCTGAGTGTCACCTTTTGGCATCGGTGGGGTTCATGGGCAGTACAGCGAGAATAGCTGCAGGGTTAGGAAGTGCTTCAATCAGATTATGCCACTCCCAGCTCGCCCCACAGCCTATTGGTTTTAAGCACTTCTGATGATAACCAACAGGCCGGGGGGGTGGGGGGGGGGTGCAGAAGGGCAACACAGGAGAGAAAACTGCTTCCTGGTCTCCCCCCTGTGGCTGCTTCTGCTGTGCTGTCTGTGATATTTGTGTTGCGTTAGGGGGAGGAATGCCACTGGTGGGGGGATAGTTTGACAGGGCCCGTGAGGCTGGGAATTCACCCAGAGAGTTCCCAGCTATGCCCACGCTGCTTCTGGGCCCTGAGTCTTTATTGGTTCACTGCGGACATCAGCAATTTTGCTAGACCCCCCTTAGCCATGGCTCCCTTGCTTTGCAGGGGCTGTGAAAACGTCCCTTACACTGCTGTGCAGAAGTCAAAATGCTATGGTCCGACAACAAAAAAAAAGAGTACAATAATGTGATTATTGTATATTTGCTTAAATGTTGGTTTGTTTTTTTTGTTTGTTTTTAAAGTAAAATACAAGGATCCCAAATGAGGCTAAAGCTATCTGATGTCAGTTCATGCCACGTCTTCCGGGGTCTGTGCCACCAGAGGGCAGAGCACGGAGCCGAGCACCTTTCATCCAGTCTCCAAAAGAGGAGAAAGCTGCCAGTAGCCACCGCACGCTGCAGACAGAGAAGCCAGCGGGAGAGCACCTCGTTCCCGAGCCGCGGCAATCCCTCACTCCTGGTCTCATCATTGAGGCCGGCCCACAGATTTCCCAATGCCTGGAAATCCAGACCTGCCCGGAAAGTAACGGATAAGCCAGAGAGCTCTGTTCAGCAATAAGACCCGTGCAGACCACATCTGTGCGCGTTCTCTCCTTAACCCTGGCCTGCCTGAGCTTCTGTTTTTCCAGTACCGAATTCCTGAATCTCTTTCCCCTGTATCGTTCCCTGACCTGTAACCCTCCATGCCCAGAACCCTCCTCTGCCCCATTCCAAGGCCAAACCACCCTTTTAGAAGAAGCAATAATAATGATGAGTCTTTCTCAGACGGGCAGTGATACCGGTAAGCCTGCAATTGCCCTTCTGTGTCATTTCTAAATTGTGCAAGTCTGGGAAAAGAGGTTATTGGGGGGTTTTATTTTGTTTTCCTGTACTGCCAATTTTGATCAAACACAGAAGAGTTTCAGAAGGCAGGAGATGTTATTTCTAGGCTGTGGTTATTATTGCTAATGAAGATACCTTGAGAAAAGGTGTTGATAATCTCAAATATACTTAGGACAGAGCTTTGCTGGGCATGAATGAGTAACCAGTAGACTCAAAAGAAATGAACAAACTATCTCTTCAGGTGAAACTCATTTGTATTTTCTCCTTATCTTCACTGTGGGTTTGGCGCTGTTTGTCTGTCTAGAAACAAAGGGAACTAATCTGGCCCGTTGACTCGGGGACAGCGCGGCCACGCGGGAGGCTTGGAGTTCGGTCCCTGAATGGGGCTTTCCTGCTCTCTGGGCTTCCCGGGGCCCCAGAGATGCGGCAGAGCCTCCCCCCTCCCCCGGGAGGAGGCGAGAGGGACTCCCAGACTTAGGTGTCCATGCCAGCTAGGCCCAGGGCTGTCACTGCAATGGCCGGTTCCGCGCCGTGAGCGGGCTAAGAAGGCAGCGGGGAAAAGCACCAGGCGCGGTGGCGAATGAAGGCTCAGGGAGGCAGATCCCAGCACCGGGTTCAGCTGGAAGTCTGAAGGGAGTAGAAAGAAACAACCGGGCCATAAAAAAAAAGAAAGAAACTGGCGTGCCTGCTTCTCCCAGTCCACACCCCTCCCGTTTCTCTTTATCATCTTTGTGAGCAATATTGCGGAGGAAATAGAGGAGTAAGTTAGTTTGTCTTTCTGCAGATAGCTTGAAGATCTGCAACCAATTGGACGCCTCTAAGCGAGTGATGGGAACTGTAAAGCTAAATGAGTTTATTTAAGGCCCACACCGGGAGTATGGCCTAGCAGTTAGGTCAGGCTAGTATAGAATAGAGCAGTGTTTTTCCTCAACCACCAGGTCCGTGGACTGGCATCGCTCCCTGGAATCATCGCTGCAGCTCTGCGGAGCAGGAAGATAAGGGAGGAAACGAGATCTGTCCCGCAGCTGCAACGTGGCTGCGCTGCACCCTACATCCACAGCCACCCGAGGCTTCTCCTGTGGACCTTCATTGTCTTTATGTCCCGAGGCCCCGCCCCCCCATCTCTAGGAGGGGAAGCAGCTGCAGCCGGTGTGAGACTTGAGTCAGGCTCTGCCCCATTCTCATGCCCCCCCCCCCCCCCCCCCCACCTTTCACACAGAAGCAAGGAGAGGGCAGGGCCAGCAAGAGGCCTGAGAGAGGAGCAAGAGTCTGACTCGGTCTCATGCTGGCTTGTGAACGTTCAGCTACAGTTACGCCGCTACCAGAGATCAGGCCTCGGGGACCGAACCCAAAATGGGGGAAAAAGGTTCACTGGCTGGGGATATAATTGTAGGAACGTTGGCTGGCAAGGGAGGGAGGGAAAGGGAGGGATTTTTTATTTTTCATTTTTTAGACTACGTTTTCCTTAAACTGGCTAGTTGCGTTCTTAAAATGACACGGACCAGTTGCAGGGCTGGCACATGAGAGCAAAGAGCTGGTGGGGGAGGGAGTATATCCTCCCCCTCTAATTTTCTGAGGGACTCCCCCCCCCCCCCCCCCCCCCCCCCCCCATTCTCAGCAGCACTGGTAGCCGGTTCCTGGCATCCTGGAATAGAGGAATGCACCACCTATGTCACAGCATCCCTGTCAGTGGCCACTGTACTGGTTTTCTCCTGCTCGTGACACACACACACACACACACACCCCCTCCGGTATCTATGTGGATTTTTGGTTTGGATTTAGAGAGAGAAGGAGTGCTTCCTTTCAGTTGCCGGAATTTTTCAGAATAAAAGCCCAACGTTTTGGCTGAGAAACTAAAAAAAAAGAGAAATTCCCAGCTGACACCCAGTGGTTGGTAAGCCATCTCTAGTGATTTTTGCAGTGGAGTACTATGTGTGACTCTTTTTGTTCGGAAGGAAGCTTTTATCCCATAAAGAGAGAAGTTTCTTTGGTCAGTTTGGTGTCCCTTAGTCTAAAGGATTTTCCTTCCTTGCCATCCTGGCAAAAAGAGTGACGCAGAAGTAGTGGATACTTAGACAGCATCCTCACAGGGAGGAGAGTGTCAATCTGAGCTAACCGTTCTGCTCGGTTAAGGAGGTGCCCGCAAGGCAGAGATGTTCGAGTGCCCAAGAACAAGCATATGGATTCCGGGTGTTTGGATGGGGAGCTACACTGGAAGAAAAGGAGACGGTTTTGCTCCCCCCGGAGGCTTCATATTCCCTTCATGAACAAAGAATGGAACCTAAGGGAGAGATCACAGATTCACTATTCTGCATTTCTTTAGGGAAGTTATCTGAAAGAGACTTACACCGAGTGCTCTTTCATGCGTGAGCTAATCCATGGGTCAGGTTGTGTTGGAAGCCCAGCTTTGGGGACAGCTTGCTTACTGGGCACTCCCTAAGGAGACGGGCAGTAAAGCCTATGGCTTCCCCCTTAGGGAGGAGCCTCCCTCTGGAGATCTGAAAGAAAGGCGATAGCAGAGACCTAGCCCCGGTATTAAGTGTAACCCCCGTGACTCGCTGAGGAGAGGCCAGAGTACGGAGGTCACACTAACACTTGCACGCCTCCTCATCGCCAATCCCGGGGAACACCCGAAGCGGTGAATAAATAAATGCCAAAGGCTCAGGGCGCCAGAAATTGTAGATTCTAAGTAACGCGGGTGGCAAACGCCAAGAAGTCGATAAGGAGGCCTGTCCGGGTAATGTCTGAGTTACTCGGACGAACCCTGAGTTTTGAATTTCCCACACCACCAAGCGCCTACATTTTACCCGAGTAAAATTTAGGCGAATGAAAAGAGGCAAGTTGGGCGCCATTCCAAGGGCGTGACCAAAATCTCATCTTTAAGCAGGTACGTTCGGCGGCAGCCTTATCCAGCAAAGCGCCACTGATTATCTGCGCAAAGTTAGCCAGCTAAACTCAGTGGTCTGCTGAATACGGGCCCCCCCCCAATCTTTGCAGACCCCAGACCCTCACATATAACTACAAAAACAAATGCCACAGTAAAACATCCACAAGCACCGCCATACCATAGCCGACCTAGCACTAGCGTCAGTGACCATCTACTTTAATGAAAGAAGAAAAAGAAGCCTGGTCAGGCATCCAGCATTGTGGATGGCCGAATGTCTGTCCCCCCCCCCCCCCCATGTATAGACATGGAGGAGTAGCCTAGCAATTAGAGCAGCGGGCTATGAACCAGGGAAACTTGCGCTCATATCCCACTGCTCCTCCTTGTGAACTCGCACAAGTCACTTCGCCCTCTGTTGCCTCAAGTACGGGCTTATATTGTGAGCCCACTGTGGACAGGAAAATACCTTCAGTCCCTGAATGCGGTCCACTTTGAAGTGGGTTAAAAAAACAGAACATAAGTTAATCATTCCTTACCTGTATCAGCATACTGCCTCAATGAGAAGCAGAACAATTGGATTTGAAATCGTAGGTAGGAGTGGCTAGAAGACGTTTTTAGGCTTAAATATATTTATAAATTGCAACAACAAAAAAGCAGAAATAATAATGACAGGAAAGTAATGATTTCTGAACACCTCATGTCAAACTTAAGAATTACAATTTCTAATTGCAAGATTCATGTAGGAATGCTGGCTTGATTCCAGAAGAGAAGGCTCTTGTTACTGATGTGCTGACTCCTTTCTTATTTGGCTCTGGCCACTCTGTGTTGCCTCTTGCGAGAGCAATCTTTTCTCACTTTCAGTCTTTCAGCCCAACCGTAACAGCTACTCCCCAACTCTGGAAGTGGGTGGAGGAAGGGGGGAGGGGGTGTCTATGCCCCGACCCTTCAAACACCCCCACAAAACGTGCCCAGGACTTAGGAAACCCATAGAAGAGAGCAGAAAGGGAAAGGAGAGAAATGTTTTTAAAAAACCAAAAAAAAGTTAATCAAGCAAGGTGAAGATGAGCAGGCCAGAAACGGCCCACCCGGGTGGAGGTGGCAGGGGCCAGCGCTGAGACAGATTTTGGATGTACCGGGGACAGATTTGGTGAGAGGTCAGATGGAGGACAATGAGGTACGAAGGCAGGGGGATCCGGTGTTGGTTTGCATGTGGGAAGTTGAACTCTCATCTGTCCAGGGTGGTAGAAAACCAGAGGAAAAATCTCATCTGGACAGACTGCATGGGCCAGTTGCTCTTGATATCTTGTTGGTTTTTTTTTTGTTTTTTGTTAATTTCGCTGTCCTCTTTTTTTTTTTTTAATTATTAGATTCAAGAAACGTAGAAGATGTCGAAAGAAATGCATTATCGGGTCAGCTCGATCTGCCCATTTGTGCCTGCCTGCTGTACTGTTGTAGGTCTTACTGGATATGTGGTTGTCTTCTTCTTGGCGGAACATAGGTAGGTCAACCAAGCTAAATACGATGACTGCACTGATAAATTTGGAATAAGCGTTTGGAATGTACACAATACGCTGCCAGAGAGAAATACAGGAAATGTAATACGGATTGCAGATAGGGTATCGGCAGCAGACAGCTCACGCACAGCCACTCCCAGGCAATCCCAAGATTAACAGGACTGGCAAGTTTGATTCAAAGGGCACAAAATAATGAGCTCTCTCCCCAGCAGCAGAGGAGCTCAAGGCTGGTTTTCTATGAAGCCCTTAATTGCAACTTTCTTTCCTGCCTGTGTTTTGCACGAGTCTCACCCTAGGAAAAATTACAACATTAAGATAATGGTACTACTTTACGCTTTCTGGGACGCCAGGGTTTTGTTTTAAAATATTATGCTTCTAGGAATATTTTTAACAGGTCCCAAGACTATTCTTACATACTGCATCATCATTTACTGATTTCTATTACTGTTTACTGTGTTGATTTTTCCCATAGTAAATTTACCATAAGTACAGGCAGTATAGTGAATTACTATAGTTAACAGTACCAGAGCATTATCAGGTTACCAGCTGAAGTTTCTACAGAAGCATTGCACATTACCCTGCTATCTGGACCTATTCTTTGGGATCCTTCTGCGTACTTGTGACCTGGATTGGTCACAGATGGAGACAGGATACTGAGCTTGATGGACCTTTGGTCTGACCCAGTATGGCATTTTTTATGTTCTTACGTAATAGGGGCACTGACACCACTAGCAGCATAAAGAACCAGCATGGCTTGGCTACTGAGAAAAAGTAAGACCAGAGTACAGCTGGTTGGCCTAAAACAGAGAGAGAGAGAGAGAGCAAGAAAAGTACAGGTGTGAGTGAGAGAAGGAGGGAGTATACGGTATATGTATGATAGAGAGGTATACAGGCTTTGTGAGAGCAAGGGACGTAGTATGTGTGAGAGAGAGAGGGATGGAGAGTGTGTGTGTGGTGTATGTTTGTGAGGGGAAGGAGAGATAGAGGGCGGAAGGCTGTGTGTGAGAAGGAAGGAGAGAGAGTGAGAAAGGTATAGGTGTGAGTGAGAGAAGGAGGGAGTATACAGTATATGTGTGATAGAGAGGTATGCAGGTTTTGTGAGAGCAAGGGAAGTAGTATGTGTGAGAGAGAGAGAGAGGGATGGAGAGTGTGTGTGTGAGAAGGAGGGAGCTAGAGAGAGGGGAGAGAAAAGAGCATCCCCCTAATTTTTTTGCCTCTCCTCCTCCTCCTCCGCTCTGCAGGCTGATCCTTCAACTACCACCACAGAGAGAAGCTTCCTTCCTCCTGCACAGCATTATTGAGTCTCCTGCTTGCAGCTATCATATGGAAGGGTGTGGAGGGGAGGGTCAGTGGTACCCTCTTGAACACTGTGCCCTGTGCAGCCACACAGGTCACACATCCCAAAAGCTAGCCTTGGGTACAGGATAGAGGTTGAAATTATTCTATGCACAAATCAAGAGTGTGATCTATGGTTGATCATATTTGATGATCTCAAGGTGGCCAAAAAGGTAGAGAAGGAGACATCAGAAGCTAAAAAAAAAGATGCTTAGGTACATAGGAATGGCCAGAAGACCTCATTCTGGAGTCCACACCTTCAAAAAGGTATAAACCAGATGGAGTTGGTCCAGACGTTGACTACTAAAATGGTCAGTGGTATTTGTTGTAAAACCTTATGGGAACAGACTTAAACATCTAAACGTGTAACCTAGAAGAAAAGCAAGATAGAGGAGATATGATAGAGACATTCAAATACCACCAAGGTATCAAGGCAGAGGAGGAGGATCTCTTTCAACAAAAAGGAGGCTCTGGATGAGGGTGGGATGTGGGATAAGGGTGAAAGAAAGTAGACTCAGGAGTAATCTAAGGAAGTATTAATTTACAGAGAGGGTGATGGATGCATGGAACGGCCTCCCAGTGGAGAAAATGGAGACTATCTGAATTCAAGAAAGCAGAAATGTCACAAAAAGCAACACATTTTCATCTGGTTTTGTTTCTGCATTTCAGCATGTGCATAAATGCAAAAATGAAATAAGAAAAAAAATAGTAAAAAAACCAAAACAAACAAAACAAAATTTTTATTGCCATGCACACCCTTATTGCCTGGTGACTACATTTTTCACCTCAGAGGCTACCCATCAGTCTGCAATTACATATCACATAGCAGGCATCTTTCTGTCAGATAAAACCAAATTGTACCTCCTAGTGAGGAATCATGGGCTTTCCAATAACTGCCGTTTCATAAACAACTGATAGGGCAATCCACTTTCTCAGAAAGTCTTTTTTTTTTTTTTTAATAATTTAAGTTTTTATTAGAATTATAATTGCATAACAAAGTATTATCAAATTCAACAGTACAACACTTTTCAACTCCACAAACCTGTCTGCAAATCTAACCTCTCCCTTCCTTTCCACTCATCCCCTGACCCATCCCTAAGTGCAAGTCCCTGCAAAACACGTTCTATTCCAGTGTTGAATCATTTGCCAAATTCCCCCCCCCAAAAGCTGGACGTTTATTCTTCCTTTTTACAATTAACTTCTCCATTTGGTACATGCCCCTTAGCTGCTTGTAGAATAATACAGTACTAGGCACAGAAGATTGTTTTCATTGTGCAGCTATCTCGCATCCTAGTTGCTAAGAGTTCATTGTCTATTCATTTGCTTTATTTTATCGACACCTCCTCCACCTGAGCATTCAGAAAATATCTTAGAATGCAACTCAACCTTTTACTTTTCTAATATCTAGTGTCATATTTTGTACTCTCTTCCAAAAGGAACAATATAGAAATGACCTTGTGTGTCTCGGATTTTCAGGCTGTCACTCGAGCACTTTCCCTTTTCATTGGATGTTTTTATATTTGCCCCATACAAAGTCTGTATTTTTTTTTTTATTCTTACTGTTTTGATTGACTCTTCCCCACAATGAGCCTGGCAGCAGCCAGTCGCCAACAGAGCAGAGCTAGTGTCCACCTCAGACTGAGTATCCCAGCAACATGCACTTAATAAGAATGCAAATTAGCTCATCTGCATATTTTCTGGAGTGGGGAAGGGGGTGTTAAAGTAGAACTTCTTCGAATTGTTAGCGCTACAAGATTTGTGCTTGTTAGAAGGCAATGGCACCACAGCGATTGTTGTAACAGAGCCCAGCTGATGTAAACGGAACGATTTTCCTTAACAGTCATGTGATCAATGACATCCTGCTCCTTTCACCTAATAACGGTGGCAATAAGGGCCCGCATTATGGCAAACCTGTACCTGTGCTGCGGCCTTTGCTCCAGTTCTCAAAGGGACAATATGAGCATGCCTTCCCTCCGGAAAATTGTCCTGGGAAAGAGTGAGATTTGCAGCTGAGATTTGCAGCTGCAGCTGCTTTTTCAGTAAGCACTTTCTCCATACCAAATAATGCAGTGAGATATGAAAATGGAATTTTCGTGCACGGTTTCCTTCCCCCCCCCCCAACCTGAACACAGGCCGGGCCTGCCACCTCCTTACCCAGGGTAAAAGTATCGCATTGCTGATCCACGTGCATACTTTCGCCCAGCTATGGGGGTGGGCAATATCCAGACAGCCAGTTCAGTCAGGTAACAGGCACAGAGTATTTAGAGTTCATTGGTGGCAGTATGAATAAGAAATGGCAAGCAGCACACTGCTCTTTCAATGAGCTTACATCTCATCGAGGTCATAACGAGTAGATGAAATGGTTCTCTCCATAGCGCCTGGATTGAATAGGAAAGTGCCACAGAAAACCTGCAGCATGGAAAATTGTAAGGTTCGACTGCAGTGGTGTTCTGACTGCATTCCCCAGGCAACGCAACTACAGCCTTGCGTCGACGGAAGTTCTGCTTTAAACTTGGACTCAGACTGGAGCCACTTCCTCGTTCAAAGGGAAGGGAAAATTGCTTTGCATTTAGAGCCCGATTTTCAAAGCTGTCGATGTGCGTAAAATACGATTTTATGTGCCTAAATGGCTGTTATAAAAAATGCACGTAACCCCATTTCACGCGTACTTGTTCACGTACTAGCCACAGGCATTCTGGGGAGGCAGTGTTGGGACTTGAGCGCATATGCTTTTATTTTCACAAGATAAAATTTCGCCTTGCGAAGAGCAGAGATAACTTGGTGCGGGCTATTTTGTAAGTGATGAAGGACACTTATCCAAGCATTTTCAAAGTAAACTTATGTGCATAAGTTTGCTTTGGAAATGTGGGGTGAAGTCTGCGTTTACATGTTATACACACACACACACACACACAAAACACAGCTATTAAATTACCCTCCCTATTGCTCTCCACTGCTTTTTTTCCTTCTAAGTGTTATTATGACCCGGGTAGGCATTACTAACCAAAGGCTTCCTCTCTGATTTTTCAAACAATGATTTGTTCTTCTAACATTCCTAATATTTTCTAAGTAAGACTTTTAAGTGCTTTACAAGCTACCACCTCAGACATAGGCATGCAGTCACATCTGTGAAAGATGTCATGCAACTTTCGGTGTTTGGACACAGAAGGCCAATACAGTACAGTGCGCTCCGACGGAGCGCACTGTTAACCTGCCATTGGACGCGCTTTTTCCCTTACCCCTTATTCAGTAAGGGGCGGAAAACGCGCGGCCAACCCGCCGAACCTAATAGCGCCTTCAATTTGCAAATGCATGTTGATGGCCCTATTAGGTATTTGCGTGCAATTCAGAAAGTAAAATGTGCAGCCAAGATGTACATTTTACTTTCAGAAATTAGCGCCTACCCAAAGATAGGCGCTAATTTCTTCCGGCACCGGGAAAGTGCACAGAAAAGCAGTAAAAACTGCTTTTCTGTGCACCCTCCGACTTAATATCATGGCGATATTAAGTCGGAGGTCCCGAAGAGTAAAAAAAGTTAAAAAAAAAAAAGAACAAAAAAATTTGAAGTCGGCCGGCGGCTGTCGGGTCGAAAACCGGATGCTCAATTTTGCCAGCGTCTGGTTTCTGAGCCCGTGGCTATCAACGGGCTCGAGAACCGATGCCAGCAAACTTGAGCGTCGGCTGTCAAACCCGCTGACAGCCGCCGCTCCTTTTGCCCGTTTCTATTGCCGGGCCTCATTTGAATAATGTATCGCGTGCACAGGCAAGTGGCCCGTGCGCGCATGGGCAAACGGAATAGGCCTAAGAGAGGGCAATAATAAAAGCCACATCTGCAGGTAAAGCAGGTATGTTCCTGCAGATATGGACTCTTTGATTACTGCCCACCTCAATGCGTGGAAAAGTATGGTCATTGCTCAATGACACACTTACTTTTACAACTGCATACTGTGCAAGAGTTCCTTGGGTCAGGGAGAGCGCAGACTACACAACAACACGTGCAGTTTTGGAATAAGCAAAACTTTGCAGGTTATTTACGATGGAAAAAAAGTCCCCATAGACAAAGCAGGCACAAATCTCTGCGGGCAATTTTTCTGGGGACAATAAGCAAACCCGGGTAGTTTTGCTTTGATTATTGGTATAAAGCCCGCGGGTAAAAGTTACCCCCGGGGGTTTGTAACAATGCAGGTAGTTTGATCATTTACCCCGGTGTGACAGCCTATGGATAAAAGGAACAATATATTTATCAGCCTTACAGACTTGCAAATGAACAGATTGCAAAACTGGGGCATGGTCAATGTGAATCCTGAGCTCGTGATATCCGTGTGATTAGCATTAGACAATCTCCTGTCATCGAAAGAGTTAAGCATCACAGCTCTCTGCCTTTTTGGTCTCTAATGAGATATTTCCCTGGTAGGCAGGAATGTCATTGCCTCTGGCAAGGATGTGCTCACGTCTGCTGCATCTGTGGACTCCTCTGTATTTATCGCTAGGTATTCTTGAGCCTGTTGAGCATAACTGTATGTTTGGCAAGTTCTGACTAGCAATTTACACATCTAAATTCATCTCCCTTTCACCTCCCAAGCAGAGCCCAGTGAGAACAGATCAGAGCTTCCTAAAGAGGTGTTCTGTATTCACTATATCAACAAAAAGATGGGCGTAAAGTTAGGATTTTTTTGGGGGATTCGGAGTGTGTTAAAACCTAGGAGCTATGAATTCTGAAATAAAGAGCTCATGGATATTTAGATTCAACAGCCTTTCCTTCTGAATCAAATGAAAGATAATCAGATGGATCCTTCCTTCGTTTTCTCCTTCGGAATTTGAATCCGGTCCAGGGGCTAGGCTGGACTCCAAGCTTACCATGCATAATCAGATCTCAGCTACTGTTCATGCTCTATTTTATTATCTTCGTCAGGCATGTCAATTGCGGCCTTTCTTAGAGAAAAAAAAGCATTTTGAGACGATTGCTCATTACTGATTCTGGATCACCTTGATTGCTAGCAATGCTTTATGTTTCCCTAAAGTGGGAACTTAGATGAAGCAAAAGAGGGAGAGACGGCAAAACAGGCACAGAAAACTGTATGCCACCCACATAGAGTTGATAGCCAACATCCAGGTTGGCCAGGACTCACATAATGAGTTGAATTCACTCCCCAAAGCATTTGTTATGAGGAAATAGTCGACTTTGCCTTGCTCCTCTGTACTATCACCCCCACCCCAAATCGCGCATGACCTTTGAAAGATACAAATATCATACCTGCCCCCAAGGGCTACCTCCACCCAAAGGTTGGCTACGTTTAGTCTAACCATTTAGAAACTGAAAGGGGGGGGGGGGTGCACACCCACACATACTCTGAACGATCCGAAAAGCTCTGCTCTTTAAATTAAAATATGTTCAGAGCTATCTTAAGAATTACAAGTCTGTTAGAAGTGAAGCAATATAATGGACCATCATAATAAGCATTACCGGTCTACGACCTTCATTGCTTTCTCAAAATAAGATTCTGTTTCAGATCTGAAGCAGAAACTTATGTCGGGGGATAGTTGGGATTACAATACAAGAAAGCAAAGAGAGCAAAGATAAGTTGATTATCATTTTATTTACATAAAATTATCTTTAAAAAAAATACACACCTTATTGGACCAATGATTATTGAGAAAGCAATGAAGGTCGTAGACCGGTAGTGCTTATTATGATGGCCCACCATACTGCTTCACTTCTAACAGATTTGTAATTCTTACCATTTTGGACTAGTGCAGACAATTTTTTGACTCTTGTGTTTAATTGTCAGAACTACCTTAAGACATCTTGAAATGGTTACTTTTCAGCAACTTAAAAGATATTTGAACTGTGAAAGACCCCAGGAATGTACCTAAACTCCTTTAGATTTGGTTATTCAGAGGTTCATATTCAACGCGTTTGTCCAGCTAAGTTTGGCAGTTAGCAGGACAAACACTAGGATTTGAAAATCCTGCCGGTCTGACTGCCCCCGACATAGCCAGCTACATTGTTATCCAGCTGCAAACATATCCAATTATGTCAGGCGAGGTCCGGGAATTTTCCAGTGAGGAGCACAGATATCCAGCTAAGCCCGATAGCTCTGATTTTCAAATTATCTAGTTCATGTGACCAGCTAACTTTAGGACAGCATGGAAGAAAATCCTAAAGGACACCGGATAAACTTATCCAGCAAACCTGGATATAGCCGGGTAAATTCAGTGGTGTGCCCGTACCATTGAATATCCCAAGCTAGCCAAATAAACTTATGTTTATCTGGCTAACTTTGCCAGCCAGCCAGTGGCAAAATATGGACCTCTCTGTATACATATCTGAGCTGGAGCTAGAACTAAGTTATAATAAATCACCAGGTAGCTATTATATAAATACATATCCAGAATTTAACCAAATATGGATCTGAGCAACCCTGAGTAGGACTGAGATTTGATCGGAAGTAGTGGAACAGGCCACAGAATGACATCCAAGGTTTAAAAATAAGCCAACCCTGAAAATACGCCTTGCACAATCCTTTTCCCCACTCTTTATCAACTCCCGAATTGTGGGTGTTTTTAGGTTATTTTCCATGCACGGTTAATACAATTTGTGGTGACCATGTCGGATTTCTTCCACAGACAAAGTTCCACAACTTAACAACCACAGCTTAAAGCCGCATGCGCGCCTTTAAGCTCCCTCCCGCAGTCCTGAAGTTGTGGTTAAGGACTGGAGTGGTTTTGAGAGAAGTGAACATCAGCTACAGCAAGGACTCCATCAGCAAAGAGTGGGAATAGTTTCTGAAAGATCGAGGGGGGGGGGGGGGGGGTCATATGATTGCCCTTTACGTGGATGCTTCATTTCTCTGTGAATGGCTTCAGGGGCTTATGTAACTGTAAGTGAGTTCTATCCCATGGGCTGAAGCCCTTTTGGTGACTTAAGTGCTGTCGCTTGTCACGATGCATTTTTCCACAAATGTATGATTTTTCAGGTTTGCATGTCTTTTTTCGATCTCTCGGCTCTCTAAGGGACATCATGTCAGTTTCCCTTTGACTGTTGCTGAAAATCCGTCTGCTCAAATTCTCCAAAGCCTGTTTGATGGGAGGACATGCTGACAGCTCCTACCTCTCTGATGTTCGTACCTTGATGTCCTTCCTCGTACATATATTTTTTTTTCTTCCTTATAACTGGGGCTTCTATTCATGTTGGCAGCATTTACATTTCCCTGCCTTGAAAAGGAAAATTGCACAATCAAGAGACTTCAACAGGCTCCCTGTGTCTCCTGACCTTTTCCTTCCCAGTATCTACCAGTAAATACAGCCGCCACTACTCAGGAACCGTTGCAATCTCCTCTGTGCCTCAGCTCCTCTATTCCTTGCCCCTGTAATATGCATGTTGCATTTCTACATACTTGAAGATACATGATAAAGTGCAATGCCAGATAAGTGACAGATACCAAATAGATAGGGAAACGGGCCCTGGCTTTATTCAGCTCTGTTCCATCAATGTGTTTGCTTTCCACAGCCTTTTCTAATTGAAGGTAAGAGCAGTTTGCTCTTTTTATTTTTTTTTTGCATGACTAAGCAGGAGATATGTCTGCTACATGGCTCAAAAGGCTCCATTCATCCACAATCCCTTTGGCCTTCAGCCGTCCAGAATGCTGCCTCAGGAGCCTGGCCATCTTTGGCCCTACTATTGACGTACCACCTTAAAAAATATAAAGTATAGGGCTGGCCTGCTCAGTGGCAATGCTGTGCAGCACCATGCCAGAGACCATAGCTCATCCAGGGCTGGGGATGCTGCAAGGGCAGTGTTCACAGCCATCATACAGCAATGCTTAGGTTTGCTGGGTGACTATTCTAGTAATAAATGGATATTTTGTTAACTGGTTTATGACTTAGCCTCCCTAGTGAAAGTAGGCTTGATTTAAGTTTGTCCAGTTTGATATATTGATGTATTGTTTTGTATTAGTTTTTATATTAATTTATTTTACTGATGTATTAGATTAATGGTGTATGGGGACCGATTCCATAATAAATATTTTTATGTACAAACCCTGAAGGCACTTAGTGCTTATTCAATCTGAGGTTGTTGGACCATTTGTGAACACCATTGCAACACACCTGCTCCTTGCTATTCAGCCTAGTGTGTTTGCTCAACTCTCCACATTTTTTGTCTGGCTTTGCTTTGTTTTTTTACTGAAAACATGTATGATCAGAATAAAATAAATTTTGGAACAACAAATAGATGTACCTAAAATTATCAAACTCAAAATACGATACATGAAAATAGCAAAATGAGCCAGTAGTGAAATAAAACTTCTAAATTACAGATATACCCTACAACAGGGGGTCTCTACCAGGTCTTCAGGACACAACTAACTAGTCAAGTTTTCAGAATATCCACAATGAATATGCATGAGATAGATATGCATACAATGGAGGTAGTGCATGCAAATCTATCTCATACATATTCTTTGAGGATATCCTGAAAAACAGGTCTGTTTCTGGCTCTCTAGGACCAGAGATGGCCACCCCTGTTTTATATTTTATGCTCTGACATGCAATCTATTAGCACCTTTTGTACTGTCATAGGTTTCTTATTATAGTTTGTAGTTTTAGTATCCATTTTTGTTGCACTGTTATGTTTTTGATGTATTATCTTTGACTGTATTGTACTATTTTTTACATATTATTACTACTTGCTTTGAGCATTCTATGGAAAGGTGAGCAAAAAATCAAATTAAATAAATGCATTCATTTATTTAAAAAGGTAAAAGAGTAACAACAGATCTCTGGCTTGATCAGAACCCTGCAACAAGTCATAGTTAATATGGGACCAGAACACAGGGACCATAGGACACCAGCTGCATAGACTGAAAGGAGAGATGTAGGGAACAAACCACATGGGGAACCCCCTGTTTCAGAGGAAAGGAGACATCAGGACACACAGCTTTCAGAGCTGCACACACTCCTCCAGATGAGGCCTCACCAAATCTTCAGTGATCAACCATGTTTGGAAAGAAAGCAGAACAAATGAAGCAAACACTTTGCATTTGTGATGAAAATTGCATATATCATGTCATGCAAATAGTTTAATTAAAATACTGATTTTTTTTTTTTTGCACTTTGTATCCATGCATATAGGAGAGTTTCAAGCTCGGGGGATCTTCGGACAGAGCTTTATTAATGCTGGGTAGTTAGTCTGAAACTGCTGCCAAAACCTCTCCCAGAAGATTGTGTTGGCCACTGTAAGGATCTTTAATTGGCATTAAGTGACGGAGACAGGCAGTGCTGGTGAAGTGGAAGGCATAAATCACGTTCAGATGTTGGCAAGCTGCATTTCTCCACCAGCGTTCTGTAAACACTGAGGATTAGTTTTCTTTAGAGGATCCTGCTGCGCCCAGAATTTGCCAGTCAATAGAGTTTGCATGCCTCGGAAGTAGCTTCAAGCTTGAGATTGGTTCCGACGTGGACGCTTGAATGTAACATACACCAACATGCCACTGAAACGCTGAAAAGAAAGCGTAGAAGCATTAAGAGCAATGTTTTACCGTACAAATGATATGAGCATGAACAGTACACTGTAACCAGCAGGAGAATATGGCTGCTTTCTTGTTACTAGTGACGCTCACAATAGTGCTGTGTAGACAATATTCCAAGAGATAAAATGTGGATGCTACCTATTTAATTTGTACGTAAGTAGTCACGGGCTCTAGTCTAATTTGCAAGCATATATTTTTTTTCAGATCTTGCACTGGATTTGCCAACATAGGCCTGACTGCTTTGATGGTGCTTTCTCTTTTCTTTTGCCCCTGCTGAGGTCCTTGGCACCGGTGTTCAAAAACTGTAGAGGCACATGGCACTGAAGTCAACATGAAGACAATATATGAAAACTTTTGTTTCCCTTTCAGAGTTCTCAGTGATTGCCATTGCAACCAAGGACCCCAGATCGGATAAGAAAATGAATTATTTATTTATTCAATAGATTTATATTTTGCCTTTCAAGTGCTTCAAAGCTGATTACCCTTATATTTATGTTTTCTTGTGACACAGATTTCAGCTTTCTACCTAAGAGCCTAAATTTGGCTTCCAGAACCTCCCTCCCACATTTTCCTATGTCATTGGTGCCCACATGTACCACAACAGCTGACTCCTCCTCAGCACTGTCTAAAATCCTATCTAGATGACGCATGAGGTCTGTCACCTTCACATCAGATAGGCATGTTACCAGGGAATCCTCACGCCCACCAGCCACCCAGCTGTCTACATTCCTAATAATCGAATCACCAACTATGATGGCTGACCAAACCCTTCCCTCCTGGGTAGTAGCCCTGGGAGACACATCCTCAGTGCGAGAGGACAATGCACCACCTGACAAGCAGGTCCTTGCTACAGGATCATTTCCTGCCGCATCAGGTTGATGCTCTCCAATCACGAGACCTTCCTCCTCCAAGGCAGCACCAGGGCTGCCAGTCTGAAGTTGGGACTTGACTACTATGTCCCTGAAGGTCTCATCTATATACCTCTCTGTCTGCCTCAGCTCCTCCAGGTCTGCCACTCTAGCCTCCAGAGATCAGACTCGTTCTCTGAGAGCCAGGAGCTCTTTGCATCGCATGCACACATACAATTTCTCACCAGTGGGTAAAAAGTCATACATGTGAGACTTGATGCAAAAAACTAGAAGGCCCCCTTCTTGCTACTGGACTGCTGCCTTCATCTTAAATTTGTTCAGTTCCTAGTTAAGTTTTAGGTTTCTATGGAAGTAGGAATGCGTACAATTAGGATCCTTTAAATGTATTAGTGTATTCACTATATATCTGGTAGTGACCTAAAAGGGAATGATCAAACTCTTGATAAGGTGTGGGGAATTTCTGAGTTTAAGTTAAAAGGCACATTTTTTTTTTTAAGTGTGAAAGTGACCCTGCCTATAAATGTAAGCATAAGCTAGGGGTGGGTGGGAGTGTTGGAAAATTCAAACACACAAACGTATGTTTGTTGCCTGCCTTTCTGACTACCTTTTTCAAACAAAACACACAAACACACTAAATAAAATACCACAATAGTTTACTTCTTCCCAGTACATTTAAGTTTTAAAAAATTTCTCCAAGCAGTACTTACTGATTCTTTCCAGCCACCAGCAAGGTGATCTGCTCCTCTCAGTGCTCCCACTGGAGCACTGAGAGGCGAGAAGGAGGATTTTGGAGTGGGTGGCTGGGAAGGGAAAGATAGCTGGAGATGATACTAGCAAGGGGGAGAAGGAGGGCTGAGAGGGGGTAATAAAGGCAGAGGCAGACTTCCCTTTTAGGCAGAGAAGCAGCTGCCCTACCACCAAAGTCGGACCTGTCACCAGAAGTAGCCCTTCTGCATGGCCCTGTCATTATTTTGTGATGGCTAGCTGACACAACATTACGAAGGGACCTCATGGGCCTGCTGCAGTGCTGAAGGTGGAGAAGGAACCCTGAAATCTAGCTATGAGTGAATAGAGAGGCAGAGAGAGAAAATTGAGAAACCAAGGGAAAGATCAATGTCAGAGAGACAAACGTAAGGAAAGATTTGAAGAAGGCAGGAGAGAGAAGAAACGGACAAGGGACAGCAGACTCTGAAAAAGGAGTAACAGTAGGAGTCCAACATAAGGAAAGCAGAAAAAGAGATGAGAACCAATGAATTAGAAAACAAAATGCCAGTCAACAAAGATAGAAATAGCTTTTTATTTTCAGTTTAGTGATTGGAATATATCAGATTTGTAAATATGTATCTCCGATATCTTTGTATTTCATACAGTACAGGAGCAAATGCATTTGTGTTTCTATTTCTCCAGTGTTGCACTGCATGTAGAATTGGACTTCTTGGAGTTTCCATTTCAACTTTTGCTTGCATGCTTCTAATTTGTGGTCACTTATTCTGTATTTCTTGAGGTTCTATCTGTATTCTGCCTGGGTGACTCAAGATATTGTGCTAGCATGTAGCATCTTTATATGACTCTTTAGCAGTCTGGATCATTCTGTTTTTCCAGTAGGAAGTGTATTAGTGTTCCAGAACCTGGCATAATTTTGCAGCACTGCCTTTTCATATATTATTACCGTTTGAGTCCTGGGAATTATTGCTATCCATAATATATCGGGCTTGGTAGTGGGTCCATCAGTGCTCGCGCATGTTCCCCAGCCTGTCGATAGATGGAGCAGGTGGCTCCCTGGCCGCCTTAGAGACTCAAACACGCCAGAGGTACGAAGGACAGCGGCCATCGCGGGACAGGCAGAATATAACAGAGGAGACTCTGGCATGTTGCGAATGGAGCGCTTCCCGAGGCACACGCTCCATTCGCAGCGAGGATGAAGACACGGCGCGCCATTCGCGGCGAAAAGGGAAGGCCCCCGTGTGCCGCGATCGGCGCGCCCAGGCCTTCATCTTCGCTGCGAATGGAGCGTGTGCCACAGGAGGCACTCTCTTCGCGGCATGCCGAGGTCTCCGCTGCTATTTTCTGCTCAAGGTGAAAATGGAAGGCCCCCGTGTGCTGCGAATGGTGCACCAGGCCTTCATCTTCGCTGCGAACGGTGTGGGTCCCGCGGCATGCCGGTGAAAGAGAATGTGTGTCAGGGAGGGGAGGGTGAGAGAGAGCAGGAGGGTGTGAGAGCATGGGGGGGAGGATGCCAGTGAGAGAGAATGTGTGAACATCATATCGGTTTACATGGTGCTTGAAACAGTAGTACATTGAACAGGGAGCACAGGTAAAGTGTATTTACCTGGGTAAAACCCAATTTTAAGCATGTAAATGCTTTATAAAATCAGGCCCTTAGATCTGAGAACCAAAGGCAGAATTCCCAGCTCATTCATTCCTTCTGCTTCCTTCTCATTATTCGTTACCCTTATTAATACTGACCTCATTATGTTCTAATTACTACTTTGATTATTTGTGAAATCACAACAGTTCTCTCACTGTTGACTTAGCAGGACTAACCCATTTCCAACTGCTGAGTTACACCTACTTAAGCTAAAAGAGCACAAAGTTATTTCTCGGTGTGCCTGTCATGAAAGGACAAATGAGTCAGTCTGGGTGAGAAAAGCCTTCTCCGCCAAGTTTCGGCAACCTTTACTGGAATTTGGCCGAGTTAAAACCCGGAAGCAGAGTCCTTGCTGCCGCCCCACAGACTACAATTCCCAGGGAGCCATGCGCCAGGACGTGCCTCCCACGCACGGCGCCGTAACGTACCTGACGTCTATGCCGCGGCTCTCCGGCTGACCTGAGACGGGAGAGGAGCGGCGGCGGTGGTGGCTGCTTCGCGAGCCCCCACCCCACCCGGCGTAAGAGAGCTAGGCCGTGGTCCCACCCCCTTCCTCCCTCCCGTCCGCGCGCCGCCACTTCCTAATCCGACTCCATCGGCCGCCGCCGCGGGACGAGCAGAGGGCCAGGTCTGCCGAAGCGGAGAGCCCCGCCGTGGGGAAGCAGCCGTCATGCTGAATATGTGGAAAGTGCGGGAGCTGGTGGATAAAGCGTGAGTATTTCTAACGCAGGGTGCTGGGGGGGGGGGGAGGCAAGACCCCCTCCGCCGAAACCGACCCGCAGACACGTACCCTGCCGCTGACGTCACGGCCCGCGGCCCTCTCTCTCCCTCCCTCCCTCCTTCAGCTGATGTGGACGCGTCAATGGCGGCGCCGGCTGAGAAGGAAGGAGGCCGCAGGCGAGGGAGCTAGCAGCCCTCAGGTGGGGCTCTGAGGGACAGCCTGGACCTGGTGCTCTCACATGGCCAGGCCGCCCGCCCTCATTCCTTGCCCATCGTCCCTGTGGGCTGCCTTTTCAGCAGGAGGTTATACTGAGAAGCTGCTTATTTGGGGGTTGGTTTCTCCGATAACAGCAACCTGCTGCACCTCCAAACTTCCAAGCTATGTTGTTTCCCTTGTAGGCCTGTGCTTTGGGGGTCTACTCTGTTAGGTTGCACAGTCTGCGTTCCTTAACTCTCACAGAATTGGCTTGAGACTTAAAAGAAGAGGCTTCTTAAATCGAACAGGTGTTATAATCTTTCTGGAGATTAATTTTTATAGACTTAACATTTGCTGTGGCTCTGAATTATGCGTCACACTGGAAAAAACATTTGCCAGGACTTTTTTGGATAGGTGGTTTTTGGTGTCACAGCAAAAATTGGCCTTTAGCAATATTAATTAAGGAAGAAATTGAATAGAAATAATTTGGGCATTTTATGTGTTTACTGCATGCATGGAACGTGTGTGTAAACTACAAATTGCTACACTGTCTATCCTCTCTGCAGTTAAAAGCATAAACTCTGTAAGAGCATATGTGCTTTGTCCTACTGCAACAGGTTCGTGTGTGGCTGGGAAATGGTTTGGAAGTACATATGCTATGTATGGGAGTTTTGTGCCCACTGTTGAGGGAGTGAAGCAACTTGCATAGGTGTCATTTTTCTCTGTCACTTTTGACAGGCATTTCCACAAGTTTTTATAGAACCAACTTAGCTGTATGTGCATTGTAATAAGGACAAAACATCCTATCAAAATGAGCTAATTACTATCATAGTAGCAATTATGCATACAAAAGATTTCCAGTGACTGACTACAGACAGCTTTTGTTTTTGTTTTTTTTATTTTATTTTGAAGGATCTTCTGCATGTTGTGAATAATAGAACACATTCACAGGAAGTTTTAGGTTTCCTTTCACTATTATTTACTGAAGGAAAGTGAGTATAGTGACCTTGAAACAACAATGTGTTTTATCTGTTGGGTTTTTCCCTAAGACAAAAGTTTACAATGTCTTTCTTTACTTATCCCAACAGTATATATGGATGTAGTTCAGTTCAGTACCTCATGCATGTCTCTGTATAGCTTTTCAATTCTTTTTATGTAGGTTTGTATATTACAGTGCTTTAGGCATGCTGAAAACTTGTGTATTGTAACAGAACAGTTTTGAGGTTGTATAATCTTTGGTGAGTGACGTTAGATGGGTGGAGCAGTATATGTGTTCTGACTGGCTGAAGGAACACACCATTTATCTTCTGAATCATCTGTTCTGCTTATGCAGCTGTGAACTAATTCAGAAATGGACTGTAAATTTAATAACTTGAAGGGAATTAGGTGTAAAAAATGAATTTTTTCACCTAGTGTCCACACCCATAAACATTTAATTCTTTTCAGTATGCAAAATCAGAGCTTTATTTAGCTTGGTCGGACAATAAAGGTTGTCCCTTGAAAAATTAGATATGTAGCTGTTCTGATTAATTACCTATTAGAATTTTGATATTTTCAGGGCTGTACCTGAATATTGTTGAACAATGGATTATGTATGATATGATGGCAGGGAGGGATAGACTCAAAAGTAAAACTATTTTTTCACCAGATGGGTGGTAAGTGTATAAAACAACCTCCCAGAAGAGTAAAAATCAATGTTATAATTCAGGAACATGAGGGCAAACTCAGAAAAATTCTTAGTTGTGGTTTTAGGCATCTACTGGGTACTTGTGACCTGGACTGGCCACTGTCTGAGACAGAATGCTGGCTAATAGTCTGATCCATCATGGCGTGTCTTTTGTTATTATGAAATAAGGCTAAAACAGAAGATCGCGCAAGGTGAGCAATAGGTAAGGAAAACAAGCATACTGGATGGGTCTTATGATCTTTGTCTAACTTGATATTCTGTATTGGAAGCTTAAAATAAATTCTTCTTTCCATGTCTGTCTTGAGTTCGACTTACACAAAGGGAAGTTTTATTTAAAAACCTTAATGTAGGTGACAGGGCATTGTGAGTGAATTTTTGGCATTAAAGCTGGGAAATATTAGCACATGGATCCATGCAGCTTCTAAATGAGCTTAAATGATTTAAACTAATCAAAAATGGCTTAACAGTTTGCATCTGCATTGCCAGAAAGTTATGTCAGATACATCTCTGCCATATGTTTACAATATGTGGGATGTATGCAGTAACCGTTACCTAATTATTGCATATAGAAACTTAGAAATGATGACAGAAAAGGTCCAGTGGTCCATCCAGTCTGCCCAGCAAGCTTCCCATGGTAGTATCTGCTGCGCCGTGCAGGTTACCCCCCATGTATCGGTTAGTTTTGCCTGACGTGTTTTGCTTATGGACTTGGCTGAAGAAGCAGTCCTGTGCTTTTTTCCTTAATGTCTGATCATCAATATTCCACACTGTAAAAAAAATAAAAAGTCGTGGTTCGTGTTGGTTGTCCCTGAATCCAAACATCTCTTTCCTTTCAGCTCCCACCCCTCTCCTTCGAAGCAGAGAGCGATGTTTCATCAAAAGCATCAAGGCTTATTGGTTAAGGGTAGTAATCCCATGCTTCTGTTAAGGGTAGCAACCATGCACTGTACTGGTTCCCCCCGTGTTCATCAGTTCTGCAGACCTTTAAAAGTCAGGGCCCTCGATGATTGCTGTCTAAATCCATTTCTCCTTTTCCCCCCTGCCATTGAAGCAGAGCAGTGTTGGAGTTGCATCAAAAGTATCAAAGCTTATTTGGTTAAGGGTAGTAAGCGCCGCACCATCAAGTTACCCCCCATGCATGCGCTTTTCAGTTCCTTTAAGACTTGACCATAGAAGCAGTCCTGTGTGGTTTCCCTTATGTCCGCGTAACAGTATTTCAGATCATGGAAGTCTGAGCCCTCGACTGTCGTCTGAATCCAGTTCCTCTTATCTCCCTGCCAACTAAGCGGAGAGCAATGTTGCATTAAAAGCATCAAAGCATATTGGTTAAGGGTAGTAATCTCCATGCTTTCTGCTAAAAGTAGTAACCTCTGTATCAGCAACTTACCCCCCCCCCCCCCTGCACAATTATCTCATTTGTCTTCTAGCCTTTAGAGATCCACAGTGTTTATCCCATGCCCCTTTGAATTCTTTGACTGTTTTCTTCTTCACCACCTCCTCCGGAAGGGCATTCCAGGCCTCCTCCACCCTCTCCATGAAGGAATATTTCCTGACGGTTCTGAATATTTCCTGTCATTGATTCTGAGAATATTGCAATACAATATTCTTAATATTTTTTTTCTTTTATATTATATTAAGGAATTTTTCCTTATATTAAGGAATTTAATCACATTGTACATTGTTGTCTTCTTGTGATGACCTCTTGTTGATTTCTTGTTGTTTAATCTATTTTCCCTACTGCCCTAGGTTAACCCCCTGCCCAGTTCGCCTACCTTGTTGAAATGTACTTCTAAACCTTTTGTTAATATGTGAACCGGTATGATGTCCCCACTAATACCGGTATATAAAAGTTTCTAAGTAAAAAAATAAAATAAATATTGTATTGCAATATTAGTCTGTTGTAACTTGCTTTGAACTCTTTTGCTGGAAAAACATTTAACAAATGATACAGAACTTGACTTTTGGCTTAGTCTTAGCACTGGTTTAGTTATCGCTTCACCCCATGTTGGTTTGGATTTTAGTGTGTGTACTCCTGACTTGGTTTTGAAACGTGGACAGAACCTGTTTGATTTTGTGTGTTTTGCAGTTACAGGGCTCTGCTAGATAACCTGAAAGCTCTCTTAAGTTGTAGCACATACTTGTGGATACATTGGGAATAAATGAACAAACTGCAACACAATATTTTTTGACCTTGGAGCCTCTGATTGCTAATATGGTATGCTACGTATACATACAACAGGATAATTAGTGGCTTCAAAGGATCTTTTTTGGGGAAACAATTCTGTCTTGTTTACCTGAGGATGTTGGCCTTCAGATCCACTCGGCTTCTTATAATTTTGGATGTGACTGCATTCCATCCGGCTCCCCATCTCCTAGTCTTCCATTCCCTGTCTGTTTTTCCCCTCTTCCATCTCTTCCTTGCTTTTGTTCTCTCTTCACCTGTCTGTCCACTGTCTTTCCTGTTTCTTATTTCCCTTCTTAGTGCTTTCTAGCTTTCTTACCTCCACCTCCCCAGTTTTGCACTCCAGCAGCAGCAAACCACCACCACATGCCACAGGGGTAGTGAGACTCTGGAGAGGCCTCTGGCACCTTGCTATCTATCTCTGCGGTAGCCGCCTTTCCTGCTACCCTGTACAGGGTTCAATTCTAATTTGTAAGACAGGAGGAGGAGGCAGCAAAGGTGGTAGCAGCTGCTGTGGGGACAGGAGGCATAGTGGTTTTTTTTAGCTGTCCTCTGTGGTGCCAGCTGTTTTAGTTCCATGATCCAGCTGCCTTTCTTGCTACTCTCATGCTAGTGGTGGCATCTTAGCCTCTTGCCGGTGACCAGTGAGGCAGGAGGGCATGGATGTAGATGGCAATGGATCACTGACCAGGGGTCCCCAAGCTTTGGCATCGAGGGTTGCAACCCAGTTGAGTCGTCAGGATTTTCATGGTGAATATGCATTTTATCTATTTGCATACAATAGAGGCAGTGCATGCAAACAGATCTCATGCCACATAGATTGTGGAAATCCTGGAAACCATACAAGGTTGAGGACGGAGTTCGGGGACAACCTGACTGAGATCAGTTAATTTGGCTCTTCTGCAGCGGTCACATGTGCTTCTCTCCTATTCCTTGGGCAGTGGTAGTTTGCTTGTGTATTCCTACTTCAAAGTACTCCTGGTTGAAAACCAGTGGTTTAAATTATTTATCACACTGTTCCTCGCAGTGCAGGCAGAAAACTTGGGCACCAGCTCAGATATTTTTAGAAGTGAGAGAAATATTTTGTTCTTTATCTGGATTTTGTTAGTTTTAACTTGTTTCTAAAAACTTTTTTCTCTTTTAGGGAGGGTTATTTTTCTTTTTTTTATCTCCCATACCTTTTGACTCTTTGTTCTCCCTTTCCTTCAGCTCCTTCTCCTCCTCCAGTGTCTTCTTTCCCATTTCTACCTGCCACAGCAGCTCTCCCAGGGGCTTGGTGGTGGCTCTGCTGTGACCTTCCTGGAGCCCAGCAGTGGCTTTACTTGAGCAGATGCCTGGGCAGCCTGGTGCCTAGAGTTTTTCCCAGCCTGGCTCCAAGCTTCTTTGCTATGCACAAATGCAGATGCCAAAAAGCTGACATTTTGTATTGTTGAATAGTAAAAAAAAAAATCTTTGGGACACATTTAACTTGCTGCCTAGGTCAACAAGTACATTCAGTCTGAGGAATTAGCAAGATATAGGGGGCATAGTTCATAAACTTCAAATAAGGAAGAAGATGAAAATTGTAGTTTGGCCTTTAACAAGTGGAATCGGTTACTTATTTTTATAGTGTTCTTGGTGTTCCGTGTGTGCAATCGAAAAGAACTCATGTGATTTATAAAGTCTCTAACCCAAATTAAAATCACACAGTGAACCAGCGTCATCTTCAGAGAGAACATTAATCTGCCTATTCAGTTTTCATGGTTGTGTTCTGCTAATTAAGGTGTTCAGTTACTGTTTTAGTTTAACCGCTCTCCTTGATAGAGAATCTGGATTTGTTTGCAGCCTTAAATCTCACACTTTAAACTGATCAGAGTTCTGCTGACGTGGCACTCTCAAATTCTGGTGGTTAGAAAAGAAAAAATGAGGCCAGGACTGCTCTTATGCTGGTTATAAAACAGCAGCATTGGCAGGAGACAAGTTGAGGGAGTCGCACCAAACTTTACCAGCTACAGGAGTAGGTTACAGTAACTAGGCCTGTAGGAAGGAAAGTAAGAATTGTGTGATGGCTTGCTGATGAGGAGGGACAATTTCAGAGTAACAGTTGTATTTTGAAATAAGTTAATTGCAGCAATATTATTTTTAGCTTAGAATTCCCTTTCTGCTTGGAATTACCTGCAGATCAAGGTAGGCTTGTGCTGATTGCAGGCCTGCAGCAGTACATAACCAAAATACTGGATTACTTCTGAAAATTAAAGCATGGAGATAAACCAGTCATAAATTGTCTTAAACTAAATACAGAAGCAACTTATGTGATCATCAAGTCACGGCCTTGTACCATTCTGTCCTTCTTGCGCTGACTCAGTAAATATATTTTTTTTTAATTGTAATTTAAAATTGTTTTTAATTATTATCCTGTGCCTATCCATCTGGTGACTGGGGTTAAGAAGATAGTCAGTCAGTGACTGTCATATGATGTGGGTTATTATGTAATTAAAAAGGAATTAGACCATAACTCATAGTATGCTTATCAGGATGACGTTTTCAAATATTTGTTTTGCCCATACCATGACAAGCATGAACCTCTTTCTTAAGCCGGGATATATCTCAATCTTTCAAATTTATCACTAGTGCCCTTCTTATCTATTTATTTTGTTTTGCATACCGATATTCTGATAACAATCATGCCAGTTTACAGCATAAATGTAAATAACATCGCATAAAATGTAAAAGTCCAAAAACCATACAAATACAGTTAAAATAAAATACAGATAATTCATTAAAATAAAACAAGATATAATCAAATTTCATAAAAGAATAACATAAAAGGCCTCACTTGCTCATTCACAGCAGCTCTATTCATAAATCATTTAAAATGCTTCCTCTCCAAATGCTCATCTAAATAACCAAGTTTTTAAGTCTTTCTTAAAAGTTTGAAAATAAGACTGTAGTCTTAGATCCACACAAAGTGAGTTCCATAATTTCGGCCCAGCCAAAGATATCGCTCTTTCCCCTAACTTCGCTTAGATGGACGGACCTGAGCAATGGAATAGTTAAGACATTTATTTGCTGATCGTAAGTTACGGTGTGGAGTATGAATACGTAGAGATCCGTTTAACCATTCTATTTTGTCGTCATATAATTTGTGTATTAGACAAAATACTTTTTACTCTATTCTGAATTTAATCAAGTCACGGAATAAAGACTCACCAAAGTTAGAAGCTGTTATTTTAACCTAACAATGCATTGTAATGGTAAAACCAATCCACCTAAATGTTCCCAACAAACAAGCTTAACATACACACTTAGTTTATAATTATGAATTGTTACTGTACAATGATGGCACATAACCAATTTGTAATCTATACCACCCATATGTTTCATTGTTATGCCCTTATGTAAACCGTTGTGATGGTTAGCTAACTTAACGACGGTATAGAAACGTTTTTAAATAAATCTGTAACCAGTGCAAATCTATCAAGGTTGGTGTAATATGATCATATTTTTTTCCGGTTAGGACTCTTGCAGCTGCATTCTGTAGTAGGTGAAGAGGTCTTAGAGTACTCATGGGAAGACCTAAGAGGAGAGCATTACAATAATCCATCTTTGAAAAAATTAATGTCTACAACACGGTCCTAAAATTATTAAAATATAAGAGGTTTTAATTTTTTTTTTAAATATGTAACTTGTTAAAACTGTCTCTAACTGTATTTAATGGTTTTCTTCATATTCAACTCACTATCCAAATAATACTCAGATCCCTAGCGGAATTAACTAAATTGAAATCAGAATGACCGATTCTATAAGTCATAGTCATGCTCTAATTTGTTGCATGGTGAGTCAATGCTAATTTCATTGTTGAATTGATGACACATCTCCCTTTATTTTATTTAGATTTTTATATTCCGCTTTTTCACACTTTTATTTAAAGCACTTCAAAGCTGATTACATTCAGATACTGTAGGTATTTCCCTATCCCCAGAGGGCTTACAGTATAATTTTGTATCTGAGGCAATGGAGGGTAAAGTGACTTGTCCAAGGTCATAAGGAGCAGCAGTGGGACTTGAACCCTGGTCTCATGGTTCATAGTCCGCTGCTCTAACCACTAGGTTACTCTTAATCTCAAAATATTGTCTGTGGAATCCTTTAGTGGTTAAAGCATCTGTACATTGTCAGCAGAAATGTAATGTATTATCCCTAGTCCAGATAAAAGTTTACAAAGCGGCAACATATATAGATTAGATAGAGTTGCTGACAAAGACAAACCCTGGGGTACTTCTCAGTCAAGAGATATTTTATCAGATTTCAAAATCCCAATTTTAACCGTATATGAATGATCTTGAAGATAGGAGTTAAACCAACACAATGTTGTACCAGATAATCCAATTTCTGATGGGTGATTAACTGGACTAATCTTTTTAATTGTTTCAATTTCAGTCTAAGAAACTGTTTCAAAAGCATCCCAAACTTGACCTCTGCAAGGGTGATCTTTTGATGTGATAGTGTGGGAATGTTATTAAGCAGTTTTATAGTTTTTCCTTAAAGAAGGCAAAATCATTACTTTTTGACTCTGTGGTCTCATAATTCTGCTTAAGTTGCATCGACTTGATAAGATCTTGAACATAAGAAAGCAATCTTGGGGTTAAAACTAAAATCATGTATCTTCCTAGCATAATCATGTTTCGAATTAGAGATCTGAATTCTATATTTGGAAAGCAATGCTTGGTAGACAGCTAGGGTTTGGGTAGAGGGCTTCTTTCTCCATGCCCTTTTCTGTCTTTATTAAGACCCTTTTTAGTTCTTTTAATTCATGCATGTGCCAGAGAGTATTAAACTTTCCTTTTACATTCATCTGCTTTCTAGTTAAGAATCATAGAAAACCAAGACATCACTGATCATTCAATATTCTCATATTCTAATTTCTGTAGGGCTTCACTAAATCATCAGTACTGATTGGTCTAAGGAGTTCAGGCACAATATTAAGGTTTCTAAGGTCTTGCTGAGTCTGTTTAAAAGAGAGGGTGGTATGAATCAAATAATCAGATCACTGTACAGGTTTACAGATTGGGAAAGAATAGTTAACAAGGGGCTGATAGATCTAATTTTTGTTAAACTTATGGCCTGCTTTGTTGTTGGTTTGTTTAATTTGTTGTAAACGAAAAGCTGCCAGAGTATCGAGAAAGATCTCACATGCAGGAGAAAGTGGAATGCTATCTACATGTAAATTGAAATTGCCCAATATTACTGTAGGTATGTCCACTGCTGTATTAACTAAAAATTCAATTAATGGGGAACTATTGTGATCCAGGAGGACAGTACACTAAACATACCTGAAGGAAACTTTTTTATAAATCCTACTTCAAAAGGTGGGGCAATATCCACATGGTGTTTTATTAACTTTAGTTCCTTTTTTGCTATAACCGTAATGCCATCTCCTTTCCGCTTAGATCTAGGAATAAAGTCATGTGACTGAGAAAATTGATTAAAACTAAATCAGAACTTTTTAACCAGCAAACATTGGAAGAAAACTCTTCCAATAAATCATTAATTTCAGGTATTTTCTTCGATTGAGCATTAATTAAAAGCAAAGAAAACTAACTTGACAAATTGGGGATCTACTTACAGAGATATAAAGTGCAAAGTCCTATGTCTTTTGAGTCTGCATTTCAGTTGGCAATTCCCATTTTTTCCATGATTTAACGTAATCTCAATATTTTCAGCCATTTTAGAACTTAGTCAATCCAGAGGAAGAAGACGACATTGTTATTGATCCTTGTTGTGAATTTGCGCCCAAAGGGGCACACTAAGGGGCAAGTCTCTTACTTGCCCCCTTCAGCGTGTACCAGATTTAAAACAAACTAGAGAGTATTTTTTTCACTGAAAACATAATCAAGCTGTAGAATCTGTTGCCAGTGGATATGATCAAGGCGACTAGCATAGCGGGCTTTAAAAGACGTTTGGACAAGTTCCTGGATGGAAAGTCCTTAAAACATTAGCCAGGTAAACTAGGGAAAGCCCCTACTACCCCTGGGAGTAACAAGAAAGTGAATCTGTTTGAGATCTGCCAGGTACTTGAGACCTGGACTCAACACGGTTTGAGACAGGATGCTGGGCTCGATGGCCCTTTGCTTTGAATCAGCGTGGCTCATCCTGTGTTTTTAACAAAGGACTGTACAGTACAGACAAGACAGTTCATAGCAATTACAGAAAAAAACCAAACCTGGCAAAACAGACAAATGCAGATTCTGTAGTACAGAAATGGAAACAGTTATACATCTCGTTGCTGGGTGTGATATGCTTATGAATGATTAGAAGGCCTGTATAAAAAAGGTACAAGGAGGTAGCATGGCTGATAGACTGAAAACTGTGTAATCACTATTACATCACTTTACCCTGATAGAATTACAAAAAATGAATGGTGCGATCACTTAAGTCATTCCCATTCCAACCAATAAAAAGCTTGATGCTAGAAAAGCATCCTTTATCCATTCTTCCCACTCTTGATTTTATAAACTTCTACCTTTGTCTTTTCGAAGCTGACTTTTTTATTGCCCTTCTCTGCACTTTTTCTAGTTCCACTATGCCTTTTTGAGATGGGGTGTCTAGACCTGCAAACAATACTCAAAGTACACTTACACCATGTATCAAGACAGAGGCAATATATTATCCATTTCTGTTCTGAATGTTGTGCATATTTTTTTTTATACACACAAACCAGTTAGATGTTGAAGTGCTATAGCACAGATATGTACCCCTGCAAAAAAAAAGCATTACATTCGTCTATAGCCAAAATGCTTCTGAAATGAATGTAGTCAAACTTTACTAAATCTGTGTCACCAAGAACAAAAATGGTGCTTAAAATTGTTGATTGGCTTTAAACTGACCACCCTTGCACATCAAACTGGATTTAATGAAGAATTTCACCAAGGGCATGGACAAAACTAAAGCAGCCTTCGTTTCCCCAGTGGTAAATTTGCAAGGTTAAGTGAAGCTAAGATAAAGGAAGATGTCTTTGGCCCTTCGAGATTATGCATTTAACCATGCATTGTGCGGCATGAAAAAGGCATTGTAGAAAGCCTTCCAGTTAGTGGTAACACGTTTTCTTGGAAACAGCTGACAACCACAGGGAGTTGATAGAAATCTCCCCTAAGGCATACGAAAGCCTTGGCTGCAACATGTCACTAAAGATAACATTTTTTTTAATTTTTTTGCACACTCATCTAGATTTTTTTCCACAAACTGCTGAGCAGCGAGTGATCATGGTAAGCAATTTCACCAGGACACTGCATCAATGGAAAAACAGTAACAGGGTAAATGGAGCTCATCAAAGCTTGTTCACTATTGCCGGACAAGGACAAGAAACGTTCCATTTAATGATTATAAGCAACCAACCAACTAACCACTGAATGAGAACTACACTATGTACATATTATATACATAATAGCTGTAGGCCTTTTGTTTTAGTAAATGTTATTTCTATAATCCTTTTGCAAATTTAATTTTTAAAATGTTAAATAAACAAGAGAGGTCTTTTCAAGTATTTACGATTGTATATTCCACCTGAGTTTTTACAATTTATGGTTAAAACTCTACTACATGTGTAATAGACATGGACATAAAATGTAAAAAGTTAAATATCAAGGAAACAGCCAGCTGGTTTAATTATATTTGAATTCAGCACATCTACATTAATAATAAATGGCACATTTTATCACTGAAGCAAGACTACTACTGTAAACCGTTCTGATGGCAAAACCGAATGACGGTATACAAAACACATTAAATAAATAACTTCTAAAAATTTGTATAGCAGTGTTGTTAGTGTCCTTGAAGGTAAACCTTGTGGCTCCCGTTGATCCCTTGTATGGCACTTGCTGTGGCTCCTGGCTTGCATTTTTTTTTTTTTTTTACCTTTTATTGTGGGGAAACAGACTTGGGGCACTGGCCAGCAGCACAGAAGAGGTGTATCAATGGGCCTGAGCCAGCTGAAGAAAATAGGAATGGAGGAATGTAGAACATGGTGATAGCCAGCGAGGGGGGAGAGACAGCGGTAGCAGCAATTATTTAATATTCCAACATGCAAAGGCAAGAGGAGGCATCGGTGATCCTGTGCCGTGGCAGACCATGGTAAGAGAGGCTGCTGAGGAGGGGGGGAGGCTTCTGAGGAGATTGAGAGAGAGGGTGACTGCTGGAGATGGATGGGGGAGTTTGAAAGAGATAAGAGCATGTTGGCACAAGGTAGATGGGATAGAGAGAGAGAGTGAGGAGTCATTGGCACATGCCAGTCTTTAATGTTGTTGGCCTGTGATCTTACACCAAAAATTTGTCAGCCTTCCTTCAGCCCCTCTGAATCCAAATTGGCCCCCACTTAAAAACTGAAAACCATTGCAAATTGGCTTTTTGAGAGAGAATAGTGGTCTCCAGAGGTCTTCATCACTCTTGGTTACAGTTCTTTACCTCAACATTTTCTACCATTTATCCCTTTAGGAATTATTTTTTGTCATATTTGCTCCAAGCATTTCCTTGCATTGCATTTTCTATTTTCTATTTTTTCTGTTTTCACTTTTGTGTAGGAAGTAGAGGCAAACTTTTAATATTGTAAAATAGGCCTGTCTAAAAATAATAGGACTTCATGTTCAGACATTGACATCACATAATCTTTTATCAAAAGTAATGTTTTGAATTTCAGAACCTTCAACTTTGTGAATTAAAAATGTGGCCTATTGAAATTTATACTGTGATACCATGAGACTATAAATTTAATTTTATGAATTTGAAAATGTACAACAAACAGCCACTCTCAAAATGTAAACCATGCAATTATTTTCTGCCTACTTATGTAAATAAGATTTTGTGGGTCTTTGGCCTTATTGATATATGCTGGAATCGAGAGAGTGCATAAAATACCAGAGGGGGAGATAATTTAAAAATGTTGTTTCAAGAAACATTACCTTGGATTAGAAAACTGGGTGCCATGAATTCCTTAAGTGTAACTCTGGTTTGTATCTGACCAGCAGTGGAATTGGATATGTTTGAATAACTAAGAGACCATATATAGCATCAACTATTTAATGTCTGCCATGGAAACTTGAATGTTAGATATGACCCATAGGTTACAACTCTGCCTAAGATTTTGTTGAGTATTCATATATTTTTTTAGTTAATTGTTTGGTAAAACAATTAATTGTACTTCAGAATGTATATCTGTACAATATTAGATATATTCATGTTACTAAAAATACTATAAACTTATCTAAATACAATCTCATAGGATTGTAAATAAATATATAATTGCCTAGTAATTAGAATTGGAATGGTATAAGTTAATGTTACCAAACACGACGTTAATCCTGACGAAGGCATTCATGTGCTACAACTAATCAGGCAGGACCATACAGTGGCTATAGAAAGTCTACTCCCACCTTCCTATACGTTCATTTTTTGTTACCTTTTAGCCTGGAAGTAATGTATCCACACATCCTACCCCACAACTGCCAAATGAAAAATATTTATTCCTTAAAAAACTAAGTAGAAATAAAAGCATGGAATAACTTGGATAAGTGTTCCTTCCCCCCCCCCCCCCCCCCCCCCACACACACTTCATCTGTACTTCTGTAGCAAGCCTAAGTACTTAAAGGTTTAGTATAACCAGTGACCTTCAAAAGCATACACATGAATTGGCCCCACCTGCCTTAAATTGTACTGATTTACATAAGAGGATACATTCAGCAGTTCTTGTTGGTTCTCACTGCTGGGTAGTGTATGATAAAGCAAAGAACCAACTATGAACACCAAAGAACTCTGGGACAATTCTGGGAATAAAAGAATTGCAAAGTCCTTGAATACCTCTTGGAGCCATGGTCAAGATAGTTAAGGTGTATGGCATCTCCAAGACCTTTTATGGTTAAATAATTTTTATTGAGCATACAAGAAAAAAAAAAACAAAACAAAGCCTCCAGGCTGTGTGTACACTGTCACAACCCGGGAGCTAATACAGATAACAGCCAAACTTAAGCTCATTTATAAACAGACACATATAACCCCCTCCTTACAATCTCCTCTATATCTAATTTACGCAATCTGGGACTGGCCTAGTCAAGACACCTGGATAAACAAACGAACAACAAAAATACCAGCCCCCCCGACTGCTAACTCTAGAAGGAGAACCGTCCCCCTATGCCTAAGATGCCAAGATCCTCCCCAGAACCTTCCCCCCATCTTTCCCTCCCCCCCCTACCCCCCCCCTCAACCCAAAGACCACGTCAATTGTATTATTTAATCATATCGTTTGGCATCTGCGAGCAAACAAGCGAGTCCGTACCCACTACAGTCCATCATTTAGCACCAGACTTCTGGAACGATGTGGCAGAGCTTGGAGATAAGCGTCCCAGATCTGCAGGAACCGACGACGTCGTTGCGGACACGCTCTGGAGTCCAAATTATCCATTTGCATCATGCGATGGAGATGAATCCGCCAAGCCCAGATCGAAGGGGGCTCCGACTCCCTCCAGTTGAGTAATATAACCTTCTTCCCCACTGCCGCTGCTTTCCTCAAAAACAGACGAGTACCCACGCCCCGTACAAGCGGGTGTGGGATGCAGTCAAATAAACACATATAGGGAGAAAGAGGAAGGTTAATATGCAATAATCGCCGTAAATAACACAGAATCTTACCCCAGTAATTTTGCATATAAGGACAGGTCCAAAATACATGAGACATAGTCCCCAAGGTCGCGGCACAACGCGGACATGTCGCTACGGGGGTAATCTTGATCTGAAATGCCCGCTGGGGTGTCACGTAAGCTCTATGCAAGAATTTAAACTGCATTTCCCGATAATACATATTTCCAGTAACTCTGGTTACATTCTTCATACAGGCCTTAAACGCTGCCACAGGTATGGTGAAGTCGCCATCCCGCCCCCATCGCTCCACAGAGATGTGACATGCATCAGGGACATGACCTTTAAGTAATTCCTGATAGAACCGGGAAAGAGATATCCCTTGCTTGCTGTCAAAGTGAAAAATTTGATTTAGCGCTTGATAGTTAGCAGGCAGTTTGGTGGAACGCTCCAAAGAATGGACATAATGGCGGACCTGCATGTAACTAAATAGCTGATTATTGGATATCTCATACAAAGCCTGTAGGTCCGCAAATGGAAGTAACTCACCTCCGGGGTCTACGATATGGCCCACTTGCGCTATACCTTTCAATTCCCACTCCCGAAATCCACGAGATTGGGTTCCCGGTGTAAAGTCAGAGTTCCCCATTAGGGGTAGCAAAAATGCACATTGCGCGGGAATGCGCAGGTGTGCAGTCAAAAATCGCCAGGCCTCTCTAATCGGGCTGATTAGCCAGTGCTGTGATAGAACTCTGGGGAGCGTCTGACGAGGACACATGAGGACAAATTTGAGATCAAAGGGAGCAACTAATGTGTTTTCTGCGATGTAGCTTACAACCGTCGATTCTCCCAGCATCCAGTCTCTGACCAATCTTAAGTTGGCAGCTATGTTATAGCGTAACAGATCTGGAACTCCCATTCCTCCAAGTCCCCACTTTAACTTGAGCCACGACAAGGGGATGCGAGCCTTCCTCCCCCGCCAAAAAAAGACGCGCAAGAGAGTGTCGAGGGCCTTTAAATCGCTGCGCCGAAGGGATAGCGGGAAGTTCTGCAGTTCCAAGACCTTTTAACTGCATGACCTAGCATGGGTGAGACCGATCAGGGAGGCAACCTAGAGGCCAATGGCAACTTGGAAAGAGCCATCAGCTTTCATGACGAAGACAAAGTGTGCCTTTGATGACAATATCCCAAGCACTCCACAGATTTGGCCGTATGGTAGGCTGGCAAGAAGGAATGAACTACTTAAAGCTCACCTTGAGTCCTATTTAAAATATACAAAGGATTGTTTGGGATATTGTAGCCATATGGCTAAACGTTTTCTGGGCTGACAGAAATAAAATAGAACTTTTTTGCCTGAATACAAAGTTGTTGGTTTTTGGTTTTTTTTTTACATTTTGGTGCAAACCCATCAATCACCCTGAGAACACCATCTCTACTGTGAAGCATAGTGGTGGCAGTAGCATGCTATGGGGATGCTTCTCATAGGCAGGGATTGGAGCCCTCGTGAGGATAGAAGGGGACGGTGAATGGAGAAAAGTACAGTAAAGTCCTTGAGAAAAACCTGATGCCCTCTTCAAAAAAAAAAAAAAAGATGGAGACCTATTCCCAGCAGACTCATAGCTGTAATTGTTGCCAATGGTGCTTCTACCAAGCATTGACTTAGATTTATCCATTTTGTTTTGGCACTTCTGATTGGAATTGAGAGCTGAAACTCAGTCCAGGTATAGGTGATCATATAAATTGCTTTTGATAATCAATTACAAGCTTGGATTTGAAAATGTCAGTTCCTGGGGAATAAAATTGTGATCATTTTAGTACATGCTGCATTTTAAATCCATTTTCAGCAGTGGTGGTGATGTTGGTCTTGGAGATTCCAGTGCTTAGACACAAAAAAAATAGATGCCTGGATCTTTTTCAATTGTTTATTCAAACAGAGACGTGTTAACAATTCGCCTGACTCAGGCCGAGTTTCGCGGCTCAAAAGCCGCTGCCTCAGGGGCTACAAACAAATCAAATATAAATTAACATCAATATCTAAAACCACCAAACCAATTACCAACATCATTAAGATCTTATAATGTCTATGTTTGGGTATGTTTGTTATTAATAATTTTATTTGACAAAATGTTTTAGATATATGTCTGGGTATGTTTGTTATTAATAACAAAATTTTTTGTCACCATTTTAATATTTCAATATCTGAGATCTTAGTGAAGGATTAAAAAAAGTTTTTATTTTTAATATTGACTTTCTAATATTTATAAGATCTTAATGATGTTGGTAATTGGTTTGGTGATTTTAGATATTGATGTTAATTTATATTTGATTTGTTTGTAGCCCCTGAGGCAGCGGCTTTTGAGCCGCGAAACTCGGCCTGAGTCGGGCAAATTGTTAACACGTCTCTGTTTGAATAAACAATTGAAAAAGATCCAGGCATCTATTTTTTTTGTGTTTATCCTGACGGCTATCATAGATCGCCTACCTCTTTGCTTTCTTGGATTCCAGTGCTTAGTGCAGGTAAAAAGCGTAGACGTTATATTCAATAACATCTTACATATGTGTGAACACATTAAAGCACTTGTGAAAGCTGGCTATTATAAATTTGTTTATTGAAAGCATTAAAGCCCTTGTTGGGCCATTCTGAATTGTAATCGGTAGTTCAAGGTTTAGTGTTACCAGCTCTAGATTATTGTAATTCTGTTCTGATTGGCTTCCCAGCATCCACCGTGCAGGCCCTCCAGATTCTTCACAATTCTGTTCCACGCTTGGTCTTGGGTGTTGATATAAGCTCATATCACCTCCATATTGAAGGAATTACACTGGCTGCCTGTTAATTGGAGGATCAGATACACAAGTGATTAATTCATAAGATGCTTAATGAAATCCTCCCTTCCCTCAATGACTTCATTGTTGCATGTTTATAATCCTAAATCGACCTTAGGTTTGTCATGAAGGGGATTATTGGATGGTCCTTCAGATCGGCTATCTGAAACGCTGGAATTTGCTGTAAGAGGCCCAGCATCTTATTACCTGTGCTAAGACTTTTAGAAAATTTTAGACATTTTTCTTTCAATGGGTGTTTGTGGAATGAAAGACGGCATATGATTTTTTTGGACCTAAATTTTAAGATTTTGATTTGGCATCAGTACTGTATTTAAATCTATCCGTATTTTGTTTTTTCACACTTTATGAATGTTTTTATTTGTGAGCCACTTGGAGCTATGGTCAGATGACATAATTATATCTCAAGGATTTATATGCAAGTCTTTTCACAAAAATTGTGTGCACATTCTTGGATCTCGGTGGTAATTTTGGGAATATGGTGATTGGAGTGGACTCTGAACATACTGGCATTATCTTTAAACCTTGAGTATTTCATATCTGTGTGTCATTTCTACCTCATGGAGCCCTGTGCATCTTTTTTGGCCTGAGCATCAAATGGTAGTACAGAAATGGCCTGTCACTTATGAGTGCAGGTGTATAACTTGTGACTTACGTGTGTGTGTGTGTAAATATTCTTTACATTTCAAGCATTAGTGTTCCTTCATTTATATATGTGTGTGTGTGTGTATAGAAATGAAGGAACACTAATACTTGAAATGTAAACAATATTTGAGAAACTTTTTTATTCTAAATTAATAAACATTAAACTAAATGTACACAATGATCTATAAGTAAATGTTAAACTCCGCTGGCACAAAATAAGTTCTTCCTTGAGAAGGTGGGTGATAACAATCTTGTAAAGAGTTGAGCATGCCGTGGTGAAATGATCTTGTAGCAGAACAGCCTTTACTTGTCCGTGCTGAGCTTGTGCACTGGGCACCAGCACTAGATGGTTCTAGAGCACAGATCCCCCATCCCGGTAATGGCTTCATCAGGGGGATGGAATCAGCAAGTGCCGCAATTCCTTAATGGACTTAATGCAATGTCTGTCTCGTATTCTAGCATGGCATTGCAATGAGACGACAAGCTGGACACGTATTGTAATGATTTAAACATCAAGAAAATCTCAGCCTTCTCTACTCCCATACATTTCAGAGAAAATCATGAAATTCCAAAATTTCCCACATTTTTCTAAATATTGTTTACAATAGTGTTCCTTCATTTCTGTAGATATACATACATATGTATAACTGTATATATTGGTTGGAACGCCAAACATTTTCTCTGCCAGTACTCTGCATTTTAAAAATTCTTACATACTACTTGATTCAATAGGGTTAGGCCCAAGTAGTTTACAATCTATATATAAAATTTGTGTCTCTGGGTGGTGTGTTTATTGATTCTCATAATTTAAGGTTGGTTTAGGAGAAGGAAAGGTGAAAGTCCGATAAGAGTAAAATAAACATTAAAAACATAAGTAGGGTACATGCTTATCCATGTTTGCCTGCAGGGAAGAAATCTTTGAACAGCTTGCTTAAAATGTTTAAGCTGAAGTAGATTAATTCTTTGATAGAAACGAGGGTATGCTCACAAGATTTAATAAACTGTAAGAAAGTAGGGTGGACAGAGAAGGGGCCAGCTGTTCCCTTTCCGTACTATATTGCAAACTCTAATCTTCTCAAACCTTGACTACTGTAACTCCTTACTACTGGAGTCTTCCAGCAAGTCTCTTAAAACCACTGCAGCAAGGCTATTAGGATCTAGGAAATATCACATTACACCCTCACTGCTGTCACTGCATTGGTTACTACTACAATCCAGAATCTACTATAAAATATTAACGATGAAATTCAACATCTTTCACGCCAATAAACACGGCTTATTAGGAGTGACACTACAACTGCACAATTCTTGGCAAACACTAAGATCTCAAAATAAAGGACTATTGTCTATTCCCACAATACGGTGCATGCATCTGGCGCAAATAAGAGATCGTGTGTTTTCCATAGCAGGTCCAAAGCTCTGGAATTCTCTGCCTGAGGCACTGCGTATTTTACCAGATAGAAATTTAACTGTGAATTAAAAATATGGCTATTCAAAAATGCTTATGATTTAACTTAAACAGAATAAACAGAACCAAAACACAAGGACAAAAGATAATCGAATCATGAGGAATAAATCAAACAAGAGAATGCAAGATTCTCAAAACTCACTTAGACATGAAAACTTTCATTTCATTTTAATATCCATATTCTTTGCTTATGTACTAGATCAATTTTAATATGTACCAGAGTATTTTCACTTAATAATAATTAATGCCTGCCTATGAATGCCACCTCTGTAACCAGTCTGAGTTACAATTATGAATTCACTTGTAAACCGTTGTGATCTATACATGGAATGACGGTATATAAAATATTTAAAATCCTTTGTGACCATTTCGAGGAAAACGAGGCTGCTGTAGCTCATTTGTAATATAGATTCAATCAACAGTTTGCTGAGGCATAGCATATTAATATTTTAATATTCTGTAGAGCAAGGTTTTTAGGGTCCATAAGTTCTATAAGCTTGCACACATACATAGTGCTTGTTTTCCCCTTTACAATTACAATTGAGAGAAACTGACTGGTCTTTTAATATCTTTTCCTTGGAATCTTTTAGACCTTGGGCAAGTTATTTTATTTCCTTGTGGGGCAAGTTATTGTTCCCTTTCTCCCGCATTCCCATGGATGTTGCTGCAAAGTTCAGATTTCAAGAATCTGGTTATCCATACCCAGAAGCATGTTTCCAAAATGCTTTAAATTACAAAGGAAATGCACTTCAGTTTGAATAAAAATGACTATATGAATAGTTAGAAATCAGAATCAACAAACAAGTTGTAGGTGATTCACCCTTTTATTGGACTGATCCTGTGATCAGCTTTTGAGAACTCTGCTCCATCCATCAGGTCAGTGAAGAAACAGTGCAGTTACAGTGTGCTACATAGTACAGACAGTTGTTAATGAATGCCCTTTGCAGGAAATTATCACTTCTGAGGCTATTCTTATTAGTATGAGTAGTATTGGGAGAGATTCTGGAGAGGCTTCTCTTTCATCCCTTGGCCAGCCAGTGGAGCTAGACTTACCTGGTTAGTCATCCTGCCTGAGGAGGTGGTGATAGTGAATGTGGCGTAAAGGGCAAATGTCTGGCCATAATGTTGGCTGCCACAGATGAATACATTTTTGGGATGTATAAATAAGAATCTATTCTCCGAATTTGTAGGCATTCCCTATCATAGCAAGACATGTACAAAAGCTATTCACTGTAAATCTATATTGCGTACAAGATGTTACTTATTTTAAATAATTAAAGATGTCTCCTATTTAGAGTTGAATGATTTATTTTTTCATAAGACTGAGTCATGTTGTACATCGCTCTAGAAATACAGAATTTTTCAGAGATGTGAAGATCAAAGTAGCTCGGGAGTAGAAATAAGTGACCCTGTGGAACAGACACAGTAGAGGAGACATTAAAGGGTACCAGCATGAGTTGGTAGATGGGCAGAGAGATCAGCTAGAGAACGTTGAGGCTTCTGGGGTGTTGAGATCTCGCTCGCTCTCTTCGGTGGCCTACATAATACTGAAGTGGAAAGATTGGCACGACACTCAATATGCTGTCTCTTCGGGTACAATTTGTAGCAGACTCTGCCTGTACTGCTACAAATACACTGGGCTGCCTTTTAGATCATTTCTCTTGAGGGGACTTAGACAATGTTTTGTTACAGACCATTGTAGAAGGTGAAGTATTAGGATTTATAAAAGATGCAAGGATGTGAAAGTTTGATTTGCAGTGTTGGGAAAACAAGTCTGACTTTTTTATGATGCCCACAAACATTCATCAGACACATTGAATGATTACAGGCTAATTTACATATTTGGTTATCTTGAAATCTCAATCTGTGTGCAACACTCAATATCTGAATTTTGTATAGCTTCCCCTCAGAATCCATATTTTTCTTGTTAGGAAATGAGTCTTGATGAATTGACTTTAAACAGAAAATGTTTGGTAATATCTACAGTAATATGCAGTTTTACAGACTATTAGAAATGAATGAACACTAGGGGAAATGTAGAGGTTTTATATTTACATTTTGTTTTGTTTTACCACCATTGGCTTTTGCTGAGCATTTTGTATTTATGCTCGAAAGCAACGAATTCCAAGAACTTGTCAGACGTAATTTTGAGGTTTATACATTTTCCTGAGATGCATTCTGTATCAGCTTGAGAAATGTTATGTAGTAGAAAGGCTTAAAGTTCCTGTTTAGTCAGTACCCTTAGTTTCAAGAGCCTGTTACGTTTTGCCACACAAGTAAAAAAAAAAAAAAAAAAAAAGACTGAAGAGGCACAGAAAAGCTATCATTAATATCTGATGACAGCTTGAACCTTTCAGCCCTTCTGGAAACTTTGATTGTAACACTGGTTCTTGACCCAGAGATTGGCTATTAAGACCCCCCCCCCCTCCCCCAAGCACCAGGCAGAGCAGTTTTTGACATTGAAAATCAGGGTCTTTCCAGATATGTCTAAGAAGGCCACACAGAAGAGGCAAATAGATCTTGCTGTTAAGACCCGGAGTTCTTCAGTTAGGAGCTTTTATGTTTTAAAGTTTTTTCCTGCAGATTTTCTGTGAAATGTTTCATGTTCATTTTTTGAGCTTTAGCTGTTTTGAGTGATAAGGTTGGACAGTTGGGGTAGGCCTGGGGTTCTTTATTGTATGTATCTGATTAGTTGTGTTTTTCTTCTTACAGTTTTGCTTGTCAATTGTCTTTGCATTATGTAAATTTTCTTGGATTGTGGAATTGATTTATCCAATTATGATGGGCTGTATGTTTGAGTTGGCAGTGTTGTTTAATAGTAGGCTTTTTTTCTTCTTTTTTCCTTGTGCTAACTTGTAATTCCTTTTCAAGAAGTTCTGCAAAATATATTTGAAATATGTTAGAAATAAAGAAATAGAACAGCGAAAAATATAAATTCAATCAGAGCTCATGAAAGATTTGAAAATTGTCAACTCCCCTTGCCTTCCCTTCCAAACAGCTCAGGGATGGGAATAGGATGGAAACCTGCTCCCCCAAACTCACCCAGTCTTCAAGCTTTAGGATAGGAGTCAGATTCAGCTGAATGTCACCCTAGGGTCGGCCCTGTCAGGGAGAACCCCCTCATGTCCCAAAATCTCAAAGCTTAACAAATTTAGTCAGGCCAGGATATGTTACCATGAATATACATAAGACACAAATTATTCTTAAGACCATTTTGAATTCCATAAGTTTCAGTCCAGTTTTCCACAGCTATGCCTGTTTACTAATGTCCTTCAGTTGAGTTTCATGCAAATTAAGTCTGTTTTCCAGAGCTAAAGTCTTATCCAAAACTAAAGAAATTTGGGCAGTCAGGAACTTTCCAAGTCCAAAAATTGCCTTCCGGATTTCTTCCAAGGTAAACTCGGGGGGCTTTTCCATCTGGAAGCCATGCAAATGTTCCTGCAATGTATTTAAACTACCTGCAATGGTCTTCTCCAGCTTGCACCTTGCCAGAAATTCTAACTAGTGCAGTGTCCTCCCTCTGCCTCCTTCCAATCCGAGCCCTGGAAACTGCACCCGCAAGCTCCTCTCCTGCAGCTCTCTCTGCAAACGCTGACCTCCAAATGATGTTGTCTAGTGCCCAAGGCAAGCAGTCTTCCGCGGGATCCATCAGTAGCTCTTGTTCCGTGGGGGTGAGCGACGTGCTCAGTCAGGGATAGATGGGTACACTGAAATCTCCTCCAATGACCACTGCTCCCTGGAACTCTATGCAAAGGGCGCAACAAAAGAATCTATCTGAAGGAGAAACTGGGACAGCGAGGTAAGTCCTGGTTTCCCCTTCCCTCTTCACCATTACAACAGCAAGAATATGAAAAAAAAAAAAGGTGGAGTGTTGAGAGCACTCGATGTCCACAGCTCCTGCTGTGGCGCCATCTTGGATTCTCCCACCTGTCTTATGGAATTTTTTTTTTTTTTAATGCCTCCGTTCTACATCTTATTTCCTCTATGTATTGTATCTATTCTATGGACATCTTCCCCACTACCTGTGCCCTATTTTTCCTCTTTCCCTTGCTTGCTTTCTTGTTTTCCCTCCCTATCTTTGCCCCCCCCCTCACTTTTCTCCTTTCACTTATTACTTTTCTTGCCCTTGCGTCTTCCTCCTTTCATGCTTCCTCTGTGGCTGAGTAAAAGAGGACCACTGGCTGGCAGCTGGAGCTGTTCTCACTATGTGGACAGGCTAACCGTACCCCCCGCAGCTCGGGAATAGCACGAGAGAACTGGCACTGCACACCTGAATCTTATCCTGCGCATGAGGAAGCAACCGTGGCACCGGCAGATGATGGAATCGAAGATCTCCGCTCAACATTTCTGTGCTGAGCTCCCAGAATTTCTGACTGGTGGACATCATGGGTGGGGGCTCCTCCTCTCTGACTTTATGCTACAAGAGTAGGATGTGGCAAGGACCTCTTATCCTTTATCTGATTGTCACAAATAAGAAATGTCTTTAGTCAAGTCTTAATCTTCTAATGTGTTTGGGGTTTTTCTTTTTTCTTTCCTTTGCATTTCTGATGACACGTTGAAATAGTTCAGAAACCTCTACAGAAACACACACGGTCTCATGCAAAAAAAAATGGCTCATGTTTACAAAAGCATTTCATTTAAATGTGCAAAGCTTAGCTTAGAGGTGCAAATTTAAATATTTGAATGTGGACTAAACTCCAGTTGCCAGTCTTACCCTTTGTGAATGAGAAATTTAATTGCATTCACGCTGCCTCCTAGCTCTCTGTTAAGTGTGCAAAAATATAAATTCAGATTGATGTGGGGAAACCTTCATAAAATAAGTGTTCACAAGGCTTTAAATTTGACATTAGCTAATTGGTTGTGTAAGTATGTGCATATGCCACTGCTTATCGTATACCAATAGTTATTCAAAACAGAATGCTACAGCAGAGTTGTCAAACTAGTCCCTTGTGTGCCACCTACAATTCTATAGTCAAACTATCCCAAAAGAATATTCATGAGATTCATTTCCATGCATTGGCTGTTTATGGTTGATTTTCATATCTGGTTATTCTGAAGCCAGACTAATTTGTGGCTCTCGTGGGTCAGACACTCCCCCAAAACATGATGGCATGCTTACTCAGAGTGGGATGATTTTATAAAATTTGTACTTGAGATCTGGTTTTGTCCCATTGTCTCAAGGTGAACACCAGTTTCGCTAAATCTGATATTGGTGGTTTTGAATTTCGACCTACTTCTCTAAACAGTGAACAAAAAGAAATATACCCAGTAGGTGATCTTACCTAGGATCCACATATCAAACAATAGCTTATTTCAAAATGTTTTGGACAAGGCTAATTTTGTGAAAGTTGCTGTGTAACTTTTGGACCCCTTCATGATGGAACATGTTGCTACTTTTGGGGAAAAAGGGTCAGGTTAGAATTTTATTTAGTAGCATTGCATGTAAGGAAATAAAAGATGCATACAGTATTGTTCCATTTCGTGTCAGTCTCAGAAACCTGAGACTTGAACCTCCGATGCAAGTGAAACGACCTTGTGTTGTTTAGAATTTAGTTACTTGATCCACTAGTGAAACCAGTTTTGCGTATTGTACTACTTGGGGAGAGATCAAACATTTCACAACCTTTTGTAGGAATAGGCAGGGTTTCTCAGTAAGCCTCTTCTGCAGTTTCCTTTGTGAATACTTCTGGGAAGTAGGAGGATGTCCATAGCACCTACAGCTGTAGTAAATCTTAAGAAGAAATCCTGGGCTAGGGGAGAGTGCATTTGTATCTGAAATCGTATATATTTCTGGCAGAACAGTTCAGCATAGTCAAATATATTTTTACCTCTCCTGCCCTGATGCTACCGCCTCTTAGCACTACTGATTCAGGACACTTATTTTTGCAATTATATTTACATGGCAGGTGCCTTATTAATTAGAGAGAGAAAAGCATTCTGCCTGGTGCTGTTATAAAGAAATTGAGTTTTCTGATAGTTAAAATTGGATTAATGTAATCCTGTGTTTAGAATGTGATTAGCTATCTAAGGGGAGTTTAACTCCTATTCATTTCAATGAGGAAAATTTAAAAAAAACAAACATTTGAATGATATAACTCAAACAACCCAGTAGGCTTAGTTCTTTGAAAATGTGTGTTCTTCCCAGCATTGCTAGGGCATTTCTTAGAACACTGTCTCAGATTATAGTGAAAAATATCTCTGGAATCAAAACCTCCTTTTCTGTTGTTTTTAGTACCCAGTGCTATTGAAAATAAGTTTGCATAGGTAAGAATGTTTAAAAATCCTTTCTGCACAAAAGGATAAGGATGCAGGTACGCATACCTTCAAATTGAACACAGTCATTTGCAATTCAATATATGTTCAGCAATATAGTTTCTACCATTTTTGCCTGGCACAGACATCAAACTCACTGTAGTTTTCTGGATCACCCCTTGACCCCTTTTTAAAAATTGTCATTGCATTGGCAATCTTCCAGCCTTCAGGTACCATAGATTGTTATTGATAGTTTACAAATTTCCAATACCAGGTCTGCAATTTAATTTCTCAGTTCTTTCAGTACTCTGGGATGTGTACCATTTGGTCCAGGTGATTTGCTACTCTTTAGTTTTGTCAATTTGTCCTAGTACATCTTCCAGATTCACTGAGGTTTATTTCAGTTCCTCTGAATCATCACCTTTGAATTGCATTTCTGGCATGGGTATCTCTCTCACATCTTCCTCAGTGAATACCGAAGCAAAGAATTCATTTAGTCTGTCTGCTATGGTTTTGTCATCTCTAAGTACCCCTTGATCATCCAATGGTCCAACTGACTCCCTCGCAGGCTTTTTACCTCAAATGTACCTGAAAGTTTATTACAAGTTTGTTTCCATGGCAAGCTTCTTTTCAAATTCTTGTTTTGCCTTCCTTATCAGTGCTTTTCATCTGACTTGCCAGTGTTTATGCTGTTTCTTATTTTCTTCATTTGGATCCCTTTTCCATTTCATAAAAGATGTTTTTAGATGATATATCTCTCTCTCACCTTTCAAAGTCTCTTAAACTTTCTTCCACTTTTTCTAATGTGTGAAATACATCTGGTCTGGGCTTCCAATATGGTATTTTTAAACAGAAGAAAGAAAGAAAGAGCTTAATACGTTTTCCATCCAAGAAAACTCCTTCCAAAAAGGAAAAACTCAGACAACCTCTTCGTCTCTACTCAACACTAGAAATATTATAGATTTTGCATATACCGTATCAGCAAGCCTGGCGATGTGCCAACCCAAACGTTTTGAAGGAGGCCGTCCGGTCTTTTAATCATCTGCGGTTAGGGTCTTTAAATATGCACACGTCCTTGTGCTAGAATTAAGACTCGCATTAAACCAATCGCAGTGCAGTTAAGATATTCAAGTTGTCTTTTTCTTTTTAATTATTTTTTTCAATTTCAGACCTCTTTGTAATCCCCATAAGTGCAATTCAAATAATATGGCATCAGCTCGACACCTGGCTGATGTTTCGCTAGACAGCTTCGTCAGGAGCTGCTATTAGTCCTTTACTACCATTTTTAAAGGGATCACCACTTCATTCATACTTGATTATATGAAGTATGAATAAAGCGGTGATCCCTTTAAAAATGGCGGTAAAGGACTAATATCAGCAGCTCCTGCCGAAGCTGTCTAGCGAAACATCGACCTAGTGGTTTAGGGCAGTATAGTGTCGCATGCATGACTGCAGGCAACTAAGTGGGAACTGGTACCTGTGCAACTGCAGAAAGCAGCTGCACTGTGTGCCTGTCTTGTCCTGCAATGACTTCCACTCTGTGGACAAGCAAAAATACTGCCAGGGACCACTGCTGGTTAAAGGACTAGTGGTTGAAAAACACTGCGCTAGGCATCGATGTGAAAGCAAGGCATGATAGGTTTTTCAAGCCGCTGGGATGGCCACATTACTTAGTGATATTTTGGTATGACAGCTTGAATTCTTGTCTGTGGTGTGGTTTTCTCTTCCTGTGATGAGCTGATAATATAGCATTTAGCTCGACACCATGGCACAGTTCAAAAATCCACTTCTAGCTTCTGCTCTCCTTTTATCTTTTTATTACTGAATAAAAAGCAGACTTGTTGGCTCTTGTCACTTAATCTTTATAAACAGGAAGAGAATGATGCAGAAGATACCAAATGTAAGCTGGATATAGTACATGGTCAAGCTGAGTTTTAGTAGTGTGATCGCTGGCAGTGACTCACTGCAAGTTCTCTTGAATGCAAGGAAATGTTACAAAAAAAATTAAAAATATATGTTGATACCTTGCTGTTGGCACAGCTTAATACATTTCTTGACTAGCTTTCGAGAGCTAAAACTCTGCTTCATGTCAATAGAATGAGCAAAAGATAACATTACTAGGAAATGTCATTGTCTCATTCTGTTCTAGCCTGAGGAAGAGTTTTAGATCTCAGAAAGTAGGCAAATGTATTGTTAGTCCAGCAAAAAGGTATTACTATATATGTATACCCTTATTTTTTGGCTATGTTAACCTTTATTTCTGTGTAAGCTAATTTTTATATTCCCTCCCATTGCTTAGTCATTACGGAGACAGTCCTTGTTCAGTGGCCCAACCCAATGGCTCCTTCTGGAACCCTATAGTCGTGAGCCCTAAATCTGGTCACTAGATATATTGTGTGATGACTAGGACCCACTCTACAACTCTCCCTCCCTCCCCCCTGGGACTGAACACAGCCACTGTGGCATTCCCATCTCTTGTTGACTCTGTGAGCAGAAGACCTGACTCAAGAATTGAACACACACCTCTTTGTCTGGCCACACACAGCACTGCCACTGTATTATAAGGCTGGTCCATTTTGTTAACTTTATTTTGGTAAAGTTAGTGGTTGCAAATGCTTCTGAATCTGCAGCACTAGAAACAGAAGTCCTTCACTGATCTATGAACAGGTATAGCACAGGAAAGTGACAGTGCAAGCTCTTCTTCCTTGTCCATTGTCTCACCAGTGTACCAAAACTGCACTTTGGAGGTAGCAACTCTAGGGGGCATCAGAAAACAATTTAGTCTCCCTACCCTTGCAGTCTTTGACCTGTCTGCTGAGACCGCCAACAGTGCTGCCAGTTAGTGAAAGTATTTGTCTGTGGGGAGGTGCCCACGGAAAATTGAAGAGACCATAAGCATATTTTGTATGGGCCAACTATCAGCTCTCAAGTGGTAATGTCAGTCACACTTTAACATTTATAAGCTTCCTCTATGCAGATTACTAGCAGGATTGGATAAGTTCTTGGAGGAGAAGTCCATTACCTGCTATTAATAGCCACTGCCATTAGCAATGGTAACATGGAATAGACTTAGTTTTTGGGTACTTGCCAGATTCTTATGGCCTGGATTGGCCACTGTTGGAAACAGGATGCTGGGCTTGATGGACCTTGGTCTGACCCAGTATGACATTTTCTTATGTTCCTTATACGCTGATGACAAACATAAGAAATTGCCATGCTGGGTCAGACCAAGGGTCCATCAAGCCCAGCATCCTGTTTCCAACAGAGGCCAAACCAGGTCACAAGAACCTGGCAATTACCCAAACACCAAGAAGATCCCATGATACCAATGCAATTAATAGCAGTGGCTATTCCCTAAGTGAACTTTATTAATAGCAGTTAATGGACTTCTCCTCCAGTCATTCACCCAGGCATCTGCCACCCTCTCTGTGGAAAAAATGACTGACATTGTTCCTATATCTACTCCCTTGAAGCTTTCTATTGTGACCCCTAGTTCTACAACTTCCTTTCCAATGCCAAAGCTTGGCTTCCTGTTCATTAATACCTTACAGAATCATATCCCCCCCCCCCCCCATCTCACTTTTCTCTTCTAGGGTATATGTATTAAGTTCCTGCAATCATCTCATGGGGCTTTTAGTGCAAAAACTGTTCATTTTAGGTTTTTTTTTTGTTTGTTTTTTTTAATAGCCTCCAGAACTGAACACGGTACTCCAGGTGAGGCCTCCTCAGTGGTCTGTAAAGAAGACATATTGCCTTTTTCTACTGGTTATGCCTCTCCCTCGTCATCCAAGCATCTTCCTGGTTTTGCTACCTTGAATTAATCTGATGCCATTACACATGCAGCTCGTAACCTTTTATGACATTTAACATGCATGAGGACGCTATTAGGAAGTATCAACCACTGTGATAACATTGAGAGACTGCAGTGGCATTAAGACAGTAAAACAACTTGTCTAAAAACATGATTTTGTATGTTTATTTGTAGCTACTGAGAGTGTTTCTTTGATCATGTAGGTAGAGTTCAGTTTAAAAAAAACGGTTCCTTATCTTTGCTTACAAAAAGGTGTGGTGCGTAATGATATAAAAGTCAGTACATGTTGAACCAGTGCAGAGCCCTAATGGCAGTCCAAGAAGAGTTCTGCATTGCACAATCTCTGAACATGGTTACGGCATGACGAAATGTGAATAAGGCCTTGATTTTTCAAGCCCTTGTTTCTCAACACAGGATTTATTTCTTAATCCCATTTACATTTTCACATTTCAAAACACTGTACAGGGTATCATGAATACCTAATAACTTTGCTTTTAAAAACTGTTACATTTTTTCCTCTGTGAATAATCTAACTTTCTTTTATTAAAATAGTCCATTAGTTTGGGTGTTTGTTAGATATAGACTTCTGTTCTTCTCAGATTGTGGACATGACTATTTTGTATACTTGTAATTTATTAACGAAATACTTGGAATAAACAGATAAAAATGTTAATTAGAAGTGGACAATCAAGATCCCAAGAACTGCAATTGTTAGGCTGGTTTTGGAACTGTTGCTGTAAAGTTGTGGAGCTTAATAGACTACAAATACCCCAGTAGTGCATTAGCAAGTCAATGCATGGGGGGTAGGCAGGAAGCACCTCTGGTGCCTTGCTGCTTCTGCCTTGTCCTCTGGTCTGTCCGTACATGCATGCTGACAGTCCAGGGGCCACAGGAGACGGGTATTCTTCCAACTTTCCCCAGCTTTCCCTCTTTCCGACTTGCTTTTTCTGTACCCTGACCGGCAGCGTTTAGTGCTTTGTCCCTCTTCACTGATTCTCACTGGCAGCAATACATAGCATGCAAGATACTGAGTACTAATGGTCCCACTCCCTCAATTTTTTCTCCTTTTCATCTCACCCTTTTATCTTCTCCCTTGCCATCTATACGGTCCCTTTTACTTTCCTTCACCTCATCCTTTACTCCCATCTTTTTACTTCCTACCTATTCTGATGCCCTTAATTGCCCAGGTTGTCACTACTGTATCGCTTCTCCTTTGTCGCCCCCTCCCATGCTCCTTAACAGAAGCTCCAGGATCCTCTACAAGTTAGATTCCTCTTTGGTGGATTCTAGATAACTCTGCCTGCCTCATTTCTACTGCCAACATGCATCATTTAAATATGTTGCGCCAATCTTATGTTAGAGTGCATACATAGTTGGTTTTTTTGTTCTTTGACCGTGGCAGTTTCTGCCTGCTCCATTGGGCTTCCAGCTTAATTGGAACCAGACCTGAGATCCTAGCACCATGAGCCTTTGTTCACAACTACCTAGGAACTTTTTTTTCCCCTATTTTATATCCCACCAACAGTCACCTGAACTCCGTATCCTCTTGTACCGGATCCGGTACTTGGTAGGCACACTCCCGTGCACCTACAACTGCAGTCAATTGAAAATCCCTCCTCCAGGTCCAGGAGGTTCCCCTAGTGGAGCTCAAACCCACAGTCTCCGGCTAGTTGGGGAACTGAAGTTCTCCTGGTGAGCCACCTGCTCCAGCCAGCTACCATGGAGCTTGGCTTCCTGCCTGAGTCTCAGCCTTTATATTACAGTCCTCTTCTTTGTATGCCACAAGTCCCAGCAAGACAAAAAGAATGTCCCAAAACAAGCCAGCAAGGAATTTAAGTCCGGCCCTACTGGCCTCTTTGCCGCCACCTTCGTATCTCTGGGCCTCTACAACTTTTCCCCAGAGATAACGCCACCCACTTGACAGTCTTAGAAATAGTTCATTGGCAAAACAATTCAAAACCAATGACAGTCTCTGGATTCCCAGGCTCACCTTTCCTGGCACCAAGGTTGCAGTCCTTCTGCTTTCAGTCTTTCCTGCGTGCGCAGCTTCCTGGGAACTGAGTCATTCCAGAGACGGGTATCACGGTCCAGGATCCAACCTCTTTAGTCCCCCCAGAAGGAGACTGAAGCTGCTCTGGATGAGGTTCGTTTTTGTAGGGTAGAGGCTCCTCCCCTAGTGGCCAGGGATTGGTTCTCGAGGCTCCACCCCTTTTCCTCCCACACCTGTGTCTCTTGTCTGTTTATTGCTGGGGGGAAGGAACCAATGTGACTCCCTAGTCCCCTGTCTCTGTTTTCCTTCCCTCTTAAATTTCTTCCCTGGGGTTTTTAGTTCCTGGGGTTTTAACCTTCCTCCCCGGACTGGCATATTGACCCCGTCACACATGCATAACCTAGTTATTGCAGTGACCATCCTTGTCTGGGAGGCTGTGCACCAGAGCTGCTTCTGGACTCCTGCGTTGTGGCCCTAAATCTGGCCACTAGGCATCCTCCTTAAGCAAGAACCATGACTCCTCCGTTCTCAGGCCTGTGCTGCCACTGCAGCGTTTCCAGCATTCCCAGCCCCAGCTGACCCGGGATTGACACAGGAACCTTGTGCATGGTATTATATGCATAACACAATTGTTCTAATCTGTTACCTTCAGCAGTCAAGTTTTCTTCTCTGGAAAGAAAACTGAACTCTTTGCAGGTTGTGCTATCTATTAAGAAATACCGAAGATAATCTCTGAGCTTAAAAGTTCCGTTTCAGATGAGAACATCCAAAGAATCCATCCCCACCCCTATTTTCAAAACGCTGCAAGCAAACTGAGATAAAAACCTTTTTGCAATTTTATCATGGCTTTTGGCATGACAAAAAAAATAAATAAAACTGGGGTTAAAACTATTTCTTAAGCCAATTCAAACAACTGATTTTTATAAAAATCCAGTATAAAATGTAAGTGAAGAAAATGGTGTATTCATATGCACTCCACAGTCAAAACATTAGCAGCAATGAACAAAAAATTGTATAACCATTACACACCATAAAAAAAATAAATTCAATTTTAATTAGAATTAATCAAGTACTGTGTAATCAGTCTCATTTGATTCATTTTTATTAACATTTAATTTTTGTCTTTTACAGTATGTAATGGTTATACAATTTTTGTGACTTGACAGTGTGGGGTTTTTTTTTTGAGTACATGTGATTTTACTTGGGGGGGGGGGGGGGGGTTTCCACTCAGATTTTTATATTTTTAATTTTCAAAGAACAAATGAAAATCAGTTTTCTAAATTTACTTGCACTATCACATCCTAAGCTAATCTCGTTTACCCGCCTTCCCATGCATGTCTACAGAAGGTTCTGAAATCTCAGTGGGATCAAAGTTTTTTCATTCACTGTCTCCAACGCATTCAGATTCCTCTCAGGGTGCAAAGCTGTCTTCTGTGGTGGGAAGATCAGGCTTTGCTTTCTCTAGAGCTGCTGCTTTGCTGCTGGAGCCATCGGGTGGTCCTAACCACCGATGCGTTCTTCATACAATGGGGAGGACACACTGACCTAGCTCAGATCGAAGGAGTGTGGTTGGTAGCAGAGTGTGCCCTATAGATTAACCTTTTGGAGCTAAGGACTATTCTCAAAGTCCTAAAAACCCTTCTCCCGTATACTTTCAGGGAATAGGAACCAGGTGACTGTTCTCTCTGAACAAGCAAGGCAGATACTTGGACTATGGGCATGGGCCTGCAAGAATCAGCTTTTTCTACAAAGTGGCTTATCTACTGGGCACTCAAAATTGCTCAGTGGAGTTCTTCAGTCTCATGAGTGGTCCCTGACAGCCTGTTTTGACCCAAGGGGAAGGCTGAATGTGAATCTCTTTGCCTCTGATATGAACTACAAACTCAGCTGCTGTTGCTCCATAAGATCGAGCAGGTACAAATTAGAGTCTAACACATTTCCTCTAAACTAGAGCATAGGTCTACTCTACATTTTTCCTTCAATCCCATTAATCTCTAAGGTGCAGAGGGACAAGGCTGGTCTTATTCTCATTGCTCCTGCATAGCCACATCGGTTCTGGTATCACTAAGTGTTTTGTCTGTTCATCCAGCCTCTGATATGCCTGAGACTCTCCTCCCTCATCTATCAGGAGGAGGTAAGGATCTGAATCTGCCATCAAGGCCAGTGATGGCATGGGTGTTGAGCACAAGATAGCTGCACCCTTTCTCTTGACCAGGGAGATAAAGGATATTCTGATGTCTTCCAAACGTCTGTCCAAGAAGTTGTATGGGTTCAAGTAATGGAGGTTCTTAATCTGGTTCGAAGCCAGGGGTGCAATCCCTTCATTTTCTTGTCTGGCAGGATCCAGCAGTACCTTTTTCATCTCTCTTCATCAGGATTGGCCACATCTGTCAGGGTTCACCTGAGTGTCATAGCAGCCTCTCTCGATCCATCCTTTTATCCTAAGTTCATGAGGGGTGCTGAGGTGTTCCAGGTCACCTATTTGGAAATATCCAGTGCTGTGAGATCTCAATGTGGTTTTCACTCAGCTCATGAAACCTCCATTTGAGTCTCTGGAGAAAGTGGATTTGAAACTTCTTGCCTTCAAAGTGGTGTGCTCTGTAGCAGTGACATCGGGAGTTGGGTGAGTGAGCTGCAAGCACTTGTCTCATATCTGCCCTATCATCTCTTTTTTTTTCATAAGTTATATTATGAACTGCCAAGGTGTTTCAGTCTTTCACATCAGTCTTTTTCCAAAACCTCATACCCATATAGGGGAAGAGGCTCTCCATTCTTTTGACTGCAAGAGGGCTTTGGTGTACTATTTGCAGAGAATTCAACTACATGGTCAGTCTACACAGTTGTTTGTCTCTTTTGACCCTAATCATCTGGGTCAGGCCGTGGCCAAGATAACCTTTTCAAATAGGGTTGTGGATTGCATCATCTACTTATTCATTGGCTGTCTGTGGGAAATTATTTTAAGGAGTTGTTTAGCTTGCGGAAGAGTAATTGTACTGTGATAGAAAGCAATGACGCAGAGAAATAATTATTTGATATAAGGCCTATAAGTTCTGGGAATATGCCATTTTTCTTAGCCTGCTTGTAACAATAAAACAAGTCTTGATCAGATATATTGAAAAAGCAGTTAGTCAAGAAGGCTAACTGTGCAGATATCTGAGAAAAACAGGACACTAGCCTCTAGGCCACACCTAACTGCTTTACTGATGTGATAACGGACAGTTGGGGCCTCAAAGAGCACATGGGAGTGGCCTAGAGAAGAAACTGGAGCAGAGGTCAGCAGAATTTAACTTAAAGACCTACTGCAAACAAGCTGTTTGAAATCAGAGGAAAGTTTTGGAACATTACCAGTGGCTAATGAAATGATTGATGAAGGCGGGAAAGCTTTTGAACATTACTAGTGGTTAATGGAGTGACCAATGAGTGTTGTGATTTTCCAAAGCATTGTGTTCCCAGATTTTCCAAAAATATCTCACATCGGGAACTGTGAGGAAAGTATTTTGTATATATATATATTCTTTAATGCAATCTCTAATCTTGTATGCTTTATTGCTTATTCTCAGACTTGTAAGAAAACTTCTATACTTATTTATAAGTGTGTTGTGTAATCTGACAAAATAATCACTAATTTTTCCTATGTACTACACTGTCCTACAATTTGGAGGCATGTCTAGAGTATATCAAGTCAGGCTACCAAGGCAGCTACCACTCTTTCTAGGTTCTGCTTCTATCAAGGAGATTTGCAAAGCTGCTACCTGGTCATGAGTTCACACCTTCATGTCCTACTGCTGTCTTGATATGGTGCATTTTGACAAGCAATCTTGAACATAAGGACTGCCATACTGGGTCAGACAAGGTCCATCAAGCCCATATCCTGTTTACAACCATGGCCAATCCTAGTCACAAGTACCAGCCCAGACCCAAAAAGTAAATAGATATCCCTGGGCATAAGCAGCATGGAAAGCAATGGCTTTCCCCAAGTCTGTCCAATAAGTTTATGGACTTTTTCTCCAGAAGCTGGTCCAAACCTTTTTAAAACCCAACTACACTAACTGCCTTTACCAATTCCTCCAGCAATGAATTCCATAGAGTAACTGTGTTTTTGTTTTGTGTGTTGCTTAGTAACTTATTTATAAGAGTAAACTGATTTTGCATTTACCCATTCCACTCCACTCATGATTTTATAGACCTTTGTCATATCTCCCTCAGCCTTCCCTTCTCCAAACTGAAGAGCCCTAACCTTTTCAAACCATGCATTACTTTTCAGCTGAGTAGTCTGCTTTTCCCCTCTGTGGAAGTCTTAGGTTGTCTTGGATCTGATCTTAGACTTTTTTTACATTTACAACCTCTGCATTGGACTGCTCAGTTGTATGGTTAATTGCATTCTACTTGTAGATGGAGAAAGTTGTAATTGCTTACCTGTAACAGGGCTTCTCCTTAGACAGCAGGATTAATCATCTACCCCTATATGCCTCCCTGGAGAGCTGACTCTTGCTGTGACCAAGCTCTGGGGTAGACTGAGGGACTCCCACTCATGCTCAGATGGAATCTTGAAATCTGAGCAGTGGTCTATCAGTGACATTGAATTGACATCATCTAATCGTGTGGTTGATTTTTATCCTGCTGTCAATGGAGGGCTACAGGTAAGCTACAATGCTTTCTTTCTGTTGCAATCCACTTCTTAATATTTACCAGTACAACCAATAAGAAAAGAAAATTGACAGATGCATTTTAAAGAACTTGATAGATGATTTATTCTTCATTTTTTAATCTCAAGTTCTGTAACTTTTTTTTATTCAAATACCTTATGTTAAGATGATGGTAATTGCCTCCTGAGTTAATCTAGTTAACTCAGAGCTGAGTGAGGCAGCTTTGAGATAAACTAATATTTTTTTTTATGTGCAGGCAATAAGTGGTTTGAGGTTTTGTTTTTGTTTTTTTTTATATTATATTTTACATAGTAAAATAGTTTTCTCTTGGCTTTGTTTGCTGTTGCCCTCATTTAGAACACAGCGCCATATATCGGAGCGGAAACTAGTCCTTTGCAGACAAAATCTATACAAGGAGCCTTATTGGAATGGTGAAGAGGTTTGATTTCTCTATTGCTCTGCTGCTCAGATATGTGTTTAAAAGCATTATTAGTGATTTGAGGATGGAAGCAAAAAGCTAAAACCTATCTTTTTTTTTTAAATATTTATAACCTGCTTGCTCTGTCGTTCACAGTGGGTTACAGTAAAAACATACATAAAAGGTAGCAGATAATGCAGCAGACAAAAATACAAATTGACATAGATTTGTTACTTATGTGTTACAAATAAAGAGTACTCAGTGAGAATGCAGGACTACTGGAGGAAAGAAAGCTAGCTCTCGGCATAAGCAAGCTGGAAAAGAGAGGTTTTCAGCTGTGCTTGAAATAAATTTTGGGCATGAGGTCAGACATAGAAACTGCGGCAAGGAGTTCCACAGACAGCGACTGCAATGGAGAAGACGAGACCTCGTACCTTGCCAGGCCGAGCCTTTCGAACGGGCGATGCCTCGAGCAAACCAGTCGGCAAAACGCAAGGGTCTTTGTGGACGCTATACACGTACACTTGAATTTAACCTTAAAACCATTGCTGTGGTCCGTTAATACTTAAAGAATGGAAAATGCTATTGTCGCAAACATTTTCTTACTCTGTTAGCAAAGCATTCAGGCATGTGTAATGCAAGGGAGATTGTAATATTCGTAGCAATAAAATTTTGAGCAAATAGTCCAGCAAAATAAGTACAGTTGCAGTTTAATCTGTTGTATCCTACACCATTGAATGAATTGAAATGAGGGGGCAAATCCTATTTCATTTGTGAAATTATACCTGGATCTGGCTTTTTTTTGGGGGGGGGGGGGGGGGGGCAATCCTTTGACAAATCAGTATTTAAAGTTTGCATCTATTTCAGGCATGCGCTTGTACAGTAAGTTAGGAAAACTTTCAAACAAGTTGGGTGCAGGTTTCTCCCTCCTTTCCTACTTGAGCTTAGGCCATGATCGGCTGTGTGGCAGCTCAGTGTTTCCCCAACCAGTGTGCCTTCAGACCTGATCCAGGTGTGCCATGGAAAAGCCACCACTGCCTGACGCTCAAGCCCAGACCAGCACCTGGGTTCAGCCCTCAGCACCTCACAGCAACAAGAGACAGCAGTTGCTGTTAAATATTCAGCAGCTCCTCTGAGAAACATGTCATGCATACTCTCCTTCCTGAACTGTGGGAATTAAGCGGCAGCAAGCAGAGCAGGGATAGATGGGCCCCACCGTGTGCATAACATACACTGCACCACCACCTCTTCCCCCACTCGAGTCTCTCTTGGGTTCTTGCAGCTTCTATCTTATCCCCAGGTTGGTGAGACAGGCACATGCACTAAGCCCCTGATGTGACTCACTCTGAGTGTTGGGAGCATTAGCAGTGGATGTTAGTTTTGACTACCATATGTAGATGACAAAGCCAGCTGCCTGTACAATATTCATATCTCCCTTCTCCTGCAATTTTGGATCATTGTGATGGGTTCATGTATGTCTCTGTCCCTTTGTTTTTAAAATTTGAGGAGAGACCAATGGGGCTTTAAGTGCTTTCCTAGCGTGCTCTTTTTGGCTATATGAGTCTTAGTGTCTGCACTGCCTGCTCCAGAGGATGGTGTGCCATGTACCATGTTTGTTAGTATAGATGTGCCTTGCGCTTGAAAATTTGGGCAACATTGTGATAGCTTCACAAGCCTTCCTCTGCTTCTACCTTCCTCTGTCCTTTCGTTGCCCTGTTCATTTAATCTTCCTTCCATCATCCAGTCCTCTTTAGACCAGATGTAGTTTCTGGGAATGCATTTTATCTTGGTTGTCTAGCATCAGAATGTTTCTGATTTTCTATGTTTAACCTCTTGTAGCCACACGTTGTCTAAAGCATGACGTGAATGGTGTAATAAGGCTTGTTTTGAAAATGCACATATAAAGAATGATTTTTAAGAAAATACCTAATGTGTATTCTAGTATATTGCTTCTTATAATAGTGCAGTCTTTTAGAGATGTGAGCTTGAGTGATGGTGGACAGCATGGTGCTTCTTGGAAAGGTTTTTTATTTTTTTTTTAGGTACTGTATTTAATAACCCATAGGAGTTGTAAGGGGCACAGGAAATAGCTTCTTAGTTCCTTCCTCCCACAAGCCATAACTCAGCTTTGGACATCAGGATTGTTTGGTCTTGGCTTTCATTTTTCTCAGTGCAAGGCAATTGCACATCTGCCACATAAATTATGAAAACTGTTAACATGAAAGTTGGAAATCCAGGTCAGACTGTTTGTGGTTGACCAAGAAGATGGTACAAATGGGTAAAAGTTAACTGACTGAATTTCTGCATGAGTGAGGGAATCCTTTGGCATCTAGTATTTATACACTTGAGGGCCTGACATAGATTTAAATTGCCATTCATTTTGTACTTGCATACAGTCAAGTGGTACTTAACACGGGGGGCAGTTATCCTTGGATGATCTACGATATTAAGTCTAGACATTTTTAACATGCAAAGTTTATCTACCATCACTAGTTCCAGCTGCAGAGTTAGCATGTCAAGGGCTCAGTCCATATTTAAAAGTCTAGGTTCTTTTTCAGAAATAGGCCACTTGAACTACTGCAAAAGATATTAATAAAAAAAAATGCACCATGTCGTCTGTAGCAGTTTCATCCATAGGGATTAGATTGAGGGGTGCTGGGTTACCCCAGGAAATTCCATCAGATGGCAACTAAAGGAAACTTAACAGCATTGATTAACAATCCACAGAACATTTGTGCATATCACAATCTAGATGAACCCATCAACTGGTTGGTTTCCTGGCAAATGAGGCATGAGAAACCCAGCATAATGGTCAGAAGGGAAGAGGTAGTAGAAATGTTTCTATCCTTCTATGCGTTCCTCCTCTGATAATTTCTTTAGGGAATCCTAGAGAGGTTTCTTACAAGGGTTGATGCGTTGGTGGCATCGTACACCAAGAATGCACAATGCCAGTCTTGGGAGCCTTCAATGTGCTTTTCTCTCCAGTGTAAGAGTAAATGTCCCAGTTTGAATTGTTGATACCAGGCTGATTCCTGAAATTTATAAGGGCCCTTTGTCTTGCACATAGTACGAAGAAACAGTTTTAGTGAAAGTGCTGTAAGTTAACACTTGTCTTAAGTGCTGTATGTGTTGAGAGAAATGCTTGTACTTGTGCCAAACCTGGAATATGACTCTTAATCACTTGAGGTCGTGTCCCCCCCCCCCCCCCCCCCCCCCGCAATCATATATTCTGCTGTGGTTTCAGTTACAGAAGGAAACCTAAAAGTAGGAGAGAGATTACACAAAAGAGCATGCCATTTGGAATGATCATTTAATAATATACCACTTAAAAAGAACAATACCTCCTTGGAAATAATTAACAGTAAGCTGTCACCACTCATAAAGTGATGCTGCCGTAGATGTGCCCCTAGCAGCTTGTATTGGGAGTGGGAGGGTGGCATGGAATCGGTAGGCACAGTGTCTTCAAAGATTTAATTATTTCCATAGGATAGGGAATTTTTGTTGTTTTTTCTCTTCACCTACATATTTTACAGCAGCCGACCTGTGACTGCAGCACCACGTTGAATGTGATTGATTCTTTCAGATTGAAAACAGGCCTAGAGTAAGACAAGATTCCAAACTTTACTCCTTTCTTTGGGCTGGATGTATTGAACACTTTTCCACAGGCACAGAATGGGGAAAACCCCTTTTGTAGGCCTGCCCTTTGTTCGGCTTGTGTGCGTGATATGATGCTGGCACTCAGCCCCCCCCTGCTCTACCTCTCTTGCATGGCCCGTTTGAGAAGAGGCGAGCTTTGAACTGGGGTCGGTGTGTCAGCTGCTGTTAGACTGGCAGCTAGAGTAGAGCCGAACAAACCAACCCTGCCAGTTTTTTTAATTTCAAGCTTTTAGTGTTCCCGATTGTAAAATAAAGCAGGGAACGGAACGTAATGCAGAATATTATGTTCCCAGGGCTCCCATCTATGCATGATATCATAAGAGCTTTGAAAATGTACATTTATAAATGTTTTAACTGTATAACTCTTTCCAGTTCCTTAGCTCATCCCTGCAGTGCAGTGGAGCCCTTCCCAGTGCCCCTGAGATAAGAGGCATGGTTCTCGTTCTGCCCTTTCCAGCTAATGGCATCTTTTTCCTGTAAGCCCTTCAAGAAATCCATTGTAGCTTTCCAAGTCTCATTTCTGTCGCAGGGTTAGATGTAAAGGTCAGCGCTTACCTCACTACCTCTTCCACCAAATTCATTCCATTGGGATGGTACCACTGCTGCAAACCTTTCCTTTTTCTTATTCATGGTATCCTTCCTTTGTTGTACTTTCTTTTTTTTTTTTTTTTTATTTTCAAACACTGTTAACGAGTCAGGATACCTGTTACAAATACAGTTTCTTTTTTACCTGCTTGCACTCGACAACCAAGCCCATGCTATTGTCGTCACTAATAAACCAGAGTCCATGAAAATGTATCATTGCCTTACTGCCCAACTGCATTTTAAAATTTCTATACATGTAGACTAGTAGGAGGCTTAGCCCTAGGTATTAGTTTAAAAAAAAAAAATGCTTCAAGGAACTTTGGTGGGCTCAGCTTTGCTAATAGGCTCATTACTTCATAGAAATGTGAAGGGAGCACCTTGTAGTGCTAGCAAAGTGGTGCTTGGGCCACAGATTAGCTTCTCAAGTTCTACAGGGCTGTGAGCCTGTGCCAGAAGTCCAAACGGGAGTCCTGCATGCCGTACAGTTCATGCGTTGATTTATCGAGCGCCATTTCTGGGTTCGGTTTCTTTCACCAGGCACAAAATTGAATATAAACGATTCCACGGCATCCAGAACTCAGCCATCCTGACGCATTCACGTCGGAAGAAAGCAAGGATTTATTGGAAAAGTTTGGCAGCTGAAAAACAAAACAAAAAATGCTTTTTTTTTTTTTTTTTGAGCTTTTGAAAGATTTGCAATTTAAGACATTTTTTGTCTATTTTATGGAAGGTTTCTTTTTTTTTTCTAAATAAGAAAATGTTTTAAAGAGAAATTTCCAGTGTCCATGCATTCCTTTGTTTTACACAAGAGAAGATTTATCAGTTTTTCTTCCAGCCAGGATCTTTTGTGCGATCTGTGTTCTTTTTGTGATTGAGAGACAAGAGTATTTAGTAGTTAATGACAGCTTTGCTGTACATTGGGATATTGAGGTCCAGGGTGGACATCCAAACACCCCTAAGTAGAATAAAAAGATACAATTTTTATGGTGAAAAATGGTGTGTTCATGTTTGTATACCATATAACTTCTTGTTTTTCATTCTTTTGCTTATGATGTATGGCATTAAATTTAAATGGACAGACTGGGTGAGCTAAGTAGTCTTTTTCTTCTTCTGACAGTCTTCTGTATTTTTATGACACAAGCCAGATTACTAAGCCCTTCTCCCCACTGTTAACAAAATGGGGAAAAAAAGCCCTTTATATGTCCCATAGTCTGATATAAACTACTAAACAGCAGTGTCAAATTAGAAGTACATTTCTGCTGATTGTGCGAAAATCAGGTTTTGGTGCTGGCATTGTTTCTAATTGCTACTTTCTACCCAACTCCTCAAGCTTCCATCTTATTTTAATCCAAGCAGTGGACTAAATCATTGAAAGCTTACTTAATTATGACTGTTAGCATCTGATATTTTACCAAAACTTTTAGTAATGTCATCAGAAAATGTTGAAATTGAAAATCAAAGGTTTGTATATGATTATATGACACAATAAAGGCACCGGTTAATAAGCTGCTGCCTTCATGCGAGATCCTCCTATTCCTTTAGGAAGGTCTCGTATCTAAATTGCTAAAAGTTCTTTGTGCATACTTTAATAATTTTATTAGATTGGTACCTTGTGGGATTAGTCAGGTTTAAATGCAGAGGTAATCCAAAACTAAGCACAGCATGGGTGGGGGTTTTTTTTTTCTGCTGAGAGAGTGCTGTGGAACAGTAGGATGAAAAGATTTCATCTCATGCGTTTTTTTGCTTGTTTGGAGAAGCATATATCCATGCAGCTCTGCATGATTTTTCTGGAACAGCACCCAGGTGTAAACTAATCAGAGAGCTCCCCCTGGCCTCGGAAAGTGTCCGCTGAATATTAAATTTATATCAATCACAGGAAGTTCTTGGCAATCGGACTCCTCATTTTTTTCCCTTCACATCTGGACGTAAATTATTTTTTGCTGCAGAGGTCACAGGAATCATGGGTAGGGCATGGAAACGAGGGCCATAGAAAACATGGGAAAGGAAGAATAAAATCAGAGTCCCACCTTTTTTAACAAATAGTTATTTTAAGCAACCTGGATCCCAGCCAAACTACACAGCTTTTTTTATTTTTTTTTTTGTTCAAGTTTACATTTGTAACTGAGTTAAATGCTGCTTAACCTTATTTGTTTTATGTTCGAACTGTTTATTGCCATCAGACCTCATCTTGGCATTTCTGAAAGACTAAGCTTGTTTCTCCTTTCGCTGTGAATGCCGGCATTTGCTGCAGAGGTGTGCTCCAGAGTTCTTATATTTATGCCCCCTGTATCTGCAACTCTAGTTCATTTAATCCTCCTGACTTCCACCCGAGTTCTTTGTTTCCCTTTTTTTAACTTTTTCTTCTACCACCAGCACTAAGTATATGTATGTATGTGTGTATATGCTATTAAAGCCTTTACATTTTGTAACTTTACAAAAATAAGTAAACACAAAATCATAAGTTTCCTTCTGTGATGACCCTCCTTCTGTTTTCTCAACTAGTTAGTGTGTATGTATTTCTTGGAAACGGAAGAACAAATATAACAGAGAAAAATCAAACTTTTTTTTTTTTTGCTGCTTAGATATCATTATTTACTAATAAAAAGGTTTTTGCAGGCCTGTTTCTGGTTTCTGCATGAAAGAGAAAATAACACACTTCAGTTTTTTTGTTAGGTTGACCGGTCAGTGGTCAGGTTTTACCAGAAGCGTGCTTTAACTGAACAGCACCATGGAAGGCAGGGTCTGAATCGATGGAATTTATAAATCATGCTAGTTACTCTGCATATAACACACAGATATCTTTAATATCACAGCATTCTTATTCACAAGGTTGTGATGTCAAAATGATCTGGGAAGGAACAGGAAAAATAATACTGTCGTTTTCATGCCAAACATCTGGGAGTATTTTTTTTTTTTATTTTGTTTTGTTTTTTCCCTTACATATGATTTATTGATTTATAACACTGAGCAGATTTCTCATGGGTTTTACTATCTTCCCTAGCATTCTAGGATGTCGGATCACTGCTCTGCTTCTTGGTCCCTGCACCACTGGCGTGTGGGGGGAAAAGCAGTTGTATGGCAATAAAACTTTCCTTACACTAATACGCATGGCTCATTTTAATAGATGGAGATTCAGTACTTCCCAGTGGAAATTGGTTGTTTTAGTTTTGGTGGTGGGTTTTCTCTTCACCCCTCCCCAAGTCCTAAGTGGAACTCTAATCATGAAAGTAAACAGAACCTTCCTTTTCCTCTTGCGAGATTAGCCCTTACACTTGGGATTTCCAACTCCTTAGCTGCTGGAAACAGAAGGCATATCCCTCTCATGACCTCATTGTTGTCTATAAGGGGGAAGTGGCCCTAGGCTCTTGCTAGTAGTCTCTGTCTCCTGCAGCTGCAGACAAGTATAGACAGACCTTCCAGATTCTCCCAGTGTCAGAGAATGGTCCTGGCCTGATGGAGCTTTCTATCTCCTGGGGCTTCAGGCTCTAGAGGCTGCTTTCCAGGAAGGATCCTGGTAGAAAAATGACCTAGGAGCTTCCCTAGGGAATAGAGGATCCCTCCTAGCAGTGATCCCCCCTCTACTAGAGCAGGGTTCTCAGGGAACCTAGCCCTGTTTAAAAAAATAAATAAAAATGTATATGTATATTTCTAGGGGACCTAAGGTTCTTTATCTCTTACTCCCCCCACCTTCACCTCTCCACTTTACTCATGTTCCTCCTCAGGTTGTGCGGGTGGAATAAAGAGAATTAAAAAAAAAAAAAAGGACAAAACAGGAGAGGGGGAGCCCAGGCAGACAACACAGCCATTTCCAGCCTTCTCCAAGACTTTTCCAGAGATGCTGAGTATGGGTTACATTGGGAGAAGGAAAGCAATGGCTAAGTTTACTAAATATCAGGCAGGCTTTCAGGTCCTGGGACACACTAGCACAGTGGTCTATTTAAAAAAAAAATAAAAATATATATATATCTCTATGGCCACAGGTGTGTGGCCTGCAAATCCAAGAAGGTCCTTGGTGTTGCCAGGCAAGAGTGGGGTTCCTGACCCTGCCTTCCTGGATAGGCCTAGTGAGAACCTGCCTCGAACAGGTGAAGGGTTGCATGAGGGGGGCAGGCCTTCGGGCTGATGTTTTGTCCCAACTGCTTCAGGAGAGGAGGAGCCTATACCTCCAGGCCACCTAGACCCGGCAGTCCCTTCAGTGGCAGGGGACTCAGGAAGGTATGGGAGGCAAATTTGAGGTATTCCGGACATGCCTCGAGCAGAAACTTATAAAGGGCTCATCTGGAACTTATTTCAGGGATTTTTCTCAGAATGTGTCTTGTTTATGCACCAGGCTTTCTGTGTTAGGTCTGGTTTTACTGCTGGTTCAACATTGCCAAACCAGGGTTTCACTGATAGAGCGTGGCCCTTAAACTCTGAAGGGGCACCTACATGGATAAAGCCTTGCCAGCTTTAACAATTATCCTGGACTCCAGAGAAGAGGGCTAGTCAGCAGATAAGTTGGAGCCTAGCACACCCCTGGGCTTCCAGAAGGGAGAGGCCGTGCCCTTTGAAGGAGAATTCAACAATAGTAAACCTGTTTTCCCCCTCTCCACCCCTCCTCCCCTCCCCCACCCCCTCCCCGTCCCCCCTCCTCTCTCTTCTAACTCTACACAATTGTCTTTCTATGGCATTGCTATTTTTATGAATACTTTGTATATATTGATACTCTATATATATTTGTAAATTTTGCTCATAACGTTTTGTTTGATTATTTCCCTCCTTTATCTCCCCTCCTCATTTGTTCATATGTTAATTCATTATATCTGTTCGATGTAAAACGCCATCCCAGGCGCCTGTTTGTTACACTGTAAACCGATGTGATATCCCTGATGAACGTCGGTATATAAAAATTTTAAATAAATAAATAAATAAATTAGTATGCAGGTGGCCCTGAGAGATCAGGCACCAAAACAGAAGATCCTTCAGAAGGGGGGATTACATCCTTCAGGGATTAAGGGAGCACTTAAGAGCTTTTCCCTTACATGAAGCCCTAAAAAGGAATGGTATTAGTGGAGTGGGTTACCTCACAAGTAGGGCTCAGAGAAGGCAGGGTAATGGGAAATTTGTACCTTTTCCCTGCGGAAGAAAAGAACAATTACTGCAAATCCCAAGGGTTGATAGCGCTGGTGTCTGTGGTACCCTGTAAAACCACCACCCCAGTGGAGGGAGGAATAGCCTTGAAAGACCCTCAGGATAGGAAGATTGAAGTAATTCTAAAACAGTCCATCACAGGGGCCATGGCAATTCAGGCCTTTGTTTATGGAGGCCATGTAGCCTGAGCCGTCTTATTCTGGATACATCAGTTGCCTGAGAGGCAAGAATGCAAAGGGGGTACCCTGCTTGGAATGGTAGGTACTACCATAGGCAAATTGCAGGGTGAACTAGATGGACCATTTGGTCTTTATCTGCCGTTACTATGTTAAGAAACCGCACATTAGAGGTCAGCCATGACCTTTTTGGTAGACACGATGTATGACCTGATTAGGCTATCCTCTAGGGCAGTTGCCCCTGGGGTAGCAGCCAGACTCCTCTGGCTACAGAACTGGGCAGCAGACTCAGCATCCAAGTCACATTTCTGCAAGGTTCCCTTTAAGTGGGGGGATTACTATTTAGAGAAGCTAATAAAAGATTTGGTGGAATCTAAGCTGTTACAGACTCCTGGAGGATAGAGCCTGATGAGGCACTCGGGAGGGCTAAGAAGACAACATCTCAAGGGCAAATCATCTGGTCAGGTATCCCTACTCATAGCACAGAGTAGAGTCCATTCCTTTTGAGGCACCTGAAGACCAAGGGGAGGCCTAATTGCAGGCATAGGAAGTAGTCACATTTCGCAATGATACCCAGCAGGTCCCTCCAACATTAATACTGGTAGATGGACACCTGATGTGGTATTATGCAGAGTGGAACCTGATTACTATAGACCAGTGGGACCTGGGCATAATACTAAGGGGTATGTGCTGGAATACATCTTGCCAGTACTGCCTTTATAATGTCCCCCTGCATGTCTCAAAACAAAAGGGAGGAGGTAAGGACCAGCCTTCTAAAGTTACGGAACTTAGAATCTATGGTTCCAGTCCCTTGCCAGCAAAGAGGACCGGAAACATTCTTGATTTATTTGCAGTCCCAAAGAAGGATGGCAGCATTTATCCCATCTCATCCTAGACTTGAGGTCAAGTATTTTAAACTTTTTAGTTTAAGGATGTAACAATACAAGAAAGATGGAGAGACTCCACTCAGTTATGGCAATGAAAGGAAAAGGTTTTTTTCCTCCTCATTGATTCTGGCAGTGTCCTATCTTAGGGCTTCTTATCAAAACTACCTCTTGCTTCTGTGTCCTAGGCAAACACTGCCACTTCCAGGCTCTACCCTTTTGGTTTTGCAATTGCCCTGAGGTCTTTTACCAAGGTCATAGTAGTCATAGGCAGCAGCTCTTTACAAGCAAGGGATAAAGATTCATCCTTATCTAGATGGCTGGCTCAACAGAGCAGAAAACACACAGTAGAACTAGCAGGCATCAGCCATGGTAGTCAGTTCCTAGAAAGGCTTGGTTGGGTGTTAAACTATGCAAAGAGCAACCTAGAACTGTTGCATTCCATTACTTCCTACCTATGATGAAAGGTGGTCAGAATCCCCGGACACTGCCATGGAGGTAGCATATGTGAGCAAACTGGCACCTGTACTCACAGGCTTGCGGAAGAAGCAAGCAGAATTCTCAGTTGGGCAGAGGAACCTGTACATGCTGTCAGCATCTCGTGTTTCAGGAAAGGAAAATGTTCAAGCAGACTTTCTCAGGAGAAATAAGCTGTACCCAGGAGAATGGGAGCTGTCAGAAGGCCTTTCAGATGACAGTGGAACAATGGGAACCTCCAGCCGTGGACTTAATGGCAACCCGAGTGAATGCTAAAGCTAACAAGTTCTTCAGACGATGGACAGAGGTAGGATCCAGCAGGATAGATGCCTTAATCCAGTCATGGCTGAAGGGCTTTCTCCTTCACGTTTTCCCACATTGGCGTCTAATAGGCAAGGTGATTAAGAAAATAGAGGTAATCTTGGTAGCCCCAGATTGGCCAAGGGAGGACTTGGTATACAAACCGAAAAAGGCTTCTAGCCGGGGGTGTCCGTCCCCCCCCCCCCCCCCCACACACACACACAAAACTCCCCAGAGAATGCAGTTTGCTGTGCCAGGAGCCAATAACAATGTAAATCCCATCTCCATTTTGAAAGGGCATGCCTGCAAGGGAAAAGCTATTTCTCTGCAGTGGTGATTATGTTGAAAGCACATAAGATCTCGATGTCATTAGCCTCCACAATCGAATATAGGCTATTCGAAGCTTTCTGCTGGGCATATAAAACCTCCCAATGGAGATCGTATATCTTACAAATTCTAGTCTTCTTGCAGAAGAGCCCTGGACAAGGGTTTAGCACTCAATTCACTGAAGGTGCAAGTTGTGTCCATATCCTACTGTGGGGGGCTACTTTAAAGGGACCCAAGTAGCAGCACATCTGGACATAGTGTGCTTTTTGAAAAAGGTGAAATATATATGAACACTCTTCAGACCAGTGCTCCCTCAGTGGAATCTCAACCTGGTCCTCACAGCCTTAGTAAGAGCTCCCTTTGAGCCCTTAAGGCAACCATCCATTAAGGACTTGTCATTGAAAGCTAATTTTTAGATAGCAATCTGCTCTACCAGGTGTATCTTGGAATTGCAGGCCCCTCTCATGCAGGGAGCTGTACTTGGTGATTTTGCCTCATTCATGCCCTTTTCGTCAGGTACCCTCCTTCCTTCCGAAGATTGTGTCTCCACATAAATCAGACTGTGTCCTTACCAGCCTTCAGGAGAAAAGAATATAGGGGCAAGGACGAAAGACTGCACCTCCTCAACATGCACTGCGTGATACTAAGATATAGAAAGGTGACGAACGCCTTTGGGAAGTTGGACAGTTTATTTGTACTGTTCAGAGGACCTTGAAAAAGAGAAGCATCCTCCAAGGTCACATTGGCTAGATAGATCAGAGACAGTCACCTCAGCCTATGTACATGCATATTCGACAAATTCGTAGGCATCATCCTTAGCAGAAGCTTTTGCCACTTAGTCATACCTGCTCTCGTTTTCCAAACATTATAGGCTAGATGTGCAGATTGGGCCAGACGTGGCTTTCGGGTTGAGGGTGCTTGGGGCAGCTCCATGTTCCTCCCACCTGGCCTAATAGCTTTTTTAACTCCCAAGTGTAAGGACTGGTCTAGAAGAAAGAAAAGGTGACGTTTTGTTCTCACGTGTTAATTTCCTTTCCTTAAGTCCTGCTAGACTAGTCCAAGTCTCACTCTGGAATACAGGGGCTACAAGCAGATATGTCCTGGGCAGTCTGACTTGCGTTCTCTCTCTCTTTCCCTCTCACCTCTCTTCCCTCTCCCCAGGGAGAGGGAGTAACCTCAAGGGATCTAGACTGAGAGAGAGTCCTTTTCTGATTGCTCTGGCAGAAGGCTGCTGGCGAGGGCCTATAGACAAGAATGAGGTTATGAACTCATGAGCTGAGGCATGGGGAAATACCAAGTGTAAGGACTGGTCTAGCAGAACATGAGGAAAGGAAGTTAGCAGGTAAGAACAAATTTCACCTTTGTCATTTCACCATGTTACGTTAAATAAACAATCCAATGTGTTGGAAATAGGAATTCTAAGGATATTGCATAATGCTAAATATTCCATGTGGATTCAGAAAGTAGTGAGAGAATTGATGGAGAGCAAATCTCTCGAGTAGTAGCATGTTGAAACATGCTTTTGATAGTTAATGTGTCAAGTTTACCTAACACTGTTTTGATAATTTTTATCTGGAGAGGCATTAATGATTGCTGCTTATTCTCATGGGCTGTATCAAGCTCATAGAGATACACCAGAACAAATAGATGTCCCTGCAGAATATCTAGATAGCATGGATAATATGCACATCCATCTCTGTATATACATCTTATTTCCAGGTTTTTGTGTGTGTGTGTTCTGTTTAGAGGATCCCCACATTACCTTTTTGTAAAGGATGCTCTTGGACAGCTAGGTTTATATAATATGGAAGAGGGTGGGAAAATATTTAGAAATCTTGAGTACCAGCCAACACTATGAGGAGCTAGTACTACTTATGACTTCTGTAGTGCTATTTGACATTCGCAGTGCTCTACAAAACACACAATCAGTCCCTACTGTGTAGAGCTTGCAGTCTAAGACAAACATAGAGGGCAAAAGCTAAGGGAAGACTCTTCCCGTCCCCCCCTGTAATTAAACCTTTTTTTTTTTTTGGTACTTATTTTGCTCCCTTAATTCTCCATCTTCTATCCTCCTCCTCTGCTTTTCTTTCTGTCCCACTGTCTCTTGTTCCCTCTTCTGTGAGGCAGGATACTGGACGCAATGGACTGTCCTCAGCAGCTTCTCTCGGCCCCAGGTGCTGGTTTTTCTCACCCCCGATCATTTGTACATGTTTGGGGTTTTTCTTTTTAGCTTGAAACTGAGGGCAAGTATAATATGAGGAGGGAACAATTTGTGAGTCCGTTTAAATTGATTAAAACTTCCAGGAGTGTGTGTGTTTTTGGGGGTTTTGGGTTTTGTTTTTTTTTTTGGATGCTTCTTTCATTTCGAGAGCCTTGAATTTTAATTTGGCTGATGTCATTGTGTAATATAATACAGCTCCACACAGAGATGAACTAGCAAGCCATTGTATGAGAATCCTATATGTTTGAGTTCTTTGTAGAGTACCTTGGATACAATCAAGAAACAAGAGTCCATTTCTGACGTTTATTTCAAAGAGGAGGGCACATTTTTTTTCTGCTTGTGTGTATATTCTCCTGTTGTATGTGTGTTTTTGTAATTCCCATCAGACTGTTAAAACTGATCGTGCATCAGCTTTAATACAGCCTTATGACATGTAAGAACTAAATTTAAACTGGATTACTGGAACTTCTGAACTGAGTTTGTTTTGCAGGTCTTTGAGCAGGTAGGTAGACTGTCCTGCTGGACACTACCATTCAGAGGACTGGGATTCTATTTTTTTTTTTAAACCCTTATGAAAGTACTGCAGAGCTTTTGAAATCCTTGGAGGGTTTGATATTCCTATTTGCAGGGGAAAATAGTTGCCTATCTGCTAATATCTTTCGAAGTTTGGGTAAATGGATAGTGTGCAAGCTTGCAAGCAGATCCAATCCAGTCAGAGGCTAGTTAGTTTTTTAATAGGCTCTCGCCATGCAGTTTCACCTTTAATTTGACCAAAAGCCATTTTTACTGGCATGATGCCAGTTTTAATGTATTCCCTTGTCTCTCATCTGTATTCTGGCAGCTAATGGAATAGTAAAACCTTCTTAAAGATAACTTAAATGCATCATATTAAGTCCTGAGGGGTAGCTGGTGCACTAAAGATGTAGTCTGGTGTGTTTTGTTGTTTTTTTTCCCCCTCATCCTTTCCAGGTGTCTCATCGAGGTGTCCAGTTGTGTCGTCAAGTTTTTGTGAGCTTTTCAGTTTTGAGGCTAATCTTGTGGGTTTTTCTTCCTCCTTGCAGCACCAATGTGGTGATGAATTACTCGGAGATTGAGTCTAAAGTTCGAGAAGCAACGAATGATGATCCATGGGGACCTTCAGGGCAGCTCATGGGAGAAATTGCCAAGTAAGTGATGGTTTGACACGGTGCAGCAATGTATGGATAGACCACAGTTTTTGCCCAGAAATGCAACAGTCCTTCCTTATCTGGTTGGCACTTCCTGGTTTAATAAAAATAGTAATAGAGAAAGGGTGATGTTTACAGAGGCCCTCTTTCTCTCAGTGCTACATATCCATGATTATTTTAACCCCAAATGTCTTTTGTGAGTGAACTTTATTCCATTTCTGACATAGGAGTTAAATTTCCAAACTTTAAAGGTACTTGATTAAGGACCTCCAAACCAGAGACTCTCTGCCCCAGAATCCCCAAATCAGAGATGCAGAATTGCTGTATAGGTAGTTGTCTTTTGTTATGTAAACTCTTTGGGGAAGCACTTATAATAGCACAGATAGCACTTAGTGCTTCTGTGGATTTACTGGCCAATAGCAGCACGACAGGAGGATGGCAGACTTTTTTTACAGCAAACCAGAGAAGCATGAGGCAACAGTGATACAGTTGTACATATAGCAAACCCTGCATGATGTTGACAATAGTGCTCCTATAGGTCTCAGCCCCAAAGAGCTTACTTAATCATAGATAGATGTACGTAGGGAAAAAGTGCATTCCCTAAAAAGCTTAGATAATAGGTGCACACTGGTGACAAACTAGTAAATGCCAGTCCCAAAGAAGCCCTTTTTTAATTTTATGCCTGCCTAGTGCATTTTTCAGTTTCATGTGCACTAATCATGTTTTATGCATGCTAGGCATATTTTTTTAGTTACATCAGAATTAAAAAAAAAAATGCTATTTGCATAACATTAGCTTACTGCATTGGGAGTTGGCTCATTTTTCAGCTCGTGAATAAAGAAAATATGTGCTAAAATTTAGCTCATATGTGAGTAAAAAAAAAAAAACCAAAACATTTTATTGCATCAGCCCTGAGTCATGAAAAATGCCAGGGCATTCACCTTTATAACTCCAAATGGCCTGGGGCAGCTTGGCTCTGTCTGAGACTTATTTTAACCAGTCATGCTTGGGTAATGTGATAATTCCTTACCCATTCTCCACTTCTGAAGCTTTTATGGAATCCATCCACAAGAAATTGTTTGCCTGATTGCAAAGCATAGCAGAGCCTGTTTGGGTAAAAATGGCTGCACAGATCCGCAGTATCAATCATCATCTTATTCGTCACTAGAGATGCCAGGTTAGAAACATCAAGAAGTACAAAGCTTGGAGCTTTTTTTTTTATTTTTCTTTATTTCTTTATTTTTTAATGAGGTTTCCATGCAAGTGTCTGATAAAACTGCAAGGGAATAAATGTTTTTTGGAATCTAATTCAGCTGAGTGGCTTTTCAAAATAGGGATATATCTATCTATTTTATAATGCTGTTTGAGCTTATCAGAGTGATTCTTGACATTTCTTGCTGTTAATTTTTTTTTTTTTTTTTTTAGTTCTCCCCCCCCCCCCTATTGTGGGCTAATGAATAGGGATGTGCATTTGACGGGCATTCGTTTCCCAGTACGCGCGTACCTTACAGATGTATAGTACACCCACAGAAACTTCTAATACGCGCATAAGTTTCTATGCATCTACTATACATCTGCAAGGTGCATGCGTAATAAGAAACTAATGAAACAAATGGCTGTCCAATGCACATCCTACTAATATTTAATTATATGTGATCTGTTTTATTTTTACATTTTTCTTTTAGAAGTACTTGAAAAAGTGGAATATAAATAAAAATATATAAATAAATTGATGTGTATAACTTGCAGTGCTTTTCTTGTATCAAGGTTCTTTTGATTTGAATTTTTTTTTTTAATCAAAGAGCATAAAAAACAGTCTAGATCAATTTGGTGGTGTTAAATGCAGAGTTATCGGGTATATTTTATGATGTCTTCCAGAAACTGAGGTATAAGTTTTTTATAGTGTTTGCTATAAAATAAAAAAGCTAAAAATCTCGAGAAATTACATCTGAAGAACGGATCTTGTGGTCCCAAAGTACATGTACTACAATGCATTTTTTGTTTGTCCTTTTTAAAAAGAACATAAGAACATGCCATACTGGGTCAGACCAAGGGTCCATCAACCCAGTATCCTGTTTCCAATAGTGGCCAATCCAAATCGCAGGTGCCCAAACATTAGATAAATCACAATCTACTACTGCTAATTACCGTGTTAGCAGTTTATGGATTTTTCCTCTAGGAGCTTATCCACACCTTTTTTTAAACCCAGTTACACTAACTGCTGTAACCTCATCCTCTGACAATGAATTCCCGAGCTTAACTGTGCACTGAGTGAAAGAATTTTCTTCGATTTTGTTTTAAATAAGCTACTTGCTACTAAGAATTGAGAAATAATTTGTCTTTTTATGAGTTCTGTGCCTAGAACAGAAAAATGTATAACTGTCATTGTAAAAAGTTGAAGTTCTAAACGTTTTATTGGTAGCTGCTTGCTGTGGTTGCTAGTGTTTTGGTTTAAATGACAAGTTTTCTGGTTGGTGATTATTATCAGAACTGAAGACACAACTATGGTGGGGAGAAGCATGGGACTATCACATGGCAGCTGGGTGGATCCTTCCAGTCCTTGGTTAGTGTGGGACACGTGTACAGAGGGGAGAACCTTTATGCCTCTTGAGCAGAAGGGTGTGTCGGGGTGAGGGAAATGAGCAACAGACTGAAGTAGACTGGGATCTGAGCTACCGGGAGCTGTTCCTTTTCATTCACAGGTGGCATCTTTGGTTTGGAATCAAAAGGTTGCAAGTTTCAAATCCTGACCTCCCTGGCTGGAAGTAGCAGCAGCCATAAAAACCCTCTCAAAACCCCTTCCGTACATGATCGGCCTGTTCAGACCTATGCAGCTTTAAGTCTTTTCATCTAAACTAAATTTATATAGTTATTCTGACATGTTCTAAGATGGATGACACCCCTTCCTTTTGCTACCTCTTTGAATCTTCTGCCTTCTAAGGATTCTCACCTAAAGGAGCAACTCCTCTTGCTGAGTTGGTAGAAGGTCTGTCTCCTCATGTCCCTTCCCCCCCCCCCCCCCTTAAGTTACCATCACAAGTTTCAAATCATAAGGACTTATTGCAGTCTCTATAAGGTAGAAACTGGGCAGTCCCTTCGGAGAAATGAGCCACAGCACAGATATAAAATTAAACTATTCAGAAAGAAATCTCTGTGAGTTCAGGTTTATAGAATACTTTCATTTGTGCATTGAAATGTCCTCACTTTGCTAAGGGGGGGATTTGTGAGGTTTTGCTACAAGATGTTGGATTATTGTAATTAAAACCAAGTCTGCCATCTAGTGCCTGAGCTCAGCTAGGCAGCCTGCCCATCAGAGGATATTATATATCTCCTGTTTTTTGTTCTTTTTTTTTTTTCAGGGCTACGTTTATGTACGAGCAGTTTCCAGAACTGATGAATATGCTATGGAGTCGAATGCTGAAGGATAATAAAAAGAACTGGAGGAGAGTTTATAAGGTGCGCGTGGTAAAGGAATTGACCCCTTCTGGCCTTTTGACCTGTAGCACCACATAATATTTTCTGTATTTTACAAAAAAAAAAAGCCCTGGTTTTCTAGGTGCCAAATATTTTATCACCTTCGTAGCAAGATGCACCAGTGGTGGAACGTGACTTGTTTAGGTAGCGTGCTGCAGCAATGCCCGCTTTAAGCATCTGTTAGGGTCTTACCAGATGTTTTGTTTTAAACTTGTGGGTTGCAATTGAGAACTGTAACGAGCATTTCAGAAATCCGTGGGGTGGGGAGGGAATTCTGTTACCTGCCTGTCTTATGCCTTCTGAATTGTACAGTCAGATACCGTAGCAGGAACTTGGCTACAACTAGAAGTGACCTCGCTAGTGGTCAGATAGGGAGGGGGGTGGGGAGAGAAACTGTGTTTAGGTGGTTATACCAACACCTTAGGGACCATCTGAACTGTGTTCCTTTTTGGCAGATGGTTCTTGTAGCAGGGATTATTGACATGGGAAGCAGCACACGAGGAATTTGAGGCGATGTTCTTATATCTGGAGCAGTGTAGGCTACGTATCCTGAAGCAGTGACTGCTCATCTCGTTGCTCTGTGATTTTACAATTGAATGTGTGACTTGGGAGTTCCAGTAACGTTTTCTGAGACAAACTTTCACTTATTTTTTTTAACCCACCTTCTCATCCCCCATTCCCCTTTTCTAATATGTCGTTTTGCAAGCTGGTTTGTGAGTGTAACGATGCTTAAGGATAAATGTTTTTCTTTTTAGTGGTATGTAAATCATGCCCAGAAGGGGGGGACGGGGGACTAGCATCCAAAGTCTGTCCTTACCAAAAAAAAAAAAAAAAGTGCAGACCGTTAGTCCCAGCCAAAGTAATGTTGTTATGTAAAAATAAAACAAAATGTATTTTAAGATGTGCAGGGAATTCATACACAGTTTTGAAGACTTGGTGTTTCTCCAACAACATACTTGGAAGTGGAGTTTTGAACCTGTTTACAATTTAGTTCTCACATTCAATGTGTATTTTTTTTTTTTTTTTTACTTCTGAATCACTTGTTTCTAACATTTTTGCCATGTAAATGGTTCATTTGCTTCAAAAAGTGCATCTTCTCACATTTTCTGTTTTCCTAGCGTGTAGACAAATGGACTCTGGACCAGTGGGTTATGCTCCCCTGCCAGCAGATGGAGCAAAGGAAGCTGACATCACAGTATATATACTCCTTTAGTGACCCCAGCCTGCAGTATTCTCCGTCTCCAGCAGATGGTGAACGTGCATCTCCCTATGGGGATTGCTTAAGGGTTTTTTTTGTGTATTTATTTATTTATTTATTTATTTTTGGAAGGAGAAATTTGAATTCTGGAAAAGAGCCCTGCTGTCCTGCACTGATACCAAAAGATCCATTCCCCAGTTGAGAATTCCTGAGGAGATTTCTGTGGTCCCTCAGAGGTGTGTCTTGGTCCGTTAGCTGGGTTTCCTAGCGTGGACTTAGCTGCTCGTTCAGCTGAAAAGCAGCGGGTGCAGGAGGCCGAGCGTGGCGGTGACAGCAGATGCCCTCTCCCTCCGCAGCCGGAGACCTTCTCTGTACTCAGCCGGTAAGCACTGAGCTTGGGTAAGGGTGAAAAAAAAAAATTACCTTCGGAGACAAAAACAATTAGAGGGGTTTTAGGAATTCCTCCGGTCTCCATGTTTGGCGTGCCATCCCGACATTCGTTTCCACTTCCATTGGGATTGGGGAACTGGGCAACCTGGCGCGTTGAACAGCCCCAGTGGGCTAGGCCCCGCAGTTAGGCTTTTTGCTTGCATGCCACGTGGTAGGCCACAGCATCGTTTTTGCGCGCTCCTGTGCATGCTTTGCTGCCCTCTATAGGCTGTCTGTGCGCGCAGTGCATCAGTTTTGCACACGTATTGTGCGCTTAGTTTTGGGTGTGCCTTTTGCGTTCACAAATTTTGAACTGTTTCAAATGCTTTAGCTTGGCGTACAAGTTGTGTGTGTGTGCCTTGCAGTGCTTGCTTCTCCGGTGCTTAATTTTTGTGTGCATACATTTTTGAGCGCAAGCCATTTAGAGACATGTTTATTGCCATGATGGCGCCGGTAAACAAGAAGCCTAAGTATATTTCTCTTTGTGTTGCCTGTCATATTAGGGCTTCTCAGCCTGACCTGTCTTCTAACTTGTCGGTGCTGTTCGGGTACTCAGGGAAAGTTGTCTTCCTCAGATTTTGCTAAGCCTGGCTCTTCCCATTCTGTTGATGGGTTGGTTACAGCTTTGGCTGGAGGGATGCCAGACCTTGGTTCTCCCTTGACTGGCTCCTTGCAGGAGAGGTCAATTCTGTGGGCCCTGCTCCAGTTCCTTCTGGGGTTGGTTTGGACCCAGCTGCTTTTTCTTGGGTGAATTTTATTTTCAAGTCTTACAAGCTTTTCTTCAGGTGCAGCCCTCCGCTTCACCCAATCTTGAGGTCTGACCTTCAGCCAGTGTCTCCTCCCTCTTCCAGTCCTATACGGAAGCGCCGGGGCTCACCTCTGCTCCCTGCAGGTATTCTCGACAGGAACCCAGATGGCACTGATGATGAGGCAGATCCTGATTCCTTGGAAGATTGGGAAATCCCTCCAGGTCTGGAACCATATCTCACCATGTTGCAGTTCTTTCATAGAGATGAATTGCCAGCCCTGATTTCCCAGACTGGGTATTCCTGGTATGGATGCCATGTCTGAGCCACTGTCCCCAGGACGTTTTCCAAGGTTATGGTGGTAGTAGTGGTGGCCTTGAGAAGCGAAGTCATCCTGGATACTTGGATGACTGGCTGATTCGTGCCATGTCTCAGGAAGAAAGCCGCCTGGTGATGCACACGGTTGTCTCCTTGTTGCAGGAGCTCAGTTGGGTAGTGGACATGGCCAAGAGCAGTCTTCAGCCGTCCCAGTCATCAGAGTACCTGGGTGTTCAGTTCGACACGAGACGGGACAGAGTTTTCCTGCCGGAAGTTCAAATTCAGAAATTCATGTGTCTGGTGCGTCAGTTGGTGAACACTATAAGCCTCATGGTGTGGTCCTATCTGCAGCTTGATGGCAGCAACCCTGGAAGTGGTGCTATGGGCGAGGACACACATGCGTCCTTTTCAGCACTCGCTACTGTCTCATTGGAACCCACAGACTTGGGACTATTCAGTTTGGCACCACTTGCCAATGGAAGTCTGCTCTCGCCTCCAGTGGTGGTTGCAGAAGGCTCATCTAAGAGAGAGTGTTTCCTTCTCCTCCCTGACCTGGCAGGGGAGCATAAACCCACTGGTCCTGTGTCCATCTCTCTACATTAAGGAAAACAAAATTATCAGGTAAGCAAATTTTCCATTTGAGTTCGGGAAAACTAACTGGCTATTCAATTGAAAATGTTTTCAGCCAACTATGCCTTTCTACGTTAATTATAATGCAGCAGGATTTGTGTGGGGATTTTTTATTTTTTTTTAAATATAAAATATATTCCTTGGGTAACTTCACAGTGACCATACAGCAGGAAAACCATTGGAGCTACGCCCAACCCCAAACCCTCCAGAAAATCCATAATGGAGTTAACAGCATCCTCATGTCATGTAAGGAAACCATGGGCCCTGTTGGCCTGTGAAAGGCACGCTTTTAATATTCTGCAGGCACTCCCGATATCAAAATGTAATCTCTTCACCTCATGTTTGATAAATGGTGGATTTGTTAAATTTTGTATATTACTATACTTCCATTCATTGGTTCATTTTGAGTTAAAATATAAACCAACTCAACTCGAGCTCCCTACACTTTTTCTGCAGCTGTTATTTAAGAGTCTGCTTCATTTTGTATTTGTTGAAAAAGTGTTGAGCTGAGACAGTTAATATTTTGTGCACGTTTGCATGGGGGGATGGCAGCAAAGGTAGCATTAATTCTAAGGCAAGGTGCACATGTTCTCAAGGTACTTGTGAGCACCATAATTGTTTTCCCTGGAGTATAATATAAATTAATATTTAATGCTATCTTACATGGTACATATAGTTCTAAAGCTTTTCTCGAACTAGCAGCCAGACTTCAAAAAGGGTTTCTTTTCTTTCAGTCCCCCCCCCCCCCCCCCCCCATTCTGAGGCTGTCTTCTCTTTTGGTAATAGGCAAAAAATCAGATCCTACATCTGCCAATTTGGAATTAGACTAACTGGAAGAAGTTTATTATTCAGAATACTGCAAACTTTGCTTTCTGGTTGCTTTGAAATGTACCCGGGCACAATGCAGTTTCTTATCTAGAGCAAATTGAAATTGCCCTTTGTATGTATATTTTGTATATATTTATTCTTTGCTAGATCTGGAAAAATAAGATGTATACTTTCATGAACTCTTCAGCTTCTGATGGAAAATGTTGTTGTTTTTTGCAATAGCCAGAATAAATTATTTCAGAATCACATATGCCGTAAGCAAACTTTTAAAAACAAAATTATAGTTGAATCGCTGCATCTTTGAAGGAAACAGGGAAAAATATTTTTACTTTGTGTCAGCTTGTCTTTGACCTTTCAAGGGCATCCAGATTTATTTTTTTTTGTTATATGCTTTAGCTTTGACTTTTGCCGTAAAACCAATTGTGTGTTGCCCCTGTTTTGCCCTGACCCACCCCTCTCCTACCTCTTCATCTTCCTGGGAATATTCTACATCAAGACTTTTCAACCCAGTCCACGCGTACCCCCTGACCTGTCTATTTTTCAGGTTATCCACAGTGAGTATGCATTAGAGAGAGTTGCATGCACTGGCTTCGTTATATGCAAATGCATCTTGTGCATATTCATTGCGGGTATCCTGAAAAGTCGAGTGGCTAGGTTGTACTCTCAAAAACATGGTTGAAAACCTCTGCAACATCAGGAGTTTTCCTTTGTAGCTTGGCTGAGTGTGCTCCATTAAAGCAAAAATAACTCCAGCAGTAACAGTGCTCAAAATAATTGAGCATCCCAGCAGCTTGGAAAGCGATAGAAGGTACTGCTGGGAAAAGGGGGACAAGCAGGTTGGAGCAATAACAGAAAAAAGGTGGAAAGCACATTGGTTTCTAATTTCCTCTTGAAAACTTAGGGTTTTCAGAAATTGAATATTTTTCTTGGAGGGCAAGCAGTTCACTCATCACAAAACTGTGTGATGTCATCTTGACGGCATCGAGCCAGGCATTATCTTCTAGAGCTTTCTAGGAGATTCTTCAATTCCACTGGGCATGTGCAGCAGTTTCCTCCCACAGCATACCTCAGTTTTGTTTTTCTGCGGTTTCTGTCATGTTTTTTCTTACAGAGCAGCCTACTCAGTCAGTGATTTTTTTTTTTCTTTTCATATGCTTTAGCGTTTTTTTTTTTTACTTCCCCCTCTAGTTTTCAGCTAATTTTTCTCTCTTGTATTTTATTTTGTCATCTCTGCATCAAGCCTGTCTCTTGTGCCTCCCACAGACCCTGCATTGACATCCCTTTATTTTTTTTTTTTTTGTCTCCCGGGTAGATTTAGTTCAGTGCAGTCATTCTCTATCTTTATTTCACACTGATGATCTTTATTGCAGTTGCTGAAAAAATAAACTGTTTCAAGGAGTACTAGGACTGCAGTCAGAAGATGTCCCTCAGATTTCCTTGCAATATGCTATTCGTGTCTAGGTGAGGACCACCAGATTTGTGCAAGGAAGTTGCTGAGAGTCATCATGTCTGACAGGGAGATGCTTCAGACCCATCTTTTACTCGAGAAGCCCAGTTCACTGGTTGTCAAAGGAGAACAATAGAGCAGTGTAAACTACTGGAAGCAAGAAATGCTTAAGGATGTCTTGACTCCTTTGGCATCAAATCCTGCTGCTAGGCCTAAAGAGCGAGTCCACGCTTGCTCTCCCAGCTTGTGCTAACCAGAGTGCTTTTGAGTGTTTGAACACACTGCTGAGAATTTCCAGCGTAAAGGGGCCATCAAAGGCAAGGACTGTTGACACTTCTCTGAGAGCAAGGGAATCCTGGAATGCATCATTCAACCCCCAAAGCAACTGTGCTTGGAGGATAGTTCTACCTCCCATCACTAGCATCTGTTGCCTCGGGCTATTCAGGGCCAGCTTCAGGCTGCCAACTTCCCTTGGAGCGCTCCAAGATAGATTGGTCCAACTCCTGGTTCCCATTGACATTTTGTTTCATCTGTCTTTGAGAAGGAACACGGGAAGCACATTGTAGAGGCAGTTGCTCAGCACATAAAGAGCACCGAGTTGTCTGCATCATCCAGCTCGATACTGCGTGTCATGCTTAACTACCTCATTCATCGCGTGTTCTTGCTCAGAAAGTGAACTTCAATGTCTGTATAGGGTGCACTGAATCAGTTTCTGCTATTTTGGGGTCTGGAAGACTCTATCCCAAGTGTCTCCCTTTAGCGCTGAAAGGCATTTCACTCTGAATTCACTGTGGCGTCAACAGTCCTCTCCAGTTTTTTTGAGAGTGACTGTGAAGATTCTTGGGTATCCTTTTACAAATTAGTAGAGGGTGGCTCTGAAGAAGAGTGCTCTACTGATTTCCCTGCTGACCCATCTCCTTCTCTGCAGTTCCCCTACCTGGGGATTTCTTGTTTTCTGATTTTGTCCAGGTAATGGTTAAGACCATTCCCATCAAGTTGCTTCCCATCAAGTTGCAGATTGAGAGAGCCCAGGCTGTCTCTTTTTGGTTACCTCAAGTCCATGGATGTCCCAAAATGAGCTTGTTCGTTCTCTCTACCAGGATATACATAAGAGGATGTAGGAAATTCCATAATCTATACTTCCAAATGTCTCACTAGTCAACTGTTGAATCCACCCTAAAACGTCAGTCTTTTGCCTTTAGTACAGTGCCCTCTGAGTCATGAATGCAAAATTAATAGGGGTGGGCCACAAACTGATCATGTGTTCAGGGTATGCCTAATGAATAATCCATGAAATAGGTTTCCCTACGACTGAAGCAGTGTCATGCAAACCTTTCTTATGCATATTCAATAAGAATATTCTGAAAACATGACTGATTTGTGGCCCTCAAGGGCTGAAGTTGGCCATACCTGCTCTAAATCATTTTGGAAGAAGGCATTATCAGAATTATGTTCTTCAGTTCTGCATAGCATCTTATCAGACCTACATGGTCTACTATTACACACCATTTTTGAGAAAGCACATAGCTTCACTGAATGCTTCTCTCAAGAGGGGCACGTTTAGCTTGCTATTGGCATGAGGAGTGCAAAAAGCATCTTATCAGCTTAGCATATAACACTTTTGAAATGGCATAGTGGTGGTTGAGCACAGGCTCTCATGGTTGCATGCATCAGACCTATGTAAGGACATGCAAGAAAGACTTGCTGGCATGCAATATACAATCTCTTTTTGGAGATAAGGTCGAAGAGGCCATGGATCTGAAAGTCCACCAGGTCCTCTCCTCTACCACAGCTTCCTAGCTAGCATTCTCTGAGATACCAGTCTTGAACTCAGGAAGTATTTCTATCAGAAGAAATCATTCCCCCATCACCAGCAGGGCTTCATTCTTTGCCAGCATGAGGATATATGTTTTAAGCCTCATACTACCCAGCCAAAATCTGGAATGGGCTTTTGACTGAACACAAGGAGGTCAATAATCAGACATAGCCAGCTAAGTAAGTTAGCCAGGATATTCAGTGGTGCAGCTGTGCCACTAATATCCATGGATAAGTTTACAGTTAGCCCAATAAAGTTTGAATATTGCTACTTATCTGGCTAACTCCTCTGTTACATCCCCAGAATGCCTTTTTTTTTTTTTTTTTTAATCCAGCTAGATTTTAGCCAGATGAGGCTAAATGTACCAAAATTTGTAATTGAAACGGATCTTTATCCTTCCAAATGGCTTTTGAATGTCTCCCTCAGAGTATCGCCAGTACCTCGGTCTGTGTTCTGGAGTTGCAGCATGTGCGAGGGAAACTATATAAAGTTCTGTGCACACCATTGGCCCATCATAACCTCTTGATGGTTGCATGCTTCAGATAATTTGTAGCCCCGTGAGATTATCTATTGGCTCTGCCACCAGATTGTCCACTAGAGAGAGGCTTTACCTTCTGACAAACTCTGGGACCTGCTGAGGTTAGAATTCTGTTTTGGAGATCAGATTGATCACACTGTAGCATCTCAGGAAACAGGATGTGGATTTTATTCTTGTGTTCTTCTGGTACCCAAAAAATGAGGGTATACTGTCCTGTCCTAGATCTAAAGGCCTTGAAGAAGTTTCTCATGAAAGAGAGAGACATGCATTCCCTGGGTACCTCACTGCCCATATTAAACAAAGGAGACTGGCTGTGTTCTTTGAATTTGAAAGAAGCATACACCCACATCCAAATTGCAAGTATTTCAGATTTCAAGTAGGGGAGCTCCATCTACAGTATGGTGTCCTACTGTTTGGCTTAGTAACAGCTCCTTGGGTTTTCACAAAATGTAGAACAGCAGTGGCTATTTTATCTACAGAAACTAGGTGTGCGTGTGTTTGCCTGCATGGATGATTGCTAGTCAAAGGCAGTTCTCATGCGGAAGGCAGAATTAAGCATTTTGGTGCTATAGTTATTAGGGTTCATAATAAATTACCCCAAATCCTATCTAAGCCAGATACCTCATATGGGCTCTGCTAGATGGAATTTGAACCTTTGCTTCCCTGTCAACAGAATTATGGATATTGAGGGTCTTTAAAAATAGAAATAATTGTTCTGATCGGTTTAATTATGTTCAGTTTTTATTTTTGTTAATTGACATGTAGTTTAAAAGATATTAAGGAGCTGAACAGAGAGAATGTCCAAAAAAAAAAAACCCCTCAAATAAATTGACCTCTGGCTCTCACTGTCTTGTAATTTTAACACTTCTGTTTCTCTAAACGAGTCACAGATAAACCTTCATTAGCTAATTTGGTGAATTTTTAGTTTTTTGTGGAACACTTAAAGTAAGGAAAAAAAAAAAAGATGCTGAGGGACCTTTTGCTCATGTAATTATTAGATGACTTGTGTACATTACTAGCTTGTAAATATGTTTTTTTTTTTTAATATTTTAGTCTTTGCTGCTCTTAGCTTACCTCATAAGGAACGGATCAGAGCGTGTTGTTACGAGTGCCAGAGAACACATTTATGATTTGCGATCCCTGGAAAATTACCACTTTGTAGGTGAGCATTAGAAAAATTGTATAAGCAAATCAAACCATTCGTCGAAGTTGTCAGTCACCTGAACAGGCTTCAGAAGCTTCTGCGTTGCTCTAATTAGAATGTGACTGTTGCCGGTTGTGTATAGAGGGCAGAATCCAAGATGTGGGACCCTAGAGTATTAATTAGTGAAGACAAGAACTTGCAGAGAGGACTGGCTAATAACAACAGAACCAACACAACATGAGTGTTCGGGTTTATATTAAAATATGCACCAGAGACTGGTCCCCTGTGGTGTCCATAAAGGAATAGCTTTAATTATACGGGAAGAAAAGGTTAGAGTTCCAAAACACACACATCTGTTTGAAGCTGCTTTTTTTTCTCCTCTCCACCAAATAATATTTACAATGAAAAGGGAGCAGGGGCCAGTATGTGTGCTGAATGTCAAAGAGGCAGGAGCGAGAGGAGAGAAGCACATTTGAGTTTATAGCTGCCTGATCTTGCCTGAAAGCACTTTAATAAAAAAATAAAAAAAATGGGGAGGGGGGGTGCCTAGTATTGCAGCGAAACAGTCCTGCTAATTAGTGTTTCCAAAAACAGCACCCGTAAAACCAAGGAACGGGAAGAGTAGTTTTTAAAATGTGTTAATTTGGTTAAAATATTTTTGAAGTGGGAAAAAAGCTAGTCATTTTAACAAGAGGAAAACAAGTAAAGAATAATCAGAGGCAGTCACATTTTTTCCTTTATTTTGTTTTGCTAATCGTACCAGTCCTTTCAACAGAACGTTTGACAATCTTTTGTAATAAAAATGTACCCTTTACTAGGAAATTGCTGGAATTATCGCAGAGGAAAATTACCTTTTGTAAAATAGAGCTGCATTTTTTGTCTTGTAGGCGTGGAAATGTAAAATTTACGAGTTTTGGGGTTTTTTTTTCTCTCTCTCTCTCAATTTTATGCTGATTTATTCTGACCAATTCATTCTTTCTGCTTCCCCCCCTCCTTCCCATATAGATGAGAATGGCAAAGACCAAGGGGTAAACATACGGCAGAAGGTGAAAGAAATGGTGGAGTTTGCCCAGGATGATGACCGCCTTCGGGAAGAGAGGAAGAAAGCAAAGAAGAACAAAGACAAATATGTTGGAGTGTCGTCAGACAGTGTTGGAGGGTTCCGATACAGTGAGTACTGTGCTGTGTTAGGCGAGACGATGGGGAGAGCAGTTTGCACTCACAGATTGGACTTTACATGGATGTACTGCAAGGAGAAAATAGACACCATGGCACCAATGCTTGGTAGAGTTTACAGAAGTCCTTGAGCATGTTCTTTCAAAGCCACTATAAATATGACCAGCCAAACTGTGTGCCATGACAAAACTAGGAGACAGCTCTAGTATGTACGGAAGTTATCCCATTAATTTTATTTATTTATTTATAGTTGAGTATATGCTACGTCTCATTAGAGGTGTTGCTAGGAACCTAAAAGACGCAGGGTACAGGCTTATAAGCCTTCTTTATCCTTCCCTCCCTTCCCCCCCCCCTCTGAGATTTCAGTAACTAACTCAATCACGATCAGCTGCTTCCTCTTCCCCTTGAGCAATCCTATAAAAATTGGACATCGTACAAATGATCTCTGTTGTATTCCCAAGCATAGAAACATGACAGCAGGAAAAGACCGTATGGCCCATCCAATCTGCTCATCCGTCCAATTAATTGAACATTATAATTCTCATCACTTCCTTAGAGATCCCCTGTATTTATCCCATGCTTTCTTGAATTCAGATATGGTTTTTTGTCTCCACCACTTCCACTGGGAAGGCTGTTCCACTCATCCACCACCCTTTCTAAATAACAAAGAAACCTCTGGCTAGTTTCAAAATCTAGTTTAAATATCACTAAGATTATTTGAGAGCATTGGTCAATAAATACTTTATATGAGAGAGGCCCCAAACTTCAATCAGGATAGGACAGAATCCCAGTATAAAGCTTGCACCTCAGGTTCTACAATACCCTGCATTCACCGAAACTCCCCCCAACAAAGGGTGCAGAGCAGAACAAGGACACTTCCCCTTATCACTCATTATAGAAAAATGTTCAGTTTCTGGTATCACCTCAGTAACAGCAACACAAACTTCATCCACTACCAGGAACATTGTGTAGTACAAAATCCTACAAAAATGTACTCTGAATCTATAGCCATACCATAACTCCCTAACTACTAGAATCACAGTAAGCACCCTACCTATGAAAAGGCAACACAGCAAATATTACACCAGGCCCTAAAACATCAGTTAGCTTCCTACCAGGAAAATTAGTCGGGCTGCTACAGATCTCTATACAGAAACTACAGGCTAATGTGCAGAACAGGTTCAGACCCTCATTACATATAGAATAAAGAGACCATAAAGTAGAAATACAAACATTCAGATAAAAACCGAATTGGAAACTGCAAGAAGCCAGACTGTACGCAGTGGAAAAACAGAATCATCACCGTTCCTCATGAAACATCAAACAAAATCAAGAAACGTAAAGCATCAATCATAACAGTAATGTCACGGGAAGTAAAAATGGTAAATTTTTTTTCTGTGGCAGCAATTGTGTGAAACAAGACAGGCTTGAGAGAAGGGATTGTATGACATGGATTCTATTTTATGGGTCTTGTGGGTAAGTTTGAGGGCGGGTTTGTTGTACCACACTTTGTAGTTAAGCCGCGTGCGATTAAGATTTGCTAAATAAAATACCAAAAATATTTTAAAAGTACCCAATTTACTTTAAACTGTTGTGTTGATTGCTCTGGTTGCAGTAGCATCTCTGAGGTAATTGTAAACTCCTGCCTTCATTTAACTTCCAGCCAGTTATTTGTTGTGCATTCTCTCTAATGATTGAATCATTTGTGCTAATTGTGTCTTGCACATCCCTTTGCTCTGTGGGTTCTCACCGTTGATCATGTAAATGTTCTTGGCAGGCAGATACAGTCACAGAGCTCAGGGAAGTGTCTCCTTGCAGTTATACTCCCCATGGGGCTCAGGCTGCACCGCTCCTGGTTCTCTCCTCTCTTCCCCCTCTGCTTGCGAAACACACACACGGGTCGCTGCATCTGCACCTTTTCAGCAGTCGTCTGCTTCCTTCCTCTCCAGGGCTGGCTCTTCATATTCTGCCGTCGCTCTGTTCACGAACTACTGAGTCCAAGGTTTTATCAGTGATCAGAGTCCTACCTCCTCATACTGGTTTCCTTGCAGTAGGAGCACTGGCACTTATTCCACTTCAGTTTGATCTTTCAAATAAGCTCCGCTCCAAATAGAATGAACATTTTCTTGCATTTTTCCCCCAACATGACCAATTGACACCACAAAAAAAGAAAAAAAAAAACTATTATATGCATTCAGTACATATAAACCTACATACTGTACTATGGAGAACGCTTAGAAATCCACCATCTCTGCCACCTTAAGTGTCAAATCTCTGGACCCTGATATGAGGAGGCAAGGGGGGACTGATCTCTGTTCAGTAATACATGTACAGAATGTTATGCAGAATATGTAAAGCCAGTACTACTGTTTTAGTAAAATAATGTTGAATTGTTTGGTGGTATATTCAATTTTGGGTTTGAAATCTCTTGTTAAATTTTCTTAATTACTTCTTTTCATTTCAGTTTTGCTCTCTGGCTTGGAGGCTTTAATTTTCTTGTATCTAGAAAATCATTGGGTTTTATATTTGAAATGTAGTGTGCCGATAGAAAAACAAATGTCCTTTCATATGTTCTTTGCTGTTAGATCTCAATGGAGTACTGTGTGGCCAGAACTTGGTCTCTTTTTTTTCTGCCAAGTCCATGTGGGCTGTGCACAGACCCGGGCCTCGGTCAAGGAAAGGCGTGCTTCAGGCAGCCAGATTTTGGGAAGAATTCTGCAGCCAGGCTTTAGATAGTTCCCCTTTGACTGATTTACTCCATCGGAAAACTGATTTCCGGTTTTGCTGGCACAAACCAGTTACTGGTTGTGCTTCCCTTGTGCTGCCCGTACGGCACGCAGAAACCCTGCATATTCGCATGGCCAGCATTTAGAAACTTGCATGGTGCGCTGGGCTGGCATTCGCCAGGACCCCAAGAACTTGTCATTTACTGGGAAGAAGGGGTTCCTGGTGACAGGGAGAGGGCTTTGTTTTGAAACCCGGATCCCCCTTCTCCTCTCCCCTGGCCCCCCAGCCTTTTTTTTTGTTCAAATGCAGCGCCTTCAGTTTCACTTTGCTTTTAATTCACGACGTAGACGAAAGGTACGATCCGGAGCCCAAATCCAAATGGGATGAAGAGTGGGACAAAAGCAAGACCAGCTTTCCATTCAGCGACAAACTAGGCGAGCTGAGTGATAAAATTGGGAGCACAATCGACGACACCATCAATAAGTTCCGCAGGAAAGACCGGGAAGAGTCTCCAGAGCGATGCAGGTAACATTTATAAGAGCTTAGACCTCACCATAACTGCCTCTTCTCTAACACTGGTACCATCACCGGGTGAGGTCCTAATTTTGATCTCCTCTCTAATATAATTGTATGGTTCGTTCAGTAAATATTTTGCGTGGGTTTCCCTGACTTACTCTCAGGTCTATCATCATGCATAATTAATTCCCTACCCCCCAGCCCTCCCTGTATTATCTGTTCGGGAGCATTCTCTGCCCTCTGGCCTACTCTCCAAGCACAGCATTGAGGTCCTGGGACTATTAAGAGCCCAGGATTTCTCCAAATTTTGATTTTTAAACCTAGTCAGCATTAAGTAAATTCCACTCAAAGAACAGAACAGTATTTATTATGTTTGCGGTGTCCTGCAAATGATTCAACTTTAAAAACTTCAGAATTCTCTTAGTCTACAATAATGCCTATCTGAAACAGGCAACCAGAGTGCTGAGTAGACATCAACTGGCCCTTTGAGACCCACAAAAGCCATTTGAACCACGATAGCCCTGTTAGCTGATTTCTTTCTTGGCTTCCAAACCACAGTAATGCATGAACTTAAGTGGCTAGCCTAAAGTTCTGAAAGTTATTGTCCAAATGACTCTCAGTAATGCCTAATATCATCTCTTCCCTTCTTACACCCCCCCCCAGGCAACTCTGATACCTAGATCAAGTGTGCCTGTAATTCTAAACCTTGGCAGACTGCAGGAGGTTTACATCCTTCAGACATCCCTTCTAGAAGAAATAGGTCTTAGAAAGAAAGCATGATTATAATGAGATTTTTCTGCTGTTTAAAGAAATCTTGTTTAGTACTGCCGCTCCACAGGTGGGGGAAGGAGGGAGATAGCAAACTTTCCTTGATTTGCATCTTCCTTTTCTTCTACCACAGTGACAGTGATGAGGAGAAGAGAGCTCGACGAGGTAAATCCCCCAAAGATGAATTTAAGGATGAGGAGGAAACCGTGACGACAAAACACATCCACATCACACAAGCTACAGAGACCACCACGACGAGAATGAAACGCACAGGAAACCCGTCAAAAACCATCGATTTGGGAGCAGCAGCACATTACACCGGGGACAATGGCAGTCCCCAGCTGAACGCCACAGCTCACACACAGCACGCTACAGCCAAGGTGGGAATACCGTGATATGTTTGCTATAGCACCGACTGGGAATTTACCCATCAGATAAATGTCAGGGTAATCCGAATGGAAACAAAGGCAGAGTGAAGCCAGCCTCTAAAGATGGGAAAGCAAAACCTTTTTTTTTTTAAATAATATACTTACAACAAGAGGTTGCAGTAGCGCCATTCCTCAAGGCATCAACCCCGTCTGCTGTTCATTCGCACATCTTTCATATACATTCATAGTTAAATTGTATTTAAAAATGATCTAAAAGAGAGAGCATTTCTCTCGTTTACTTCATGCTTAGATCAGAAAGGATTGGGCATTCAGGCTGCAAACCTAAGGAGTTTCCTTGGGGAAATTAAAAATCAGTAGATGAATGGGTTTGCAGGTGGATATACCCCTGGTGAGGTTTCAGTTTTCCAAGGACACTCCGTTTAAGAGTTAGCAGTTTGCTCAGCCAAGCATGATGTAAGTAAGTATGAGATGCTGTTCACTTTAGGCAGTGATGGTTCTGGACTGGGGACCGTGGATCAGGGCTTCCTTCAGAACCTTGTAATCATGAGCCCTGAATCCAGCCTTAAGCAATGACCATGACTCCCTTCCTGCCAGGGGCTGTGAATGCTGCTTCCGCAGTATCCACTTAAGATTTATTTTTGTTTCTGTCAGCACATAGCCAATATACTTTCACATTTCCATTAATATATTAAAATTAAGAAACTGTCAAAAACTGCTGATAGAATATATTTTTAGTATACAGAATATATTATATTCTCACAGGACAAGCAGGATGGTAGTCCTCACATATGGGTGACATCAAAGGATGGAGCTCAATCAGTCTTCTTTATTCTGCGCAGCAGTAGCCTCGCAGTTAAGGAGCTCTGCAGAGGTTCCTGACAGGAATTTTCCTCACGGAATTACTAAAAGTTAATTTGCCCCACAGGGGTCCCTCCTTTAACTTTTCCAAGCCGCGGTACTCCGGTAAGTTTTTACCCATTTTTCCGTCTATTACCGTCGAGTTTGGCCCTCGCAGCCTACTGGCCGTTGACCGTACCGCAGCTAAATTTTTTCCATGGCGTCGGGGTTCCATTGGTGCCCAGACTGTAATCGCACCATGTCCATCACAGACCCCCGTAAAGTCTGTGTAATGTGTCTTGGATGAGAGCATGATGTCTTGACCTGCACCAAATGTGCCCTAATGACACCAAAAGGTCGCAAGGCCAGAATGGAGAAGCTGGAACTTCTCTTCCGTGCTCAAACCCCGACTCCGTCCATTGCATCGACACTGTCAGAACCGGCTCAGTCAACTTCACGCCAGCATCGACCACCGGCCGGTGACCGGCCGGCGTCGACGACATCTCGGCCTTCGACACCCTCTACTCCCCCTCAGGACCGAGGGGCTCGTAGAGACAAACATCGACATCAAAAGTCTCGGATCATCCGAGCTGCTGTCGAAGAAACCCCGTCCAGAAAAGGCACCGACCTTTTTGGTGACTGGGTCACCGAGGCAACCCTCACCCGAAAGGGTATCGGGAGCCGCGACTCCGCCTTTAACGGTGGTCCCTCCGGCTATGCCTCTGCCTCCTTCTGTTCCGGAGCCAGGGCTGCTTGCTCCAGGTCTCCGAGAAGAACTGGACCAGATGGTTCAGGAGGCAATCGACAGGGCGATGCAACAACTCCAGGTTCCTCCAGCACCGACACCGGTACCGATTGTGGAACAGACCACAGACCCGATTCCAGCAGTGTTGGCATCGCTGCTCTCCAGGATGGAAGCGCTCATTGCCGCTTTTTCACTGATGGCTCCGGTGCCCTCCCCACTTACTTTGTCATCGGGAGGAGAAACACCGTTCCGCATCCCTCCATCGGGAGTTCTGCCTCCGCCATCGATGCCGATATGCCCGTCGGCACCACCAAGCCATCCATCGATGCCCTCGATGCCTTAATCGGTGCCTCCAATTATTCCTTTGATTCCTTCGGAGCCTAGACCAGGACCCTCAGGTATCCCACCACCCCGTCCCCCTCTACCTCCTAGAGGGACACGTGCTGATCCCTATGATTCCTGGACTGATGATTCCTCCCCAGATACCGATGATTTGCTTTCACCACCTTCACCCACTGAAAGTAGAAAGCATTCTCCTCCAGAGGACCTTTCCTTTATAAATTTTGTGAAGGAAATGGCTGAATTGGTTCCCTTCCAATTACAGACTGAACAGGATGATAGATATCAGATGATGGAGTTGCTTCAATTCCTGGATGCTCCAAAGGAAATAACCTCCATCCCTATCCACCAGGTTCTTCTGGATCTCCTTAAGAAGAACTGGGAACATCCTGGCTCTATTGCTCCAGTCCACAGAAAAGCTGACACTACCTATTTGGGGCAGTCAGCTCTGAGTTTTCAAAAATCTCAATTGGATCACCAGTCTGTGGTGGTAGAATCCACACAGAAAAGAACAAAAAGATCAAAGCCTCACACTTCTTTTCCTCCTGGCAAGGAACAGAAGTTTTTAGATGCCATTGGTCACCGTGTCTTCCAAGGATCAATGCTCATCTCCCGAATTGCCACTTATCTGCTCTATATGACCCAATATAATAGGGTCATTTTTAAGCAGATACAAGATATGACTCCCTGCCTCAGCAATTTCAAGAACAACTCCAAACCCTAGTAAACAAAGGGTTTGAGGCAGGCAAGCATGAGATCAAATCATCCTATGATATCTTTGATACTGCTACTAGAGTATCTGCAGCAGCTATTTTGGCAAGGAGATGGGCCTGGCTCAAGTCTTCTGACCTTTGCCCTTAGGTACAAGACAGGTTATCTGACCTGCCCTGTGTCACAATCTGTTTGGCGAACAGATTCAACGGACAGTGGCGGAACTGATGCCATTACCTGGGGCTCCAGGACAACCGGAATTCGCATTATTCCAAATGCTGATGAATAGATTAGATGCCCTCGTCGATGCCATTCCACCGCAACCTACTCTTGCTAAACTGCAGGACTAGGGGATGTTCCTGGACAGAAACCTGTCGATGATCCTCAACCAGGCCTTCAGGTCTCTTTAGACCATTGATTCCATCACTTCCACCAAGATCTACTCCTCCTTCTCCTTCCGGACAAGTGCCATACGACTCATGGGAGGAGAAAAATACTGATTCTTATTTGGAAAGCTTCATGTCTGACCTGTCTCCTCCTGAAGGCAGGAAGAAGTCTCCACCAGAAGACTTGTCCTTCACAAATTTCATAAAAGACATGGCAGACGCAATTCCCTTCAACTTAGTGTCTGAGGAGGATACACGACAGCAGACTTTAGAAGTCTTAAAATTTATTGACCCTCCAAAAGAGGTCCTGGCCATTCCTGTCCACGAAGTACTTTTGGAGTTACAACATAGGCTTTGGGAACATCCATGTTCCGTTTCACCTATTAATAAGAGTGGATTCTACATACCTTGTTCAACATGTGCCTGGTTATCAAAAGCCACAGTTACCGCATCAATCGGTAGTAGTTGAGTCGGCTCAAAAGAAGTCCAAAAGAGTATGACCTTATTCCTCTCTCCACCTGGGAAGGATCATAGATTCCTAGACTTTCGGGAGAAAGGTATTCCAAGGAGCTATGCTCAACTCAAGGATAGCGTCCTTTCAACTTTATATGATGCAATACCAAAGGAATCTATGGAAGCAGATGCAGGAACTTTCTAACTCCCTACCTCAACAGTACCAGGATGCAGCTCAGGCCATTATACATAAAGGACTTGAAGCTGGAAAGCACGAAGTCCGGGCTGCCTACGATAACTTCAAAACATCTTCAAGGATGGCAGCCTCAAGAATCAGTGCACATCGCTGGGCCTGGCTAAAAGCCTCTGCCCTCAGGCCTGAGGTACAAGAGAAGCTAGTGGATTTGACCTGCGTAGGTGACAACCTTTTGGGGTCGAAAGTCCAGGATGCAGTGGCCCATCTAAAAGAACACAGAGACATTGCGCCAACTGTCGTCAGTTCCGCAAGACTCTTCCTCATCAATGTCTCGCCGTCCACCACGGAAAGAAACCAGAAAACCTTTCTACCGGCAGAGACGATATTACCCACCAGCATCCAGGGGTAGATCTTCTCGTCCACAACAAAGATCTCAGCCCAGACAGCCTAGAGCCACTAGGCCTCAACCGCCACTGCAGACGGAACCAGCTACAGGTTTTTGAGGCCACCACCAGAGAGCAAAGTCATCTCCACAATCCCAAACCGAACCTGCCAGTAGGAGGCAGAGTTTCCTCCTCCTACAACCATTGGTTGCAGATGATAACAGACCAATGGGTTCTCTCAATAATATCACGAGGTTACCTACTCAATTTCCTCTCAACTCCAAGAGACTTTCCTCCAAAACCTCTTTCATTAACCGAAAATCACATAATTCGTCTACAAGCAGAATTATCCACCCTTCTGAGAGCCAGAGCTGAGGAACCGGTGCCCCGGACTCAGCAGGGCAGAGGATTCTACTCCCATTATTTCCTCATTCCAAAGAAAACTGGAGGCCTACGTCCCATCCTAGACGTCAGAGATCTCAACAAATTTCGAAAGAAAGAAAAGTTCAGGATGGTTCTCTAGGCACCATGCTTCCCCTTCTTCAAACAGGAGATTGGCTTTGTTCTCTGGATCTACAAGACGCTAACGCTCACATTCCAATATTCCCTCCTCATCGCAAGTACCTGCGTTTCCTGGTGGGTCATCAACATTTCCAGTACAGAGTACTACCATTCGGACTTGCCTCAGCTCCCAGAGTATTCACGAAATGCCTAGCAGTAGTAGCAGCACATTTACACAAGGAAAGTGTCCACGTTTTCCCCTATCTAGACGACTGGCTCATCAGAAGTCAATCTCAACAAGGAGCTTTGGCTTCTCTCAGCCGAACAATTGCTCTACCTCACTCGATGGGGTTTCTCATCAATTATCAAAAGTCCCATCTCATTCCGTCTCACCTACTTCAATTCATCGGAGCAGAATTGAACACCATCCTTTCAAGAGCTTTTCTACCCAAGGATCTGGCAGACACACTCTCCCTACTAGCAAACTCACTACACTTGCAGAAACAAGCAACAGCTCATCAGTTTCTAACTTTACTGGGCCACATGGCCTCCACAGTTCGTCACTCCTATGGCAAGACTATAGCCATGAGAATGACCCAATGGACATTAAGGTCACAATGGATCCAAGCCATTCAATCACTGTCTTCTCCAATTCAAGTAACCCACCAACTGTGGTGTTCTCTCATTTGGTGGATCAACAGAGACAACTTGTGCAAGGGTTTACCCTTCCAACAACCAGTCCCACAGATAACTTTAACTACAGATGCATCCACCTTAGGTTGGGGAGCACACATACACGATCTCCAAACCCAGGGTACTTGGACAAAACTCAAAGCAACATTTCAAATCAATTTCCTGGAACTTCGAGCTATACGAAATGATCCTCATGTGTTCAAAGACTGCCTTTCACACAAGACTGTTCTGATTCAAACAGACAATACAGTAGCCATGTGGTACCTGAACAAACAGGGAGGAACGGGTTTGTATCTCCTTTGTCAAGAAGCTGCACAAATTTGGGACTGGGCCCTAACACATTCCATATTTCTCTGGGCCACTTAGCTAGCGTGCATCCACAGCGTAGTTGTAGATCACCTCAGTCATCAGTTCCAACCTCACGAGTGGTCCCTGGATCCCTTAGTAGCGACCAGGATATTCCAACGTTGGGGACAACCAATAATAGACCTCGTTGCATCACACCTGAATCACAAAGTGGACAAGTTCTGCACTCTGCACAGGCAGAAACACCAGCCAGCCAAGGACGCCTTTGCTCGCCCTTGGAACTCCGGCCTTTTATACGCGTATTCTCCGATACCGCTAATAACCAAAACTCTAGTGAAGCTACAACAGGACAAGGGGTCCATGATATTCATAACCCCGTATTGGCCTTGACAAGTATGATTTCCCATACTCCTAGACCTCTTGATCAGAGAACCAATTCGCCTGGGTGTAGCTCCTAATCTCATAACTCAGGATCAGGGCAGGTTGCGCCATCTCAACCTTCAATCCCTATCTCTGACAGCATGGATGTTGAAAGCTTGATCTTACAACCCCTCAATCTTTCAACTAATGTCTCAAGTGCTTATAGCTTCACGTAAACCTTCCACGTGAAAGAACTATTCTTCGAAATGAAAAAGATTTACTTTGTGGTGCATGCAAAAGAACATAGACTCTTTCTCCTGCCCCACACCTTCTCTGCTAGACTACTTATGCCATCTTTCAGACTCTGGTCTCCAGACCTCATCTGTAAGAGTACACTTAAGTGCAGTCTCATCTTACCATAAGATGGAAGATGCACCAATATCCATACAACCTCTTATCAGTAGGTTTAACTCACCTAAAACCACCAATTCAGCCACCTGTCACAGAATGGGACCTGAATTTGGTCTTAACAAGGCTCATGCATTCTCCTTTTGAACCCATGACTTCCTGTGATCTTAAATTTCTCACATGGAAGACTATCTTCCTCATAGCCTCATTAAGGTTAAAATACCGTCTAAGTTTTTAACTTGTACTTTCTATGGTAAAATTTCTTTTACCGGCCTATCTTCCTTCCAGCTTGTTGCAAGCTTCCAAGTTCTCTCCCCTTGTTGATTGTAATTTTTGACTTATTCCTACTTATTGTTATCTTTCGTTTACGTGGATTTGTTACTCTTGTTGTTTTTCCCTTTTGTTAATCTGTAAACCGATCCGATATGGTAATTTACTATGAAGGTCGGTATAAAAAACTGTTAAATAAATAAATAAATAGCCATTACATCGGCTAGAAGGATTAGTGAGTTACAAGCACTTAGCACTTACTCACTCTGTACAAAATTCCTACATGACAGAGTGGTTCTCCGGACACATCCAAAATTCCCCCCCCCAAGGTAGTTACGGTATTCCACTTGAACCAATCCCTAGTTTTGCTCACATTCTTCCCAAGACCTCACACTCTCCAAGGTGAAAGGGCCTTACATACCTTGGACTGTAAACGTGCGTTAGCATATTACTTAGACCGCACTGGTGTCCATAGGAAATACACTCAACTCTTTGTATCTTTTGATCCAAACAAACCGGGTAATCCAGTGGGCAAACACACTCTCGCCAACTGGCTAGCAGATTGTATAGAATTCTGTTATGAAAAAGCAGGCCTTCCTCTCCAAGGGCGAGTAAAACCGCATTCAGTAAGGGCAAGGTCAACCTCAGTGCCCAATCCTTGGCCTATGCAAAGCGGCAACATGGAGTTCTCTTCGCACCTTTGCAGCTCATTACTGTTTGGACAAAGAAGTACGACTAGATTCCGCCTACGGACAATCTGTCTTAAAGAACTTGTTTCCAGTATAATCCCAACTCCTTCTACATCCAACCTACTGTGATTTTTGGCTGCCTCATTTTTACCAACAATACTGCAATGTTGCTTCACTACAAAATGACTCTGCCTCTAGCTTGCTAATCACCCATATGTGAGGACTAGCATCCTGCTTGTCCTGGGATAAAGCAAAATTGCTTACCTTGTAATAGGTATTATCCCAGGACGGCAGGATGTAGTCCTGACGAAACCCACCCGCCATCCCACGGAGTTAGGTCCGATACGTTTTATTATTTTATTTTTTGCTAAAGCTCATTGCTACATACAAGACTGAAGGGAGACCCCTGTGGCTGAGAATATCATGGCACGCTGGGAGGGCTCAGTGTGCCAGTCAAAAGTTTCTAGAAACTTTGGCAAAGTTTTCCATGATAGGGCTCAGTCAGTGACGTCACCCATATGTGAGGACTACATCCTGCTGTCCTGGGATCCACACCTATTACAAGGTAAGCAATTTTGCTTTATGTTCAGCAACTATTTTTACTTGATCCAGATAGAGATCGGATTCTTGGATGTTTTTAAATTTTAAAGTTAGTTTTCCCAAATGTATCTCAAATGACAGAGAAGAAGAGAGCAATTTCTGTGGCCCAGAGTCCTGCAAATGGCGGCCCAGTTTTGGTTAAACTTCCCATGTAAATGTGTGTTAAAATCTCAAGGTCTAAGTATATTTTCTATGATCTTGCCCAGTTAACTGAGTTTTTGGGTTCTAAGGCTGTAGTCTGAACTCTTCTTCCTTATTCCTTCCCTGTTAGTACTATCTTATGGGATAGTTATCTATGTTAAGTAATAAAAGGCAACCTATTATCTGGATTTATATTATTGCTTGGAATGATGACTCGGCCTAATCTTATATTGTGGACTGCTTCCTATATAGAAACATAGAAATGACGGCAGAAGACCAAACGGCCCATCCAGTCTGCCCAGCAAGCTTCACACATTTTTTTTTCTCATACTTATCTGTTTCTCTTAGCTCTTTGGTTCTATTTCCCTTCCACCCCCACCATTAATGTAGAGAGCAGTGATAGAGCTGCAACCAAGTGAAATATCAACCTTGATTAGTTACGGGTAGTAGGGGTACTAAGCGCCGCAATAAGCAAGCTACACCCATGCTTATTTGTTTTACCCAGACTGTGTTATTCAGCCCTTATTGGTTGTTTTTCTTCTCCCCTGCTGTTGAAGCAGGGAGCTATGCTGGATATGCGTGTAGTATCAGTTTTTCTTCTCCCCTGCCGTTGAAGCAGGATATGCATTGAAAGTGAAGTATCAGGCTTATTTGGTTTGGGGTAGTAACCGCCGTAACAAGCCAGCTACTCCCCACTTTGTGAGTGCGAATCCTTTTTTCCACATTTCCTCTTGCTGTTGTAGCTTAGAGCGATGTTGGAGTCACAGTAAGCATGTGTATGTTTATTGAATAAGGGTATTGACTCCAGGCAGTAGCCATCATTCTGGCGAGTCACCCACTCTTCATTGGCAGCCTCTTGACTTTATGGATCCACAGTGTTTATCCCACGCCCCTTTGAAGTCCTTCACAGTTCTGGTCTTCACCACATCCTCCGGAAGGGCATTCCAGGCATCCACCACCCTCTCCGTGAAGAAATATTTCCTGACATTGGTTCTGAATCTTCCTCCCTGGAGCTTCAAATCGTGACCCCTGGTTCTGCTGATTTTTTTTCCTATGGAAAAGGTTTGTCGTTGTCTTTGGATCATTAAAACCTTTCAAGTATCTGAAAGTCTGTATCATATCACCTCTGTTCCTCCTTTCCTCCAGGGTGTACATATTTAGATTCTTCAATCTCTCCTCATAAGTCATTTGATGAAGACCTTCCACCTTTTTGGTCACCCTTCTCTGGACCGCCTCCATCTTGTCTCTGTCTCTTCGGAGATATGGTCTCCAGAACTGAACACAATACTCCAGGTGAGGTCTCACCAAGGACCTGTACAAGGGGATAATCACTTCCCTTTTCTTACTCGATATTCCTCTCTCTATGCAGCCCAGCATTCTTCTGGCTTTAGCTATCGCCTTGTCACATTGTTTCACCGACTTCAGATCATTAGACACCATCACCCCAAGGTCTCTCTCCTGCTCCGTGCACATCAGCCTTTCTCCCCCCATCGAATACAGTTCATTCGGATTTCCACTCCCCATATGCATGACTTTGCACTTCTTGGCATTGAATGTCAGCTGCCATATCTTCGACCACTCTTCCATCTTCCTTAAATCCCGTCTCATGCTCTCCACTCCTTCCGGCGTGTCCACTCTGTTGCAGATCTTAGTGTCATCCGCAAAAAGACATACCTTACCTTCTATCCCTTCCGCAATGTCGCTCACAAAGATATTGAAAAGGACCGGTCCCAACACCGATCCCTGCGGTACACCGCTTAAAACCGCTCTCTCTTCAGAGAGAGTTCCATTTACCATCACACATTGTCTTCTGTCCGTCAACCAGTTTGCAATCCAGGCCACCACCTCGGCACTCACTCCTAAGCTTCTCATTTTATTCACCAGTCTCCTGTGCGGGACAGTGTCAAAAGCTTTGCTGAAATCCAAGTAGATAACATCGAGTGCTCTTCCTCGATCCAATTCCTTGGTTACCCAGTCAAAAAAGTCAATCAGATTTGTCTGACAGGATCTTCCAATGGTGAATCCATGCTGCCTCTGGTCCAGCATGGACCAGTTTACACTATGTTTATAGTTATGTTATTTCAGTTCATTGCTGATTCTTTGGGAGATTTATTTCATGGATATATGTGATAAATAATAAGTTAACGGGGAAAAATAAAACCCGTAAGTGCAAGCCTCTCTTCGTGCCTGTTCCCAGGAACACCTCGGCTCAGTGCAGGTAAATTTACCCACAGACATGACACAGCCACATATTGGGCAGGCAGTTTTATAATGAGCCATTTCAGCGAGCAAAATGCTTTTACCCAAGGAAAAGGCTTGGGAAAATTACCCTCTGTGCTTAAGTTGCAGAAACTTAGTTCTAGTCAGTGGAGCTATTTTAAACTTAAAATGTAATTTTACTAGCTCTGGAAGGAATAGAAAGAAATGATTTGAAAGCAGCAAATAGGGACATAAACAATGATAAATCTGAAGAGAAGGACATCTGCTGCCCTGGATGGTTTCCCATGACAAGTTAAAGAGCTGTAAGAAATGCAGTGCAGTCAGGACTTCCTCGAGCTGTCCTGTTATTCTGCAGTGAACTCTTCTCAGACCCCACCGGTCTTCCTACTTTCAGATGTGCTAGTTTCTCAATTACTTTCTGTCTATCTATCTATATATATCTATATCTATAGAGAGAGAGTGAGAGAGAGATGTTGATGGCAGGTAAAGTTATAAAAGCACTGCTAGCAATGCTCCTACATCTTAGTGCACACTGAAACCATTTATTGTGCGCTAACAACCCAGAAACCAACCAAGTTGGAACCAGAATGTGGGTGGTAGACGGGTACCAGCCAGTAAAAGCCACAGGCATCTTGGAGGCCAGATGGTTAGCCAACATACTCATTAATTTTTGTTAGCATTGAGATTATTACAAAGCTTGATGGCAAGACGGGGAGGGGGGTGATTTTAGGACAATGGAGGGGATAAGTGACGGATTAAATATGAAAATTTGTATGCTCATGTCCCTGTCTCTGAAATTTGCGACAAACTATTTTCAGTGGCAGACCCACAACTTTGGAATCAGTTACCCCTATCTTTGAGAAAACAAGAAAGAGCATCAACATTTAAAAACAACTCAAAAGCTCATTTATTCAGGCAAGCATTTTATTAAGATGACATTTGTTAATATTCATGCTAAATGAGCTGATATCTGCAGTTGTCACGTTATGTGTTCTCATAAACTGATGATGTATTTCCTTCTCATATTTTGTTCTGCAATGTCAGCATTTTACTTGTCTAATTGTTTTACTACTGTGATTTTTATTGTAAGCCACCTAGGGCATAGGATAGAGCGGCATATGAGAATTTTAGAATAAAAATAAATACCTAGTAAGAAGACAAAAACGGACTTGGGTAAGGCGTAATATCCTAGCAAAACTTGTTTTATGGTAGTAGCTGGGAGATATTTTTAACAGTATGGAGAGAATAACTGGACAACTAGTTGGGCCAATTGATCTGTTTCTGCAGTCCTCTCTGTTAAAATACGATAATGTAGCCCCTTGACTCGAGCAGATTACAGGACTCCAGACAGCTTGGTTTCACAGAGGGAGATCTTGTCAAACAGACCCGATCGAGTTCTTTGATAAAGTGACTAGAGGAGTGGATTCAGTGAGGCCTTTGATACTATTCCACATATTCTATTCTTAATGTTCCTTGTAAGACATTTACTTGTCACTGTTGTTATTGTTCAAAATGTAAACCGAATTGATCAGTAATTCTGTTACTGGAAAATCGGTATAGAAAAGTTCTAAATAAATAAATAAATAATGTACGTTAAGGAGCTAAATATCAATGTTCCAAGGGCTTCAGAAGAAAGTTTGTGTAGTTTTGCTATTCCACTGACGGAGCGCAGATTACATTGATTGTGCCACGTAGACTGGTTTAAAAAAAAAAAAAAAATCAACCGTGAGAGCAGAGGAGAGAGTTATCGGGGCGAGAAACCAGTTACACAGCAAAAGCAGTGGTGGATGAAGGCACTCTTTTGGGGGGGGGGGGGGGGGGCGAGTGGTGTGCCTCAGGGTTTGGTGCTGGGGCCAGTACTTTTCAGCACATGACAGTGTTCAAGAAAAATGACTGTACTCGGATGAAACAAAAATGTGTAACGGACACTGGGAGGGATGGAAAAATGGAAGGTGACATTTTAAAAAGTGGAGGAATAGCCAACAGTTTGGAAAGTGTACTGCAGTGCAAAAAGTCTGAAATCATAGGGTGGTCGTTTATCAATTACAAGGGTAAGAACTGCCAACTGATAAGCAGAACAGAGACCTAACAGGAACAACCTGATCTGAAAATTAGCATTCAATGTAATGAAGCCTCAGAAAAGGCTAACAGTATGCTTTTGGTGCATGAGGAAAGGAAATATTGCCAAGGTACAGGACATTGTTGAGACCCTATCTTTTGATTACACTGTTCAGTTCTGGGGGTCTTATATAAGGACATTGAAAGGATGATAGCGGGTCAGATAAGGGCTACCAAAATGGTGCAGAACCTACTGCGTTGGCACTAGAGCTTTAAGGAACTTAAAATGTACTCTGTAGACCAGGGATCAGCAATTTTTTTTTTAATACGGTCAAAAAACATGCAATGTTCCTTAAAGCGATGTAGGTGTGCCAACCCTCACCTCTAGGGGAAGGAGGTCCCCAGCAGAGTTGTGCATCCTCGTTTAGGGGAAAGTGGGATGCTGCGTATTGGTGAAAGCTTGCATCTTCTGCCCACTCAGCATGCCCCCGTTTGTCGCTCCTTCTACAATCCCAACACTGCCTTTTCAAACCATACAAGCTAACTAATCTGATGCACTGCAAGATTGCCAGAGCTGGCCTGCAAGTTTTTAAAGCTGTGATGCCAGTATTGCAGAGGGAGATCTTCATGTGGCGTGCATGCCAAGAATTCTAAGCTCTTCTCCAGTAGTAGAAGGGCAGGTAGGACAGAAAGATTCACATATTTAGCCAGCTTTAAATTAGGAAAAGTAATGGCAGGATCATTTTCAAATTATAAATAAAAGCTTAAGGACAAAAGTGGTGATATAAACTTGGAAAAAAGGACACTGAGAGAAAGCTGTGTGTAGGGTACTATAAGTAGGCAGGGGCAACTGGGCAGATTGGGCTACAAACTTAAATAGGAGATGTTAGTGAAAGTCTGCCCTCCCAAGTTGCGTGCTTTGCACATGTAAGTACATTTTATTATTGCTAGAGAAGCAAGTCTTGGAGCAATTTTCAGAGTTCATACAATGAAGTTTTAATGCTGTTAAAGCTTAAAAAGAATGTTGAAGCAAAATTCAAGATCCTGAAACTTACATGTAAAGTGATTTTTAATGTATGTTTGGATGTATTTAAATCCAGTCTTTGAGGTTCACAAACTGGTCTGGATTTCCAGATATTCAGAATGCATATTTTTCAGATACATTGCTATAAATGAACACAGCACTGCTAGATGTACGCAGCACTGTTCAAATACACCCAGACAATCAAACTAGAACTGGTTGCGAAACTCGAAAAACTGGAGTTTGGGTACTGTTTTTCATAGTTCATAGTATAGTTCTTTATTTTGATTTCACAAAAATTGCTTTTCTATATTCTAATGGTTAACTTCACAACTGTTTAATAGGGGCAACAAGCATTCAGTAAAGGATTTTAGCATATTTCCCAGGTGTTGAAGTTATGCCTCAGAACTCTCACCTAGGATGTACATCAAAATCCTTAAATGCACACTATGTTTTTATTTGGTACTATAATGGCAATAAGGTAACACGAATGCCATGTTTTGACTTACTGACTAGAACCCAATGGGTAAAGTTTTGCTAAGTTAACTATTTGTAGCTAACGAATTTTGTGGATTTCTTTCTAGGCCTCCGCAGGATCAGGCAGCAAGTCATCCAACGACCTTGTGGATCTTTTATTTGAAAACTCTGGCCAGTCGCCCACCTCAGGTAGACGTGTATTTCACACTCATCCCATTTATCCTTTTGCAAGATCTAGTAGCTTCTCTCCTTTGTTTATCAACATATTACTTGAGCTTTCTCTTTTGGTGGTGGTGATTGTGATTTTTGCTGTTCCCAAAGAAAAATCTCCTCCACAAATGAATCTTTCAGTGCCACTCTTGAATGAGCAGTGGTCACCTCTGCAGTAGTAATTCTTATTGCCTCGGATCTCCAGACTTTGCCTCCCTGAGAAGAAACCTGAACACGGGTCTCTTGCACTGCTCACATGATAGTACAGCTGACCCACAATACTCCTTTATCAATCAGATGTTTGTATCTTATGCCCAAACTGTAAATCTGATCTCATCTTAAATGGTGGATATCTAACTAGAGAAATCACAACATGCTGTACTTCAAAATTCATACTATGCTGTCGTCTTGGCATGCTTTGTCATGCCCAGTATTTGGAAACTGATAGATATAAGCAGCTATCCTCTTCTCCACTTTGTGTCAAATGCATTTTGGGTGATACTAATTTGTGTTCTGGTCTTTGTATTAAACTGTGCAGCTGCCTCAGGTTGTTATTTTCCTTTGTGTTATGGTAAAGGTAATAGTGGAGCAAAATAAACTCAAAAAGTCAGCAAGTCAATTTGCTGGCACAGTGTTAAAATGACGCCTCTTTTGCTTCAGACTTGCAATTTTAATTTCCTGCAATATCTGAAAGGAAAAGGTTTGTGTAAGCAAATGTGTCTGCAAAAAGGGCTGCAGAACATTGGGCCCCAAAGCATCAGCTTCATGGATGAGGCCAAAGCTCTGTAGTCTTTCAGTTGTTAAATTTTCAAGAAAAAGTTGTGTTTAAGAACATAAGAAAATGCCATACTGGGTCAGATCAAGGGTCCATCAAGCCCAGCATCCTGTTTCCAACAGTGGCCAATCCAGGCCATAAGAACCTGGCAAGTACCCAAAAACTAAGTCTATTCCATGTAACCATTGCTAATGGCAGTGGCTATTCTCTAAGTGACCTTAATAGCAGGTAATGGACTTCTCCTCCAAGAACTCATCCAATCCTTTTTTAAACACAGCTATACTAACTGCACTAACCTGAAATTGCAGGAAATTTAGTTTGCAGTAAAAGTTTAATTTAGGTCACCTTTTTCTGCAGGAATACCTGTACTCGACATGTTAAAAATACATCATACATCATTAAGCATGATACATCAGTAAATTAATACAGGAAATCAAAATCAATGGCAACAGTATGAAAACATCCTAACATAAATACATTTTCCCCCAACCCTTCCTTTCACAAAGGGCTTGAGCTACATAAACCCATATCTCCTAAAATAAATTATACAGACAACATAAACTCAGAGCCAAGAAACTTTGACCCAGCCTCCCAAAAACTTCTTACCTACTTACTTTCTTCTCTAATCAAAAGCAGCATAATATGGATCCATTCACTATCTAAGGAGCTCCCCAAGGGGGCCGGCCTCTTTTTGGTTACCACTTTGGAGACATCCTTCCTCTTCTTTTCAGGTCAGCCTGTGCAGACAACAGCAGTAGGGGACAGAGGGAGAGCCTCCCTCCGATCCACAGTGGCAGAGAGGAAAACGGTGGTAGCTTTTGGCAGCGGGAACATGATGGCAAAAGCTCGCCACCTGCAGTGTCTCGGCAGGCTCCTTGCAGTAGCTCGCCCTCTATATATGTAATTGGGGCATATCCCAGTGGAAGTCTTCTCACTGGTCTTTGACAGATTTATTTTTCTTCTTCTTTGCCTTCTTTCTCAAGTGATTTTAGTCATAGTTTTGCACGCCTCACTTGTATGACGTTGACCCCGTGCCCTTTGTGACTATAACAGCTTGTTGTGGATAATGCAGAGTGCCCCAGTCCCTATGAAACCCAGTGGATACGCCAGTCTTTAATTTGGAGCCTCTTGCAAGAAACAATCCAGTAATCCTGGCAAAACCAGTCAAACAGAACTTTAGGTAACATCTGGGAGGCGCATCTCACAGGAATGCATGACTGCCTTTCCAGTGTTTTGCAGCAGCTTTTACGCTGGGCTTGATTTTTTAGCGTAAGCATCCTGTGCAGTCCTCTGCAAGGTTGTATAGAGTCCTGCAGAATGCCAGAGCCAGGAAAGGCTCTCCTCCAGCTGGTTCTGCAACTCATCCGCTTACAGCATCTCTGCTTGGTCATGTTCATCTCGCTGGTGACACAGTTCCAGAAGCAAGCCCAGGCTGGCAGGGAGGGCTATCGGTCTCCCAGCCTTCAACATGTTAGTTCTTGGCATGAATGTGCAGGAGCATCTGGAATCTACAGCAGCGCCACTAGAAGAGTCTTCCGGGATGCGTTATCTTAAAATGTATGTAAGGAAACTGATTTTCAGGCTTCTTGAAGGTAATTTTGCCCTGCTGTTGCAGGATCTTCAAATCTTGGCTGTTGGTAATCTGTGATAGGAGATCCTGTCCCTTGAATCTTGGTACTAATGTCTTCCTACTTAATAATAGAAGGATCTTGAGCTTACCAGAGGTTTACTGATACAGCAAACACTATCCAGTTCCTGCATCCTCTCTGTTGCATGACTGTTCCATTTCAGGCAGCCTCTTCTGCCTATGGCCTTCGGAGATGAAGTGAGGATTTCCTAGTATTTTAGCTTTTTGACTTGGAACTCCAGATCAGTGGTTCTTAATCTGGTCCTCAAGGACTGTTCAGCCAGTCTGGCTTTCAGGCAATCCACAATGAATGTATATAAAATACATGCAAATATATCTTATGCATATTCATTGTGGGTAGCCTGCAGACTAGTCAGGTAGTCCCTGAGGATCAGGTTGAGAACCACTACTACAGATCTCGAGAACCATGGGATTAATCATACAGTCCAGTAAGCAAATTCAGCCTTCATACTCTCTTGATTTACTGACTTTTGTTTTTGGAGGACAGTTTTGGATACAGTGGTGTTCATGTTTAGAGCAGAATGTTTGCAGCTGCAATTCTTGTAAACAGATTATTTTTTCTAGGCAATCGGGTTGTTGTGGTGTTGTGTTGCTGTGTTGCAAAGCACAATTGTACACGCTTTACTGTAACACAAGCTTACGTTTGGGCTAACCTAGCGTTCTGGAGAGATCTCTGGTGCATGACTCCTGTTCTCACTACTGTGACTGCAATGACCAGACCAGGAAGAGTGGGAAGGGTGGGTCTGTTCAAATAGGCACAAAATCCCCAGGTAACTGTAAATCAAAGTCTCATGGTGCCAGAATCCCAACACTGGTCTCAGTTGAACTGAAAGAGAAAGTAGAAACTTACTGAGCCACAAAAAAAAATGTTTAGTGGCCTGGATCCATAGCAGTGCCATGCAGAGAACCTGGATTTGATTCCTGAGTCAGGATTTCCACTCCTAGAGTCAACTGGGGCTGGAGATGCTGTGGAGGCAGGATGGGCAAGTCGTAGTCATTGTGCAACAGTCTGACATACTGGCCAGATTCGGGACCCACGATTGCAGGGATCCGGAGGGAGCCCTAGTGCTTGCCTCCCGGCCGAGAACAGTCACCATGACGACTGCGCTAGGTGAGTTGGAGGGGCTATAAAAATAAGGGCTAAATATTCAGGTGGATGTAAATGATTCCAGTTGAGCTGCAAGCCCAAAGGATCAGGAGGAATCTGCTAGCTGAAAAAATATATATATTTCAGTAAAAAAAAAATAAAATAAAATAAAAATAACATGATCTTGATTTGATTTTGTTTCTTTAACATGGACCTGTAGCTCTCAGATGTCCTTAGTAGAAAGGCACAGAGCGGGTCAAGGGATGTTAGGCCACTCTTTCACTAGATGATGATGATGTGGTCACAAAGCAGCTTCACACACGGAAAACTAAATTGACAAATAAATTAAATTTAATAATAATTCTTAAATGAGTGCCTTTTGTGGCTCATTCTGTTTACCAACGTGTCCTGTTAGAAATGAAGTAACTTGTAACAGAGAGGCAAATGCACTTACAGGAAAAATGGATTCTCTCCTTTTGTCCTCCATAGTTGCTTTTGTCCGTTTATTACCAAGGACATAGTTCCAGTTTAATTAACCCAGTTGAGTGTAGCAGATGGGGTAGAATGTCTTACAGCAATGTGACAATTTAGGAATGGTACCAGATGTTGGAAGCTGTCCCTGGTGGTGTTTGAGTGCTGCACAGATGTTCCAGTCCCACCTGGTTGCCTCCTGAGCACTGTGTGCTAAGCAGCTGTGGTATAACAAATATAATGTATGCAGAACACTAAAAGCGCAATAATTGCACCGCTGCTCGTGTGCATGAATGGGGCTGTGTCGAGGTGAAATCGATAAAGAGAAGAAAGACAGTTGATGAGCTATATGTAATGTAGGGGCATATAACACAACTGATGGATGGATGCAAAAGAAAAAAAAAAAAAGAAGCGAGATGCGCTTACTGTACCAGTAAATAATTACATTCAGTTCAAAGGGGAAAGAAACCGCTGCCTTCAGCATTCATAGAGAATAGTGGACGCATGCCTGAAGGACATGGGAAATAACTTTAATACTCCATATGAGCTGCAAATGATCGATCATGTAGCAGAAAAATGAGGCACTGTCCCATCTGACTGCAGACCTGCATGAGATGAGCCTAGAGACTGTTAGCAAGCATAGTCTTTTGTACCCAGAATTGGCTAAGCTAGTGAAGAACTGGAGAAATTGATCAACAAAGAAACTTGCTGAAAATTATTAGTAAAGACTATGACAACGTCTTTCAGAATTCAAGCCATCATTAATCTGTAATCTCGAACATAGCCCTTTATATTCAATACTAGTGTAGCAATGCTGTTCAGTAGCGACACTTTACTGTGTGCTACTAAGTAGACCACCAAGGTTTGTTGGATGGCAGCCTTGTTTGTGGGCCAGCAATGAGTGTGATTTTTTTTTTTCAAAAGTGATGTTCCTGGTCCTGAAAAGAGAGAGTAAGGCAACAAAGCATTAAAACTAACAAATCGTGCTACGTACTTAGGGTTGCCTACATGATGCAAGTATAAAGGGATTGGGAGAAAAGTGCATGTCCCTAAATGACCTTGAAAGGTAGAAATGAGAGTCCTACAAGCACATGATAGTGTTTAAATTCCAAGCAAAAGAAACAATTAAGAGAAAATGTGACACACAGGCCAAATTCCTGGTGCAAGCTATTCTAAATTACTAATTTTTTGCTTAAGAGTTTATATAGTGCTGTACAGAATAATTCATAATTACTCCTCACCCCCTAAGTCAGAATTTGATCATGGGGAGGTTGTGACTCATTCAAGGTATTGTACTGAATGGTGCATTGGGGAAATGAGCTTCTATCGCTGAATCTTCTGCTACTGTCATTGTCCAGGCCAAACTAGAAACACTGAGGTCAATATTCAAAGCACGTTCAGCACTATTGAGCTGTAGAAGTCTAACTTATCTGAATATGCTCCTACGTTCAGCGGCCACCACTTGGCCGCATAAGTCACTTGTGTGGCTAAAATGTTATAAAGTAAATAATAATATGCATGTCCTCCAAAACATCAATGAACCCTACTACAAATAATCAGAGGTAAATCAATAAATACCATATCATAACTCCATACTCAATGAAATCCAATCCTTTATTTTGTAATTATAATAGACCTATGTATCCTATAAATATAAGCACATTAAAAATGAACGCACCTAAATCTCAGTTCATCACACCCATACCACAACACATCATGTTTTACTCTGCCATCATTACAACCACACCATTACACTCTCATTCATAACATAACTTAATGGTTGTAATGATGACAGGGTAAAGCATGATGTGTTGTGGTATGGGTGTGATGAACTGAGATTTAGGTGCGTTCATTTTTAATGTGCTTATATTTATAGGATACATAGGTCCATTATAATTACAAAATAAAGGATTGGATTTCATTGAGTATGAGTTATGATATGGTATTTATGGCTAAAATGTTAGCCATATATATATATATATATATATATATATATATATATATATATATATATATATATATATATATATATATATATATATATATATATATATATATATATATATATATATATATATATATATATATATATATATATATATATATATATATATATATATATTTTAAGCAACTTAGCCGGATATGACTTATCCGGCTAAGTTATAAGATACATTTAGGAGCACAGCTAAGCCGCTGAAGATTATATATATATATATATATATAATCTTCAGCGGCTTAGCTGTGCTCCTAAATGTATCTTATAACTTAGCCGGATAAGTCATATCTGGCTAAGTTGCTTAAACAGCCAGCTTTGAATATTGACCTTGCTGTGAATAGGGTAAGTGGTCACAAGTGTCCTACAGCCGTGTTGCCTCTTGGATTCTAGGTCCTTCACCCGGCCCGTTTGGAGGCTTTGCTGACTTCACCTCTGCAGCAGCAGCAGCAAGTTTACCAGCAACCCAAGGTATGAGATTTCTTCAGCCGGAGCACTAGAGTTAAGAGGTTATTCTTTAGTCTGTTTGCTTTTGAGTTGTAACGCCGCCTGATGCCCAGAAGTAACGGGAAAGGAACGCTTGTCTGCTAATTTTGTGGTTGCAGCTGATTGGTTGGATGCTGTCCCATTGTTTTCCCGTATGGGAACTTTTAGCATTCATACTTTGCAGCTGCTTATTTTCAAAAGGAAGCTGTGGGGAGTTTCTTTGAAAATTAGCTGCAATGTTCACAGGCCCCAAAAGGTAGCTGTTGATTGCACACACACACACGACACATATGTAAATAAACATACGATTGCACATTTAATACATTTTAAAACATGCTTTTAAATTTTGTTGTGGTTGGAGGTCTGTAGTAGAATAATATTGCCCCACATGGATGGGGGAGGGGGGGGGGCATATACATGTCCTGCCCTGGTGAAAGAATCAGTAGTGGCTATGGTCACATTGGGTTACTTGCCATGATAGCCCAAGGGGGTTGGCTTTGATTTGACCCAATACAGTATAGAGGCCACCATTTGATTACTGACAGGTAGTATGAGATGTAGAAAGGACCTGTGCAGCTTAGAGCAGCTTTCCATTATTTGCCCAGAAATCAATAGCTTCTTTCTTTCTCTGTTCACTTATGTACTGTTCAGAACCAAAACAAATCTATTGTGTAAACTGAGCAGCAATTTAAGAGAAGTGGTTAGGTTCCTGAAAAGCAGGGTGATAGGTAAAAAGGCTAGGAGTTTGAGGGTTAGCCTGTCAGTCTCCAGCCCATGTAGTCTGAATGCTTTCAAGGCAATCCTAGGAAATGGGAACACAGGAATAAAACCGGTTAGAATCTGATCGTGAAACTACTTCCTACCCCCACAGTTCCAAACCCTCTCTTACTATACTTTCCAAAAACGGGTTGGTCTAGAGTGGCTGGGGCCCAACAGGCAATTTAGGTAGGAGAGATTCCTCTTTGGTTAAAGTTTAACAGTCTGCGCCTGTGGAGCCCAACTACAGCAATGCCCTACTTGGGCGCATTAACCACACCTGCCTTGCAAATGGTGATGTTTTGTAAATATGTGTGCATACCAACTGCTATATGACAGCTATACAAATCTCTGCCATAGATGCTTTCGCTCCCTGAGAACACCATAGTCTGTATGCTTAAAAAAAATGTTCAGAAATCTTGGATGAACAGTGCTTCATCTGGAAACCCAATGGCTTAAATGCATACCCCAAACAACTGTTCCAACCTTTGGAAGGATCTTGACCATTATTAAACACCTCATAACATCCTCTTCAGCTACAACTAAAAATCAGGTGCAGACTGCGACAAGCCAGTAAACAGAAAGTAGTGGTATTTCAGTACCCCTCTGAAAGATAAGCAGATCTCCTTTACTGTCGTGCAAGGAGCACTGGAATATTCATGAGACAGGATGATGTCCAGATGGAGCTCTTGCTTGCAAATGGTAATCGGGACGGACACAGATCTACTCTCATTTGTTTTACTTCACTGAGCTGTACATGTTGCGGTCCTTACCTTACAGAAAGTCAATTTTACTTTTCTCTGGCTGTTTTGTTTTTTTTTTTTGCCCCGTGTGCAGCAGTGAGTGGGAATGGAGAATTTGGAGACTGGAGTGCCTTTAATCAAGTATCTCCAGGGCCAGCGACACCCTCCTCTGACCTCTTCAGCGGAGTCTCACAACCAGTTCCAGACCTCTTTTCTACTTCCCCGCAACCAGCTCTGGGCCACCCTCCAGTTGCCACGAATCCTGCTGCATTCTTCGATATGATGGGCCCTCATGCTACCTTGACCTCTTCTCAGAGCATGAACATCTCCATGATGAGCTCGAACTCCATGGGAATCACACTCCCCATGTCAAGATCCCAGGTACGGAGGCCCCTTATCCTCCTCTGTCATTATTCATATTGCTTTTTGGCCACATGGATCCATAAGATGATCTATACCTTCATATTTCAGAAACTTACCTCATTTGCTATGTGCATTAATCCTGCAAATACAGACCTAAACCATTTTAAAAGTCAAAACTTACTAATGTTTATAGTGTTGCATGTTGTAGTAGCTGCCTTTCAGATTGACTGTTTCCTGAATGCTGCTTTTGGTGAGGTTAATAATTGTAATGCCTGTTGCACTTGGATTAGTGGTTTCAACTCGCACATCAAGCTTGTAGGCAGCAGTGTAGACCACGTGCAAAAGGAGATTTTATATTTGAATGTGTAGCACAAGGTCAATATTTTGGTCTGTTGGAGATCTTCATTTCTTAGGATAAAAATCTTGTATCATATCACAGATCCTTCTGCCTAGGGAAGCAGGGGTTTGGGTGTTATGCATCTGATTTCATCTTTGTGTGTGTGTGTAGGGGGAATTCTTCACTTATCTGTATTTGAGGAGCACAGATGCACTATAGGATTTTCTACTTTTTTTTGCTCTTAGCTGGAAAACATTGAGGATAATTTTCCAAAGGATTAATGTACTTAAAACTGGGTTTTACGCACCTAAGTGCAGTTTAAGCATGAAAGTGGCTTTTTGAAAATTGCTATGATATATGCTACTTTTGCACACACAAATCATTAATGTTCAACGTGGTTGCATTTAAACAAGAAAATTCCAATAATCTCCCACCATAGATAGGAGAAACAGTATTCTTTTAATCAGAGATCCTGATTGAAGCCCAGATTTTTAAATTTACTCAAAACAAATTCCCAGCAATGTACTGGTTGACAATTGCTCAATAGTCCATTTGAAAATTCAATTTATTTTTTGTTTATTTCATCTGTGTGTATTCTGTGCAACTGATCCACCATTTATTTGTAGAATTCAGAAAAAAGCATCACACAGCAAAAAGCTGTAAGGATAGCTTAGTTATTTTAAGGCATCTGCCTTTAACATCTATAAACCGATTGGTATCCCCTGCAGGGCTGACTGAAATAGATAAAATGTGGGCTCTGCTCTCCCTGCATCCTGCCATATGGGAGGCCTTCTTTTCATTCCCTTCTGATGGCAAGGGCTGGAAATGTTGCAGAGGCAGCAGTCCCAGCTTTCTAGGATGAGGGTCTTCACCGTGGCGTGATAGCAATGCCTGTTGGCCAGGTTCTGCCGCTCAGCAGGAGGATTGAATGAGCTGGATGAGAAGAGGTCTAGCTTGAATGAAGTTAGCTGGGACTCCCAAAGGAGCAGAAGTAGGTTACCAGGCCAAAAAATGAATAAAGGGGACGATGTAGCTGGGTGATAATTGCTCAAACTGCTTGTAAAGCACTTGGGATGAAAGCCTTATGCAAGTACAATAGTCGTGAAGAGAAGGAAGAGTAAGATAAATGCCTTGGCACTGAAGGGGAATGGAGTGCAATGTTAGGTACATGGATAATTTAATCAAAAGAGATCAAACTGTACCTGAAGGAGGGAAATGAGCCACATCTTAGAAGAGCCAGTATTGTTTTAACTGGACTTTTCTGTTTTAACTCTTATAGCCTTTGCAAAGTATTAACACAGCTTTACAGAAGCCTCACCCTCTTCCTACTCAGGGCACAGACATGATCCCAAAGCAGATCGGCAAGACGTTACCATCCACCTGGTCGGACCCCAGCGTGAACATCAGTTTGGATAACCTCGTTCCAGGCATGCAGCCATCTAAACCTCAGCAGCCGTCACTTAACACCATGATACAGCAGCAGAGTAAGTCGGCACGGGAGCACTCGTTCACGTGATGCACCATTTCTTTCTGTCTGCTGTTCTTCCTCCTCCTTCAGTATCTGTTCTCACGTTTGCTGAACTTCCAAGACCACCCTGCCCCTTTTCCTGCTGTAAGATGCCCTCGTTTCAATCTGCCGTCCACGGAAGTGAGCACGGGCGCAGTCTGCTGGCGTTTGGCCTTACTCGGTGGTCAAGAAAGTGAATGACTCATGGACTCCAGCAGTGTTCACAGACTTTATGCTGTTCTCTGTTGCCCCAGAATTACATTTCTGATCTTCCTACATTAGTTTCAGGTGCTGCGACACTACAATAAGCAAGCACTTAAAAGTAATTTACTGACCTTTATTCCCACACCACCATCAGCCCTCAGCTGAATCAAGACTACCCCACTGTCTTCAGAACGTAGCACGACAGCTTAGATTTACTGCTTCACATTGCCCACCTCTTGATAATCCAGCTTATGTAGGAAAGTTGTTTGTTTTTGTTTTTTTTAATAAGCTCTCTGCACTTACGTACTGCAGTGTTTCTCACTGTCAGTTTGAGACCAGGTGATCTGTGCATTTTAAGCTGTTCTATCCCTGCTTCTCCAGAAATGAGCCACTGTGTGTTTTGCCAATGCATCTGTCTTGTCTTACAGCACATCCTGATGTTCTATTATTGGGCCATCATATATTTCTCTTAGCATACCTCAGTCCTGAAGTACTAAAACTTCCATGATTTTATGCTTGTGGGTCTGTCATGGTCCATTTGGAGACCAGCAATTGCTTTAGTACCAGTGGAGAACTGCTCTGAATTGTTCAGGAAACAAATGAAGCTTATGTTCTTGTTCTGTAGGTCTTCAGCAGCCCGTAGGTATGACCCAGAATTTTGCTGGCATGCCTGTGAACGCAACCCCCAACATGATGCCCATTCGACCTCCGAGCAACCCCATGATGCCAGCAACCCTGCAAATGGGAATGGGCATGCCGAGCATGGTGACCAGCACGATGGGCATGACCTCAGCACCAATGATGAACCAGGGCATGATGGGGATGAACATGAATATCGGGATGCCTGCTGGTGGGATGGGTTTGACGGGCACAATGGGCATAGGAATGCCCAATCTAGGCATGACCGCTGGGATGGCTCCTGGTACTGTGCAACCGAAACAAGATGCCTTTGCAAATTTTGCCAACTTCAGCAAATAGAAAATGGGTAATGAATTGGTCAGACAAATGAAGGATTTTAGCTGCACCCAGTTGTTCCCTTGGGTGGGAGGAAGGAGGGAGTGGGTGGAAATCACGGAGATCTGTACCCCCTTTTTCTCTTTGAATTAAAGGAACTTGCATTAAGAACCTACAGGATCTTTTGTAAGAGTGGACCTTTTAGATCACAAGGGATGGTGAGAACACCAGGGGCTATTTTAATACATGGTTGGGCTGAGAATTTCTGTATCTCCGCACATTATTGGTTTTGCAGCAAGAGCATTAAATCCTTTAAAGATTGAAGACCGAATTTTGAGTAGGGAATTTTATGTGGGGGGGGAGACTGGACTGGATTTGAAATTTTAGTCTAATTTTGTATTTGGATATTTTTTTTTTTCCTTCCTTGAAGATCTAATTTTGTTCTTTCCCTGATTTCGTGTTCAATCACGGCTGGACACATTCCTTGTCTTGCGTTGTACCAATCTGGGTTCAGTGCAGTGATTATTCCAATCTAATAATTTTTTTTATAAGAATATATATTTTTGTCCGAAGTGACATATTGATGAAATTCTAGCTAATTCCAGGGTCTGGAAGATCTCTTATCTGCAATGTATATACTTTTTGCTAATTTTCCTGTAACAATGTTCCTCCCTTTTTATGGCAAAGCTTGAAATTTCCTCTTATTTTACTATTGTAAGTAACCTCCAGTGCAGAACAAAGAGACTTGTTTGCTGCAACCAAACTTAATTGGGATTTAATGGAAAAAGAAACAAAACTCCAGCGACTGGGCTCCACATGGCAGTTCTACAGTTCCCATGGCAAGTGGTAATGATCTGTGTAACATGAAGCCTTGGGCCACATTTGTCAGATTTCTCCCACTTGGGGCCACCTACGAGGAAAGAGTCTTGATAAATCCGGCCCTTTGCTTTTTGAAGCTGGTTTTTCTGCTGTTGTCTTAGGGAGTCCTGTGGGAGCTGCCATTTTGCCAAGAGTATTACATACGGCATCACACATGCTGGCACCCGGTTGGTCCAACTGAAACGCATGGAAAGCAGAAAGCTTGGTGTACGATTGATCTAGGCATTCTGTGAAGTCAGGACTGTTGCTTATGTGTTCTCTGTACAACACTGTATATGCCTGGTAACAAAATGATTAATAATAAATAATCTGACTGCACTTATTAACATGGCTGCCCCTAGTGAGGATTATATAACAGCTACTTAAGAGTTATGTTTTTGTTTGCTTGCTTTTTTTTTTTAAACATTCGTTATGGAGTTGATTTAGTTATATATAAGGTGAAAGTTATTCAGTTTGGGAGCTGCAGAAGCCAGTGCAAGACTTTTTCCATTAATTTTATAGGGATACAAGGGTTGTTTCCTATCAGAAGGAATGTTTTACAGGTGGAGAGAGGACATGCCTTATCCCCCCATGGATGTGTATTGAACTGAATGATTGATTTATTTTTTTTGTGATGAAATGGAACATAAAAATTTTAAATTTTTTTTTTTTTTTAAACAAATAGGGGTCATCTTTCCTAAATAGTATCTGGCAGCTCCTTGGATTCACTGTATTTAAGACTGTGGTATCTTCCTATGCCACTTGTTTACAAAACCTACGGACATCACAAGTAAACACTTTCCTCTGACCGTAAAGAGCTTCAGTGAGGGTGCACGTGGATTGATTGACCTGTCACTTGGGTCATTAGAATGCCTGGAGAGCCTTCCCAAAAAAGGTTTCTGTGTGCTTAGACAAGAAATTGCAAGACACAGAACCAGCAGTTCTCCACTTCAATTTTGTCTATCACATGAGTTGAATGATCTTTTCGGACCACTGTTTTTCTTATCAGTTTCTCTAATTAAGAATTTTGGTTCTTTTTGAAGGTGTTTTGTTTTGGTGGGGGGTTTTTTGTTCCCACCTTCTCAGCCCTGCAGCATTAATCTCAGCAAGCCCTCTGCTTCACTAAATTGTTGATCTAAGCCTTTGGCCCACTCCTTTATTTTCTTGGAAAGAAAAAGGAAAGCTTCAGCAATTTTTCATTCAATAATTTTTGCTAGATATTTGCAAAACAAGACCAGTGGCATCGGGCATTATCTCCCGTACTCTTAACAAGCTGCCTGTCTTGGATTCTCACCAGCTGTGCTACCACTATCTCTGAACAAGATATGAAACTGAATGATGTCAAGAATTTGGCACAAATTGTGACAACTTGATGCTTTCTCATTTTGCTCACAACTCTAAGGGCTCGGATATGGTGAATTTGCTGCATTCTACAGTGGTCATGTTGATAGGTTCACCTAGCCTCCCGTGCTAGGCTTGAGCTGCTGCAGACCCGCGGGGTCATGCTTCGAACTTTGTGGACCTTGCCCTTGAGTGATAACTGCAAGATATTCTTCTTGTGAATAGGTGTTCAAGTAGATCAGCTAGTCTGTGATGTTAGTTCTCGAGACACCTTCAAAATGTTGTTGGGCCACTATTGGGTACTGCACCTGAAGGTACATCGAGCAACCCTTCCACAGTCCCAGCCATCACCCTGGATGCTGACAGTTTGCACACCCTAGCTGATACAGCCATTTCCTTCCAGTCATAATGCAAAGAAGCCTTTTAACCTGATTAATATGCTACTACCATGGTTCCAGGCAGGCTTACACTCAGACCAGTGTCAAGACTCCTTTGGAGTCTTCTGCACCTGGGCCACTTTCTTCACCAGCTCCGGGTCCTCCAGTTGAGGAACAAAAAAATTGGTGTGGATCTGAGATTTTTGAAGAGTATTCTGATCTGAGCCATCTCCTGAGGCTATTTCTTTGGTTTGCTTTGTTCAGAAATATTTATCGCTGTCCATTTTTGAGTTACATACACAGGGAGAATTCCACAGTACACCTAAATTTCATGAAAAATCTGGATGACCCCTGAAGCAGGTGACATCGTGTACCCATCTTTTCATCTCGGATGCAATGTTGAGGTTGTTCATCTCCGGTCAGTGCCACTAGTCATCAATCACATGTCCAACCAGAATTTGACCCCTAGTATCTTCCATATAAGTGGTGGTTAATTTTAGCTTTCAAGAAGATCAAATACACTAATGGTCATGCGTGCATTGATCCATCCCACTAGGCCAGAAATCTAAGATTTGACCTTCTTGGATAGAAGTTTTAACAATGCTTTGTTTTGTTTCCACACAGCAGACAGCCAAGTTTATATGATCAATTGTACACCCTGTTGACTGAAGTACAGACCATTATTTTTGTATGTCTGTTTTCTTTTTAGCATTTCTTTCCTGTGTCTCATGCTCATGAAGGAGAAACTGCTTCATCCACTGGATTGTAAGAGTTCTGTAACCTTCTATCTGGTGGGAACTAAAGCTGTTGAAAAGACTATACAGTTTTTTTTCGGGCTGAGGGGGGGCACCAAGAGGTTTGGCCTTCCCAGACAGAAAAACACCAGATTGCATTTCTCATTGTTACCTCTTTACATTGATCTTAAAAGGGGCATATCCGAGCCAGTAATATGGCCAGTGATGAAAGTTACCAATTGAAAATCAAACGTCCTTGGAAGAGTAAAACCATGGAGTTGAGTGTGCATTCAAGCAGCATCATTGCCTCTCATCGGTTTTTGAAACTTCATCTGTTGCTGCTCCTTCGTCAGGGTAAAATCCTACCAGGGCCCTTTTTCTGTTGGTGTTGAGCGTTGTCTTTCAGTTTGCTTTCGGTGAAAGTTAAATTCCAATTATGGAACAGAAAAGACCAAACTGGGGTTCTCAAACAAAACAAATAAAAAGTATTAGTGAACTCTTTAGCCTCTTATTTGATGATGCTTAATCCCATATGTTTGCCTTCATTGAGGCTGCCTGTCATTTGCAGGAAGTAAAATTGCTTACCTGTAACATTCATTCTCTCACATGACAGCAGCTCCGTAGTCACACAATCCACCACCTTGCCCTCTTCTGAGAGTTGTTCTTGTCACTTTCTGTCCTTGATAAACCAAATAACCAGTCCAGTTTTGGGCAGCCCTTCCTGGAAAGCTCTCAGATGCCTGCCACACAGGTAGCATGACCCATATATTTGGCTCCACCGAACTGCTGTCATCTGTGAAAAAATATAACAGGTAAGTAATTTCACTACCTCTCTCCCCCTCCCCACCAAACACCATTTCAGAATTATGTAGGTAATGAGATAACACTGCAGGGTTTTTTTAATGCACGGATTCAAAAAACCTTCATCAAATGAGACTGGATTTTAGATTTTATGCAAAGTTTACTTTTTCTGTGTAAATATGACACTGTCAGCAGTGAAATCCAGTAGAATGCAATTACAGATATATGGACATATATATATAAAAATATATATTATTTAAAGAAATGTGTAGATTCCAGAAAAAGAACATTTGATTTAATAAGAATAAAGGCAATTAAACAAAAGAACTAGTTTCCCATGCTTGGATTTCCAGCTGTAATTCTGATGATGATTTTGTCTACCAATCATGATTCTTGGGGGTGAAAATGGAAAACATTACTAAGAATAAACTCTATGCCATACAGGTGTTAAGTGATTTGCTTTACTTCTTAACATTGGAATTTTTTTTTTTTTTTTCAAAACATTGAATTGAAACCCGCATTTGTTTTTATTGTATTCCATAATGTCCTATTCTGCATAATATTAAAATTATTTATATTCTACTTTTCATGGCACTTTCAAGTGGATTCTATTCAAATACTGTAAGTATTTCCCTGTCCCCAGAGGGTCCCCCATCTAAGCATTTTTCCCCATTGACACAGAATGGGAGAAAAGCCTTAGTACCTGAGGCAGTAGAGGTCGCCCAAGGTCACAAGGAGTATTTCCCTCCTTTCTCCTCCCCCCCCCCCCCCCCCCCCCCCCCCCCCCCCCCCCCCCCTATTTGCTAGCTAACCCTGTTTGAGAGAAGGGAAAAACAGTTATCATTTGGAATAAGCCGTTTATGAATAATTTACAGCTGTTTAATGACTTATTGTATCCATTGCTTCCTCGCAGAATCCATGGTTGAGAATTCAAATGGAGTGGGGAAAGATAACCTGACCCTCTGCAGCTTCGCTAATGCTCCATCTAGCACATTTGTAATTAGGTAAAAATTCATGGACTTCAGCTTAAGTGGTAATGAAAAGTGATTCATTCACTGAATAAGAGATGAGCATGTTTAATTAGCTGGATGGATTTTAATCTTTAAACAATTTGAGGTCTTTAAATTAGTTTCAAGAAGAAGGGCTTTCAAGTGTTATATCAAACTGTTCTTTGGACACCACTCAGATTGGAAGCTCATGCTGAATTTAGTAGCAATAAATCTAGCAAGATGCAATGAATTTCCGTCCTTTACTACCTCATATTTTGGTAGTCGCTGTAGTCCAGAGTGTTTTTCTTGTGAGGAGTCAAACTTGGGCAGGTGGAATATTTTTGTACATCCCGTCTAAGTAATATGATGATATGAGCAGGAGCAAAGCTCATTTTTGAGGTATCTCACTGAAGCAAAAAGTGGCTGGGAAGAAGAAACCCTATTGACAAAATGATGGTATACATGAGCAGTAAGGCTCGATGGGTTATACATTATTGGGGGATATCTCCATTAGGCCAAAAACAGAATATTCAACCTCCCTAGTTTATCATGCATGCTGGAGTGTTGTATTTGTGCTTCCAAAGTTATTTTTAACTGGTAATTTATACAGTGTTTGGATCTGACCTGTGCTGCATTTTTTTTTTTTTTACTATATCCGCATTAGTTGGAACTCTCAGCAGCCAATTAGAGAATGAGGATTAATTGTACAATTTTGTAATGTACATTAACATCCCACACAGTTTAGACATTTTTTTTCCTGCATTTTGTACGTAAAGTGACACTCTGGTGTCTGCATGTGCTATAATAATCCCATGTTCCTTGGCAGTTGAAGGTTCCTGCTTGTGCCTCATGCCTTACAGCCCTTACAAGCTTGTGAATTGTTTCACTTAGTACAACACCCTACTGGGTATTTTTGCTGGCCAGCTGAGGTGTTCAGTTTGAAACTCTATTTTAAAAAATTGAAATATTTCAAGATGAGCCATCTAAAACAGGGTAACCAGTGGATAAAGTGGTTTTCAATTTTTTTTTTTTTTCCTCTGGACTCGGCAGAAGAAAAATGTTGTTCTCAGGACCAGGTGGCAGGAGAATGCACAACCTCACCCCCTTTCCCCCAAACACTTTTTTTTTTTTTATATGATCACTCTTGCTGCCACCACCCCAGGCCCCACTACTCACGCTATCTCCAGTGTTCCTGCTAGGCCCTCGCTGAATCCATGTGGCTCTCAGCCACTTTGAGCTGCACAGTGTTTCTACTTCAGCATTTCTCTCCATTTGTTGCAAGAATAGTATGGGCACCACATGGGTATGTAAGAAAGTTTACATGTGTAAGGGAGAGAGCATATGTATGTGTAAATATAGATATATATCTGAGAACGTTTATGCATCCCTCTCTCACTAATCCACGACTCTCTGAGTGACTGGAAATCAAAAGGTTCCAGGTATGGAGAGTGTGAATTATTTTATGCTTATTAGTTTTAATTTTGGGATACTGTTTGTATCTGCTGTTTTGAAATATTTTATTGGTGTTTTAAAAACTCAATTTCTTTTAAATTTCTCAGTTGGATTTTCCTTTCACCAGCTGTTTTGAAATACTCGTTTTATTAGTATGTTTATACTGTTATGATTAATGTATTTGTTATATTTCTTGATTTTACTGTTTAATGTCGGGATCGGTAGTAGTTCCTGCTTTTCTATTGTTGCACTGCATAGAATCTGACTTGTGGTTTTCCTATTCAGTTTTTGTCTGCATTGTTTCTATTTATACTTTATGGTCTCTTTATTCTGTATTTGGTGAGGGTCTGCCTGTGTTCTGTATGTGTGACCGAGAAGAGGTATTCTGCTAGCGTGTCGGAATGTAGAGCAGCTTGGTTTCTTCTGTTTTCTTAATAGGAGGTGTATTTGTGTTGTAGGGCCTGGTGTAAAATTTTGCAGTGTTGCCTTTTCATGGGTAGGGTTGTTACTTTAAGGGCTGTTTTGGTGTGGTAGGTTTATTATAATTTAATTGTAATTTACTCATGGCTTTTTGAGGTCAAGCCTACACCTAACTTGCATTACAGTAGCCCTAATGCCATATGGGTTTCAAGTGTCTTTTTTTTTTTTTTTTTTTCCCCCCATAGGGTTTTCTGGTTGGCGCCAAAGCAATGTAAGCAAATTCTTGTGATATTTTTTTTTACCTCAGAAGACTGTACTTTGAATATTCTTTTTCATGTAAAATCTGTTATAAATGCATAACTTTTAATTGTGTACATAGAGAGCAGGAGGCAGGGTGCAAGGGAATAAGATTCGCCTGGGGCACCTACTATTCTTCCACTTCAAATGGACTCCGGGGGAGGGGGTGAAGACCTGGAGGGTAGAGGAGTGACAGTTTTAAAGTTTAGGTTGCTGGAAGGAACCGGGCCTTTTTTTTTTTTTGGCAAGGCCAAGACAGAAACTGAATGAAGTGAGTGTGGAAGGGGAGGGGGAAGCACAATAATTGTTTGCACAAGGCAGCAAAACAGCTAGCACTGGCCCTTACTTTGGCTAGAATACTCAGCAAGCAACAAGCATGGGTTTCTTATTCTCCATTCTTAGTTGTCCACAATAAGTTAATACTCCTTATTCATCCTACGTTTGTGCCTAGAGTGGATTCTGCATTCTATCTGGTTCAAGCCATTGTTCTGCCCAAGTTCTTTCCAAAATCTCCCTCTTCTTGTCAGGTGAATGGAAGGCCTTCTCCCCTTTATGAAAGGAGCCTTAGCCTCAACCTCATCATTGTGCTCCTCAGCTTTTCATCTTCTATGAGGCCCCCAGACTAGACATGGCTGTTGCCAAACGCATGTTGTCTAACTAGTAAGCAGACTGTATTGCACATTTCTACACTCTGGCTGACATTCAGATCATGGACTCTATCAAGGCTCGTCAAGTGACAGCTCTGGCTGCCCTAGTGGTCCACCTAAGAGTCTTCTCTATTGAAGACATTTGCAAAGCTTCAACTTGGTCATCTGTTCACACCTTCATGTCCCACTACTGTGGGGATAATCTGCCCAGAAGTGATTTTGGACAGTTTCTTGCAGCCTGTTCACCCAGTAGTCTACTTTCCACAGGGGGACCAGGTTGCTCATTCAGCAAGTACGCTGCCATGCAACCTTCAGCTTGGGCCTCCCCATGTGTCATGGCTAAGTCAGTCCTGCTTTTTAATGGAGAAAGGAAATTTACCATACAAGGATTTCTCATAGACAGCAGGATGAATTAGCCATGCTTAATAACCATCTGCCTCCCTGGAGAGTCAAGCACCTACTAGAGATGAGCTCTGCAATCACCTGAGGGGGCTCACAAGGCAGCACCTGGGTTGGAATTCTTATGCATGCTCAGTACAGTAAAAGCTGTAACGACCTCAAGAGAGGGAACCTCGTCCATGTGTCGAGGGAGAGCCCTGCTTATGGCAAGCAAATTTGCTTTATACTGGTAGCTTCTTTAACACAAATTAATAAGCTAAAACAGAAAGTGTCATGACAATAGCAGAACACCTTTTACCCTTAAAATGCATTTTATAGCAAACATTGTTCTCTCTGCACTCATTTTGTCATGCCAGGTGCTGTCCAACTGATTATTGCAAAATCTTAAATTTTGTGATAGTACTGACATTGAAACTACAGATTTCATCTCATATTTCTCTGAAAGGACAGGAAGAAGCTACAGTTGTATCCCCAAATTTAACATACAGTAAGTGCAAATGGTGCCAATGTTCAGTGGCTTATTAGGGACACTATGTAACCTAATCAGTATTAGCTTCTTACCTGGCCAATACCTCATATGCTTACTATAGTCATTAACAGGTTCAGCCTCTTCTGGTCTCCCTTATCCTCATACTCCCTGTGCTCCCCTCCTCCACAAAAGGCTATGGCAGTGTCCCAAAATCTTGTTTTAATGGTGCTTGTTTTTACTCCATTTCCCTGAGGAGGGTAGCCATGCTGATATTAAGTGTTTAAAGGACTTTTGATTCGTTACTGTACAGTTAAAACATTCTCATACAGTTTTATTCCTTTTCCGTTCCTTGAAAGAAAACTATTATGCACACAGTCTTTCATTTCTTCCAATTCAGATGACATTCACTTTAACCAAAATCATTCTCCTGCACAATAAAGCTACATCCATAATAGAATGTTTCTTAAAACCAAGGCCCTGGTCTCGACATCTGGAAGAGAGAGAAATCTGTGTTAAAATGTTTGTTTAGTTTTGCATCGCATCCGTGCAAAACATCGGGTGGAGGGCTCTCTGGGGATTTTCAGGCTTATGCCATGACTAATGGGAAGTGGAATGTTGGCCACCAGTGCGGGAGGTGCCACTCGAGCGGTCCAAAACCCAGGCTAGAAACCGCAAGGACCCAAGTACCCCTCCACTCCCCATGCTGTCTAAGCTCAGCTGCTCTTTGCCAATGGAAAGGCAGTGCCAGTGCGACTCTGGCACAAGTTCTACGCAGAGTCTGGGATGGCAGTGTGTGCCAAATCCACATACAGATGTCACAAAGAGGGTTGTGCTAACCCCCAGTGGGAAAATGGGCTTTTCTTTGACTTCATTTATGATTGTTTAAGGTATCCAAAAATAGAATTTTGGGGGGTGGAGGACAGAATAAAATGTTTTGCTTCTTAATCTGATCTTGGTGAGGTTGCTTAAGACTTTCAATGGTGGGGGGTGGACAGTAGGGCTGGAATCTGACTTTATCAACGCTCCTACGTGGAGAAGCCCAAACGAGAAATTCTAGTTGCCTTGCAGTAATTCCTTCTTTATTATAAAAGGAAGAGGCATGCTCAGAACGGCTGGGATGGGAATTCTGCTTGGGAGAGCCCTGCAGGGAAACGTGTGCTGGCTGACGTGTGGGGGATTATTACTGTACGTGATGAAAGTTAGACACTAATCTTCTAGCACATGTTTATTCTTCTCTTTCTGTTTTCTACAGTGTGATGAGTGACCCCCGTAAGCTTAAGCATTGGGGGTGATGCACCTGACAAGGTATGGGCTTTGAGGAAATACCCTCCCCCCCCCCCCATTCTGTTGCTTTTTATTTGGGGCTAGGGCTGGACTCTGACACAACTACCTGCAACTTTCCCCCCCTATTTTTAGGATCCTTTGGTTTAAACTGAAAACAATTTTCACTAATAAATTCCCAGATTTTTGCAAAAGTGAAAATCTGTTTAAATGGATTTTCACCTTAATTTCAAAAACACCACTGCAGGTCCTTGCTGCTTTCCAGATTCTTCTCCCCCCGAACGGTGATAGTGGGGCATGCACAGGCCCTGGACGTGGCATGTGCATGCAGGAAAAAAGCATGGGAGCGGCTGCCACCACCCACCCACCCCACAGGCAGAAGAAGGAAGTTGCTGGTGGAGGGGGAAGGTCAGCTACACTCCCAAAGCCAGAGTTACCACTAGAGGGAGTCCCAGAGCTGTTGTGGGGAAAGGAGGTGTCACCAAAGGTGGAATAGAACAAAAGGAAAATTGTACGGTCAAAGCTGCCCTGGAGCTGCTGCTGAGGAGGGGGGGGGGAGGCACGGAGACAGTGGGTGAGGAGACGTCCTGCAGAAAGGGAGGAGGGGGAGAGTGAAGTAGTTTTTCTTCCTGAAGCGGAGTGGCTGGAGCAGTAAACAGAGACCTGGAGCTTTCGAGTGTTTTTTGCCAGAGACCTGAAAATTGATACAAATTACTGGAGTCTCCAGGTGAAAGCCGGAGCATTCGTAGGCATGACCCTACTTTACTGCATCCATACACATTGCTATCCTAAATAGGTATGAAATTAAGACCACCACCTGTAGCTTTAGATGAATGGTCCTAAAGCACCGTGCCTACGTGGGTGCATGCACTGAAGGATGGTAGAGCAGTGGAGCCGGTTAAAGACTGAAAGGACAGAGGACAAGGGAGTTAAACAGTGATAGGTACTGTCAAGCTCAGGGTGCACATGGACAGGGTTTGAAAGGGAGATGCAGTCTCCCGCACCTTAGTCAAGTATTGTCATAGTAACCAAAAGAGCTACCCAAATAAAATCACTCCACCTGCTAAAGAATTTAAAAGGAGCATCTTCTAGACTCTCTAATGCAGCAGTTTGCAATCCAGTCCTTGAGGACCTCCAGCCAGCCTGGTTTCCAGGATATTCCTACTGGATATATGCACAATCTATGGGCATACACTTGAGTCCTAGTGCATGCAAAACTCTCTAATGCATAGTCAGTTATCCGGAAAACCAGCCTGCAGCGGTGTGTGTCCAGAACCAGCTTGGGAACCAATCTACTACTAGTCTCAGAAGCGCTGCAGGTGGGGGTAAGAGATATAAAGGCGCCCCCCCCCCAAATATGATTACTCACGCAAGACCGCTAGAAGTACTAGCAAGACCCTAGGAGTAAGGAAATATTTCTTTGCAGAGGTTGGTGGATGCATGGCACAGCGGGCCTGTGGAGGTGGTGGAAATAAAGGCAGTGTCTGAATTCAAGAATGCACGAGATAAGCAAAGGCAATCTGTGTAGGAGCAGTAGGGATTATAATGCTGAGTCGTGGGGGGGGAGGGGGCAGACTGGATAGGCTGTACAGTCTCTTTCTGCCATTGTTTCTAGTACATGAAAGCAGCTGGATCAAGCACATTCCAATTTGTAGTAGTTTTACTTTGGGGTGGGTCCTGCAATTATAGCTGAAACGCAGGCCCCAAATACCATGGGGTTTTTTTTTAACCAATGCCAGATTGGGAGGGGAGGTGAGGAGGAATGTTACAAAGTAGCATTAAACAAGCCACAGCATTCCAGAGACAAGTTGTATGCATTTGGATTTAATCACAGTCTGTCATGTTGCATTGAGCCCAAGTCTATGTGTGCTTGTGGTTCTGAACAGAGCTGCGCCATTACTCTGATCTCCTTAGCATATATAAACACATAATAGAGAAGGCACGCAAACCTATGAACACTGCATGAGTCACACAGAGCGCTAGCACTAAATCAGCGCGGCTGAGATCATCTCCAGCATTACCAGTAAGATGCATTCCTATCATGGTATGTGCAAAACAAACTCAGCTGGAGACACCAACCTGACCGACATTATACCGACTGCTAAAAAGCTCGATGCCAGAAAACCACAGTAGTGAAAGGGAAAACCACAAGAATGGCATTGCTAGGAGAAGTGTTAGGACTAAGTGACTATTCTGTATTAGGTACCGGGAGCGAGATCACAACTAGCAGGAGATGCAAGCCGAGACCAAGAAACTGTGGCAGAAATAACAGAGACAGTCCCTGTTTTACATGCTGGGTTAAAAATGCTTTAGTAAAGGTCCAGGAAGAAGCTCTTTGCCATGATGCCAGTATCTAGGTCAGATTGTACACAACCCATGCACGTTCAAGAATGCTTTCTTCCTGTCCTGGAACAATGCCTTGTAAAAGACTTCAGCCTATATAATGCAGTGGTTCCCAACCCTGTCCTGGGGACCCCCAGCCTGTCAGGATTTCAGGATATCCACAATGAATATACTTGAGAGAAAATGTGCATGTTATGGAGGCAGTGCATGAAAACTCTCTCTCTCTCATGCATATTCATTGTGGATATCCTGATTGTTCGGTTGGGGGGGCAACCACTGGGCTAATGCATTTTGCTTTGTAGTTTATAAAGTTTGGTTCACTGATCTATACAACATATTCTACACTTTCAATGTCGAAGAGCAATTACAGAAATATTCCAAAAGGAATTAAAAATAAAACATAGAAATAACAGCAGAAGACCAAATAGCCCATCCAGTCTGCCCAGCAAGCTTTCATACTTATTTTTCTCATACTTCTGTTACTCTGACTGCTGAGGTCAGGGCCATTATTGGTAACTTTTTGGTTCTAATTTCCTTCCACTCCTGCCATTGATGTAGAGCAGCGATTCTCAACCGGTGTGTCGCGACACACTAGTGTGTCGCCAAGCACCGGCTGGTGTGTCGTGTGCTCCCGGTCTCTCCCGCTGCTCTTTCTTCCCTGCTGCCGTTGCCGCCGGGCTATCAGAACGTTCAAGCCCAGCAGGAACAGCAGCGGCGCTAGAAGAAGCTCTGGCACCCGTGGCTGACCTTTTTTTCTTCCCGCGCGCCCCCCCCCCCCCCCCCGTGACCCGGAACAGGAAGTGATACGCGGTGCGCGGGAAGGAGAAAGAGCTGGCCCGTGCCGCGTAGAAAAGTGGCAGCAGCAGCATCGGTCCCCGAGCAATTGAAGCAGCCGGAAAGGAGACAGCAGCATGAGCCTCCCGCGGCCGATGGGATTCTTCTTTCTTGGCTTGCGGGGGCTGGAGGAGGCTGCTGCAGCTACCATTTGTGCTCGGGGCGGGGGGGAGGAAGTGAATGAGAGAGAGAGAGAGAGAGAAGCAGCCAGCCAGCTTGTGTGTAAGTGAGAGAATGTATTTGATTGAGAGCATGTGTGTGATTGAGAGAAACTGGTCAGAGAGCTGATGTGTGTGTATATGTGAGAGACAATGAAAGTGACTGCTCAAGGAGATGACTGTGTATGTGAGAGTGTGAGACAGTCAGGGATGTGGCTGGTGTGTGTGTGTGTGTGTGAGAGAAAAAGCATGGAAGTGAGAAATCTGGGTATGAGAAAGCATGGGAGTAAGAAGCCTGGTGGTGTGGGGGTGTGTGTGAAAAAGCATGGGAGTGAGAAGCCTGATTATGTGAGAGCATGGGAGAGGGAAGCCTGTGTGTGTGTGCATGCATGAGCGAGAGACTGGCTGGTAAGGTGACTGTGTGTGTGAGAGAAAGACTGGTGTGTGTGAATGTGAGAGAGAGAATGTGATTCAGGGAATGAGAAGCCTGTGCAGTGGAGAGCGAGCATGGAAATGAGAGCGAGACTGGTGTGTGTGTGTGTGTGTTTATTTTATTTATTTAAACATTTTTATATACCGGCATTAGTTGTGGACATCATACCGGTTTACATCAAAACAGGTAAAGTATGGAAGTTACATTTTAACAGGGAATTAGAAACGGAGGAGGGTAAATAATTAAATAGGATAGACGAGAAATAACAGTAACATTAACATGGTTCCTCGGTGTGAACGAGGAGAGAGGATAACAACATATGATGTGTGTGTGTGTGTAACAGAGAGAAAGTGATTACGGGAATGAGAAGCCTGTGCATGTGAAGAGAGTGAGCATGGGAGTGAGAAACATGGGTGTGTGTGAGTCACAGCATGGGAGGGAGAAACCTGTATATGTAAGACAGAACATGGAAATGGGAAGCCTGTGTGTGTGTATGCATGAGAGAGATCAGGTGACTGGTGTGTGTGTGAGTGAGAGAGAGAAAGTGATTATGGGAATGAGAAGCCTGTGCATGTGAAGAGTGAGCATGGGAGTGAGAAACCTGGGTGTGTGAGAGACACAGCATGGGAGTGAGAAGCCTGTATATCTGAAAGAGAACATGGGAGTGGGAAGCCTGTGTGTGTGTATGCATGAGAGAGATCAGGTGACTGGTGTGTGTTTGTGTGTGTCTGTGAGAGAAAGAAAGTGATTATGGGAATGAGAAGAACAAGCATGGGAGTGAGAGACTGGTGAGTGTGTGTGTGTGTGTGAGACAGAGAAAGTGATTATGAGAGTGATAAGCCCGTATATATAAGTAGAACACAGGAGTGGGAAGCCTGTGTGTGTGTGTATGGCATGAGAGAAACTGTTCAGGAAGGTGACTGGTGTGTGTGTCAAAGACTGTTTGGGAGATGATTGGTGTGTGAGAGACAGAAACTAGTCATGGGGGCATGACTGGTATGGTGTGTGTGTGAGAGACATGGGACTAAGGAAGAGGACCATGAGTATAGAGCTTAGCCTCTACTGCTGCTTCTGCTGTGTGCTATGGCCTGCATGGAAGAGGAGTAGGAGAGCTGCTGGAGGGGGTAAGTAAAAGTGGCTTTTTAAGTTTATTTTTCTTGATTGACTGCCATTTTAATTATTTAATATTATGTGATGTCTGCTTTTTTTGAAATATTTTATTGGTGTTTGGAGAATTTTTAATTTTTATGAGTTTTTAATTGTTGGATGTTATTCTGTTCATAGCTGTTTTGAAACATTTATTCTGCTTATTAGTATAGTTTTGCAATTATTTTTGTGTGGGGATCTATAGCTGCTTGCTAGTTCTGTTTTCCTAATAAGAAGTGTATTGGTTTTTAGGGCCTGATTTAATATTTGTAGTGTTGCCTTTTCATAGATAGGGTTGCTCCTGTTTGAGTGTATTCCATAATACAGGTGTAACTGTGTGCGGATTAGTTTATGTGATTTACTACAGATCCTGGGAGTATGTTAGGTCGGTTCTGTGTGTGTTACCGAGATGAGATATTTTACTAGCATGTAAGTGTTTGTATCAGTCTTATTTGTTGTGTTTTCTCAAGAGGACATGCATTGGTGGTTAACTGCTGTCTTTTCATAAGTAGGGCTATTCAGCCTGGAAGTAGAAGGAGTTTGAGTTGCTGTTACTGCGATGACACCAGAATATCTTTTTTGTAGGGTGAGTTGTATGGGGAATGTCATAATTTTGCTTTACATCCATTATTGTGGGTCAGGGGGGTTCCCGTGGATGCAAACTGTACTTTTACATCTAGCCCCGTGACGATCATGGGTCAGTGTGTCACGCATGTGAGAACCATCTGTCAGGTGTGCCTCGACAGAAAAAAGGTTGAGAACCACTGATGTAGAGAGCAGTGCTGGAGCTGCATCAATGTGAAGTATCAAGCCTAAATGGTTAGGGATAGTAACTGCCGCAATAAACAAGCTACTCCCATGCTTATTTGTTTCCCAGCCTGTGCAATTTAGTCCTTGGTGGTGGTTGTCTGAATTTAAATCCTCTTTTCTTCATTCCCTCCTGCCATTGAAGCAGTGAGCTGTGCTTTATGTGTATTCAAAGTGAAGCATCAGGCTTAATTAGTTCAGGGTAGGAACCACTGCAACAACCAAGCTACTCCCATGTTTATTTGTTTTTCCAGCCTGTGCGACTTAGTCCTTGTTGGTTTTTTGAATATAAATCCTCTTTTCTTCGTTTCCCCCTGCCATTGAAGCAGAGAGCTGCTTTGATATGCAAAACAAGGTCTTAACTGTATAAGTCTTCACATCCTTTATCAGAGCATACCCAAATTAGCTCCAGTTCAAAAACTTACCTTAACAAGGCCCATAATAACTCAAATAAAGCCATGAATGTCCAATTACAGCAGCTAAGCTGCTTCAAATATTGGTGGATAAAGAATAAAAGCTCTCCCCTAATTGACATTGTCACTAAAGCATTCCCAGAACCTGAATCAACTCTAACCATTGCAGATTTTAATCTACATGTAGACAGCATACCCAAAACAACAACTAGGGAAATTTTTCTAGATACTATGGAAGCAATGGGCTGGTCACAATTTGTAACCAACCCCACACTCACAAAGCTGGATACATCCTAGACCTAATTTTTGCCAATCACAATAACTACATAATCAATACTAATGGCACAGTACCCTGGTCAGATCACCAACTAATTAAAGTAAACTAATTAAAGTAATTAAACTAATTAAACTAATTTTAAATCATTCATTAACTCTATCATTAAGGAATGTTATTATAAGCTTCAAACGATAAAAAAAACTCAAACCTCTTCTCCATTTCATGGATTTCCGCACTGTACTTCAGTCTATTATTCTATCCAAAATAGACTATTGTAACGCACTTCTCTTTGGCATCCCCGCTTCACACACCAAGCCTTTACAACTTTTACAAAATGCTGCCGCTCGTATACTATCAAACTCCAAAAAGAAGGATCATATCACTCCCATACTCATCTCTCTCCACTGGCTCCCTATACACTCCCGAATTCTTTATAAGGCACTCTCCATCATCCACAAAAGTCTGCTACACTCCAATCTCAATTGGATCAACCCCCCACTCATCCCTCGCACCTCCAACAGACCCACCCGCACAGCTCTACTAGGAACGCTACGTTCCCAACCCATTAAAGCTTTCAAACTCTCCTCCACCATAAGCAGAGCCTTCTCTCTAGCCGGTCCCACTATTTGGAACTCCTTGCCTCATGACATCCGCATGGAGACATATACACCCACTTTCAAAAAAAAACTAAAGACCTGGCTCTTCCAGCAAGCCTATCCTACGTCACCCCCCATCACATAAACTTCTTCTGAAATGGATAACCCCAATCCACAATTGTGAACTCGGCCTGAATATGGATTACGATATGCCTCTGATTTTGGTACTTTGAACTGTTATAATTTTATGTTTATAGTTATTTATATATATATATATATATATATCTGTTATAGTATGTAAATCAATACCCCCCTCCAGTGTATTGCTTCCCTGGTTTTGTTAAGGGCTACGCCCTAAAGTTAACTGTATTTATCTGTTCTTTGTAAGGGCTTCGCCCATAAAGTTCATGTTTTACTGTGAACCGATGCGATGTGCGAACGGACATCGGTATATAAGAGACATTAAATAAAAAAATAAAAAAATAAATAAAATAAAGCAGAAATAACCCTCCTCAACACAAAGCAAACAAACTCACACAATAATCATTTTCACCTACAAAAGAAGAAACAAAATTACTCAAAGAAACAAGACTAAAATAACTTTGCCTATGATATGCCTCCTTATCTTTTGACGTGTGGGATAAAATCATTAATGAAATAGCAGATACCCTATGCCCAATACAGGAAACAAATTCCAGAATGAATGCAATAATGCTAAACAAAAGAAACCTTGGTATAAGAAGATCTAAGTCACTCTAAACAGACCCTGAAAAAAATCAGAAAAGCAATGAAGGAAAAACCGAACTATGGAATCCCTAGAAAAATATAAATCCCATTTAACAAAATATTGTGAAAAAAAAATCAATAAAGCAAAAAAAGACTATTACGCAACACAGCTTCATGGTGTAATATTTAACTTCAAACTACTCTTCGAAACAGTTAAAAACGTAATCAAGGACCCATCTTCCCTCACGTCAAACAGCCATGAATTCTGAAAAAACTCCACACTTGAATATGCCACCATTATGTTAAAACAAAATCAATAAATTTAAAAACAATTCCCCAACAGCCTAACAACAAAAGAACCTGAACGATAAACAGAATGGAACCCATTTGATTAAGTATCTATTCTAAACTTGAAATAAACCAAATCATAACAAAGATCAAAACTGCAACCCATCCACTAGACCCAATCCCTGCAAGTACCCTAAAACCAGTACATCGTGCAATCACTCTGACAATAAACCAATCACTATCAGAAGGCTAGGTCCCTGCCAAAGCTAAACAAGCCGTGATAAAACCAATCATAAAAAAATAGATGACTGGGACAATTATCCAACCTGCCCTTCATCACTAAAATCCTACAGAAAGCAATATTATCACAATTAGAAAACTACCTAGAAGACAATAACATACTATACCCAAACCAATTTGGTTTCAGAAAAAAAAAATTGCTGAACAAAAACCCTACTCATTTCACTAGCAGACCCTGTACTGCAGGGGGTTTGACAAAAATGTTTCCTATATACTGGTACTAATTGATCTAACAGCAGCTTTCGCCACAGTTGACCATACCCTATTGTGCCATCAACTAAGAAAAATTGGAATAGACAAAAGTCAACAAATGTTTTTCCTCCTTCCTAGAAGATAGAACATTCCAAATCAAAATGGGAAATCACATTTCTGACACCTTCGCAACAGATACGGGTATCCCCCAGGGTTCAGCACTCTCAGCTACACTATTCAACATGTACTTGCTGCCTTATGTCCTCTGCTAGCAAATCTTGGCCAACTTCTTCCTATATGCAGATGACATACAATTCTACATCCCTTTTTGAGAAAACACTGGAAAAAACTGCGGCAACCCTGTCAACCATCATGAACACAATACAACACAAACTTTCTCAACTGAAACTAATGCTTAAACCCCAAAAAACTGAAATTGTGTAGCTACGAAGAGATTCGACAATAATCAAAACACCAACATTAGACCTGGGAATTACTAGGTGTACAAATCGATGAGAACTTCACAATGAAAAAACATATAAATTAATGAAAACAGGATACTCCAAGCTAAGAATATTACATCGGGTGAAACCACTAACAATTCAGCACTTCCGCCCTGTATTCCAAACACTAATATTTTCAAACCTAGATTACTGCAACTCACTTTTACTAGGACTTCCTGCAGTGGTACTAAAACCACTACAATTACTACAAAATGCTTCTGTGAGCCTCATACGAGGGACAAGTAAATTTGACCACATCACCCCCTTGCTAATGGCACTGCTATGGCTTCTGGTACAATCCAGAATTCATTATAAAGTATTAACTCTAATCTTTAATATTATCAACAACATTTTTTTTAATTCTTTATTTATCAAGTTTTCACACTTACAATACACACAAGATATTAACTTGTATACAGAAACAATACTGAATATAAGAAAATTTTTAACAATATTTATATCCCTTCTATTCATATCCTTCATAATATTCAGTATCAATTAAAGGTAACCTTAAGTGAACACACTGATTCTTTCAGAGCGATTCTAAAGTAACATATAAATCAAATTTATATTATATTATAGGAAAAAGTAAGATAATCTTCTAATTATTTATTTGCCTGAATATCACCTCCCAACAAAACTCTAAGATGGTCAGGGTTAGTGAACTGGTAGTTATGCCCCTTATATTTTATAGCGCATGTACATGGATATTTTAACAAAAAATGTCCCCCAGCTTCTATCACTTCTTTCCTATAGGCTAAAAATGTTTTCCTTCGAACTTGCTTATCTTTAACAAAATCTGGATATATCCAGATTTTCTGTCCATAATAAGTTTTCTCCCTATTCCTAAAGAAAAACTTTAAGATATTCTCTTTGTCTGAGACCAATGCAAATGTTATAATCATTGTTCCACGATTTTCAATCTTTAATTCTTCCTGAGATTTCATCAAGAAATCTGTAAGATTCATAGAGTTCTCCCTATCATCATTTTGCAGGCTAGCTTCCTGTTCTTTCCCTTGCTGATCTAATTCTTTTCCTTTGATCTTTACTGAACTCTTCAAAAAGAAGGCTCTTACAATAATGGGCATTCCTTGTTCAGGGATTTTTAGTACCTCTCTAACATAAGATTTAAATAATTCTGCTGGACTTACTTTGTCCAGCTTCGGGAAATTTATAACTCTCAAATTTAAGACTCTAGTATGATTCTCCAAATATTCAGTCTTTCTCTGTATTTCTGTATCTGCTTTAATTTGTAAATGCTGAATTTTCTCTACCTGCTCCACTCGTTTATCTATGTCACAAATTTGTTTTTTTTGGGTATCTAGTATCTCAGAATTCTTTTTTACTACAACATTGGTCTCCTGGACTACATCTGCAAGTTTCATAATTGAAGAATCCAATTTTGCAATATAATTCCACAACATTTCCATTGTTACAGTTCCAGGTTTCATCTCTATACGCTTAATTTTCTTTTCTACAAAACTATTCCCTTCTTGAGAATAAGATAGAATCTGTTCTTGTTTCCTATCATTCTTTGGTGTACTCTCTTGTTCCGGAGTAAATAAGTTGGCATTACTATTATCCAGTCCAGATATTGTCTGTGGTGTTTGTATACTTTCCTGGCCAATTTGATTTTGTTGAGGCATTCCTGGTAATGGTGGGGAACTAGCCCCATTTCTTCCAGGTGGTGATGGCATCTCAGGCGCCCCTGGACTTAGCGAGTTGTCGTCGGCCATAAGGGGAGATTTTCGCCCTAAATCTTCCCCTTCTGCGGCCCCCTCGACAGGGGTTGTTTGAAGATTATTTAACCACTCAGGCATAAATCTTTGAGTAGATTCTATTGAAATTCCAGGAGCAGGCTTGAGTTTCGCCTTTCTCTTGGTATGAGGCATTATTTTCTTTCACTTTAATAGTAATCAATCTATCTCAGACCTATGCAAGTGGTGCTTACTTATAAAGTGGTTCACTTGGGAGACAAGGAGAAGTAAACCCGCCTACCTGGTGTTGCTAATCTTTTCCAGAAAGATAAAGGGACAGTCCCAGCAATCCAGCGAATCCGGTCGAAGCTGGTCAAAGCCGCGCGCGCCTATGGCTGCTTCGTGCCGTAGGAGAGCCCTTAAATCCTCCACGACCGGCTCCTCCTAATGACGTGGCTGCTGTCCATTGGCTGATTACAATGCCGTCGGGGCTGAACTCGCAACCCCCGGAAGTCCAAGGCACACAGCAGAAATTAGTGAATTCAACAAGAAATATCCCGATAAGGTAAGGTGTAAACCTGTAGGCTGTCCCTCTCCTTGCCTCCATTATCAACAACATTAACCCAAGCTTATTAGGAGTGACACTGCAACCATACACGCTGCAGTGAGCCCTAAGATTGAAAAACAAAGGACTTCTAAATGTACCTACAACACAGAACACACACCTAACACAAACAAGAGACCGAATGTTTTCCATAGCAGACCCTAAGCTGAAGGCGGACTCAAACTCTTAGATTCTTGGAATAGGCACAGGTTACTGCAGTGGTAACAAAGTATTCTCTTAAATACCCCTTTAACCCTACAGGTAGAGATCCAGGCAATAAGTGCATTTTTCTGGTCCAGCCCCGCTGAACGCTTTTCTTCTGGATAAATTTACTTTCCTTCACCCTAGACCTTGGTCTCCTGCTAAAGAGAGTGCTCTCCCTTCTCCTCTTGCTGAGGGATGCAGACCAAAGCTTTGAGTATTGATATCTATTGGTTCTTAGGCTTTATTTCCTCTTTTCTATATTTCTCTCTCACTTGTGGAATGAGTTACTTAACTCCTATAGAAAATGTTTTTCCTTTTCCCCCTCCTCTCTCATAGGGTTGGAGTTATTACAACTTTATTTCCTATTCATTTCTGGAATGGATTGCACGTAAAAAGACAATGCCAAAATGCACTTGAAGTAGCTGGCCAAAAGAGTGGGTGGGACCGGTGCTATTTAAAGGCTGATTTGGTGAAACCTGCCATTTACGAGATGCTCCATAAAAACACAACAACATCTCAGGGTCTGATGAGCCCTATGCCTGCAAAGTCACCCAACCCCCCCATCTTCTGCATGTTCGCCGGGTGCAACCTGCTCTACATCCGCACCCCATGCAGCTGCGGTGAGCAGTCTCAACAAACTTTTCTTTAGATGCTTCAAAACTATGCAAATGCATTAAATAAAAAGCTTCGGCGAGAAGGTGCCAGTTTAGTAATTAACTGGCTCTTTAATAGGTGCCTCAATTACTTTGTTTCATGATAAGGGAGTGGGGGGGGGGGGGGGACCCAGCATTTCAAGACGGCTCCCTCCGACATCTGGGAACCTCAGAACAGCTGGCCACCTAATGAATATGCAGCTGCTTTAAGAGGCTGTAGTTCATTAATAAACCAATAGATGTAAAGCAGAAAAGAGCCTCTGTCAGCTCCCGATGAGATTGGACGCAATGTGCTGTGAAGTGTCACTGTCACATTCAATTGAGTTTGCGAGGTTAACAATTGACTGTTTCCTGGCAGCGGCCCTGGCCCCAGCGGGAAGGTTTTGCTTCTGTGCCTCCCCCACCGCATCACTTTCTCTCCTCAGGACCAGGGTGATCGCTGACCCTCCCTGAGCTCTTTGGGTTGTGCACCCCATGTGCAATACCTGCCCTGGGCCCACACTCACGGGTGCGGCTCGAGCCTGGTACAAAGGGAGAAGCTCTGCCTCCATGTTTAGTTGTTACCGTGCATGCTCGATGTACAGTTCCCAATACTGAAAGCAAACATCATTGCACCCACAAGCAGCAGCAGTGGCATTTGAACCCTGGTTTCTAGCCTGCTGCTCTAACCCCTAGGCTACTCCTCCAGGCCTGTTTATAAGCTCGTTTGGGACTGGGACATTATATCTTTAAAAAAAAAAAAAAAAAAAGTAAACTGGCTTGAGCTAAAACTGGAACTACAGACCCTGTTTATTAGTCTTTTTGTTTTCAGGTATTAGGTGTACATGGGGGGTTAATTGATCTGAAGTCAAGTGATATTGACATAAATGTAAGTGGATTTCCCTAGTGAAGACAACCCTTCCATAGGAAAAAGAAAAACCACGTTAGAGCTGCACCTCAATCTGTGGTCTTTAAGCTGGCAACTAAGGCTGATAGGCTGGGCTCTGGCAAAAATTTTAGAAAAGAGAGATGTTTTAGGCACCGCTGGAGCAGGGATTCTGAGTTCATCTCTTTTATTCTTTGATTTCTATTCTGCTTTCAGGCACTTCAAAGCAGAACTGGTGGCGGCTCTGGATCTTAAGCCTTCAAAGTGGCCATAGAGGCGGCACTTGGAAACACTGAATGGGGTAGGAGGAAAGCAGGATTATCACACACTCCAGCAATTAGAAAAGGGCCCTTGTGCTTTCCACGGTGGGATCTCGCTTCTCTTTTTCGCTCATCGATCCCCAAAGTGCCCAGCGCCAAAAAGAACCTTACGGCAAGGGTCATGAACCACTTCATCCGCGCCCAGCTCCCACCGGAGCAGACAGGAGACTGTTTCGGGCCTGCGGCATCGTCTGCCATTTTCAAGCCGACCATCTCTGCTTTAGGCTCAAGGGCATCTACATATGGAAGAGAGTTCCCAAAACACAAAAGAACCTTAAATTTTAATCACTTGCAACATCCTTTTAATAGAGGTAAGTACCTACCTACCCATATTAAAAACAAACAAAAAATACCTAGACACCATGACGCAATCAGGTTAATGAATTAAAAATACCTGGGGTGGGATAATGAATGGGCTGCAGGTCACTGGGGTTCATTAATCTTAGCGCGAATTAATTAGGCGAGCAGGCAGTCCCTGTCCATTCCTTCCCAACCTTTGCACTGTAATGTATGTTTCCAAGGCAAGCAATGCTGCCGACACCGCACCTTTCTGCATTTATCACTCTCCTGCCTCCTTCACTACTGGAACCGCTTTATTAATTACAGTGTCGCTAATGATCTGCTTAAAATAAATGCAGGCCTCGCTCGGTGGATTCTGCGCCGCTCAGCTGATATGCACCCAGCACCTGCCGTATGCGCAGCTTCACCAAGTGACCTAATTAGTTAATAAAGTAATTGAATATTAAAAAGGATGTTGCAAGTGATTAAAATTTAAGGGCCTTCAGAACGTTATTAAAGCCATAAATCATACATCACTGTTTTCATTTGCATAGCTACAGAATTACTAATGGTCCCGGGTGCATATGCTGCTTGGCAATTAGTCATTTTACAAAACGCTGGGGGTGTGGGGGGAGGGGGGGGGAACTAAAATCTCCGACGCTTGATCTAGGTATTTATTAAATATGATAGAGTTGCAGAATAATCAATTAAAAAAAAAAAAAAACAACCCATACATTATTTGGGGGTTTCGCTGCAGCATATACGATTTGTCCCGGACTTTCTGCAGCGCCAGAGTGGCTCCTCTGGCAGCCGGGTACAATTACCCCGGGGATGGAAGGGAGGGTAGATAAGCTCGGCTTCCTCTAACCCCGAAACGTCCAGATCCATCACTTAATTTTCCCCGATTCATCTCGGCTCCCCTCTTTGAAAAATACTATCACATAATCTTAAAACCTAGGTTGGAGCGTTACCCCATCCCTCCCTGGGAGATGGGATTTGAACTCAAGCCCCAATGCCAACCCACAAGAGGGAGCATTTTTCTACCTCTTTATACCATTCTCTCCAAACAATAGGCCCAGCCTAAACTCCTTGCCGCAGGTAAAATTACCACAGAATTTGGATTTGATTAGCCTTGAGCTCGGATTTGAGAGGCAAGAAGTTATATAGCGGGCACAATAGGCATGCCCACGCCCCAGAGAGCTTACCTTCTAAAGAGGCACCTGAGCCAATGGCAGGTGAAGTAACTTGCCCAAAGATCAAAAGAAGGGTCAGTTAGAGAAGCAGGATTTGAACCCTGGCCTAACTGGGCCTCAGCTTGCTGTTATAAGCACTAGGCTACTCTTAGCAATTATCACCATCCCTCCCATAGAGGGCCTCAGTACATCACCTTGATATTTTGTCTAACTTCACTGCACGTCTGTTCACCATCAAGGCACGGTTAGCTAGGAGTAGTATAAAGAAGAAAGTGTGCCAGACCCTAAGATCCCCCTCTCCCCAAAATGTTTTGTCTTTGTTGTCAGTCCTAGTCCCAGCAAGAGAACTGCTTTGATCTTTCCTCCCCTTCTGATGTTGTGAACCAAGAGTACTCACGTTACTCTGGCACCATGTCACCCAACTGGCACAGCATCTGTAATGTAACTACCCACCATTGGCAACTGTAGTACTGATGCAATATCAGCTAATCCAGGCCTGTCCAGGGAAAGGACACTCGTGGCAGGTGATTAAAACTCCAAAAATGAACGGCACACTGGGAAGATGGTGTGCGCGTGACAGTGGAGGCTGCATATCAGTGAGGTACGTTTGTCAGTTACCGTCACCCACTGTCGTGTAGGCGTAGCACAAAGTTTAAAAAGTGAAAGCCAACACAAGGAATAACGATAAAGGCAGGATCAAAGAACTAGAACGACAAGATTTTCTCTTGCATTTTCAAGATTCCACTTTACTAGTCCTGAATGTGAACTTTTAAATGGAAACACTCAAGATTTCTTTTGAAAATTCTTCTTGCCTTTAATTTTAACATTGTACACAGTAACACCAAACCAGTCTACAAAAAAATTATGAACGAGCAGTATGGTTTGTTTGATGGGATTAAAACCAGGGTATGTAAAGTAGGCCACCTCGTTCTCTCCGTGACACTGCAGCTGCTCAGCTAGAAGAGCAAATAGGACCCAAAAGGTCTGCTCCATCTCTCCCTCCCCATCACCTGCAGTAAATGCTCCACGTGACTCCAGCTCATCGGGACTGACTAAACTTACTTGGTTGTGCTCTATTGCCTGCGTGCACCTGTAGTGTCCATTTCCCTGAAAACAAGATGACCAAGTCCATGCCCATACTGATCCCATCTAACCTAGACTTAGGCAGGAAGAAGGTGGGACGGCCGAGCACCTCTTGGCCTCAGTCTATTCCAGTGAAATTCTGCAAAACAGCAGCCTTTTTGGTGATGGAAGCTCTCATCCTTGCCGGCAATATCATCATTGTGCCCATCTTAAAATCTTCAGTGTCTTTAGGTTGGATCCACACTTGTATGGTTGACATTAGAACTGAACTAACCTAAGCTTCCTTCAGGATACCTGCAGGGCTGCAGCAGGAACTTACCGTATTTTTTGCTCCATATGACTCACTTCCCCCCCCCCCAAAAGCAGGGGGAAAATGTCTGTGCGTCTGATGGAGCGAATATATATAAAACAAAATTGAACTACAACCCCCCACCTTCCTGGCCCAAAGACTTGCCAAAAGTCCCTGGTGGTCCAGCGCAGGTCCTGGGAGTGATCTCCTGCTCTTGGGCTGTCGGCTGCCACTAATCAGAATGGCGCCAGTGGCCCTTTGCCCGTACCATGTGACAGGGGCTACCGGTGCCATTGGTCGGCCCCTGTTACATGGTAGGAGCAATGGACGGCCCATGCCAAGATGGTGCCAGGGCATGCAGTATTAGAGGGCCCAGCTCCTCCCTTTGAAACAGGAGAATTACCTTAGGGTCGTCCCCCTCCAAGGAAGGAATCTTCCCAGGCTCCACTTCTTCCAGATCCTACCCACTCTTGGGCAGAAGAACATCAGGCGGAGGGGGAGACTACCATCCCCCGAGGACAACCCTTGTCAGACTCCTCTGACGAAAAAACATCCAGGATAATCTTCCCCCGTGGATCTCTGACCTTACGGATCGTTGTAGGCCCCGAAGCTTCAGAACACCTGGGCCGTCCCCCTGAAAGCCTGCACTTGGGGGAACAGACCCCTTTGGCCCTCTGGGCCAGATATGCTTCATGCATTAACAAAACCTGGAGAAAAAGGGGAAGGAACCAGGCCCATCCCCCTCCGACTGTCCCTCCATGGCCCCCCGGGCCTCAAATCTGCTGGCGACAGCATTGCTACCCTCTCTTCAGCAGCCGTGAATGTCTGCAAAATGGCTGCCGTTCCCATTCCTTCTAAATCAGCCGGCAACCTCCCAGGCTCATGCTGCTTAACACTGACACAGTCCCCCCATGAGGAACCCTCCCCACTGGAGAGGCAGCAGGAACAGCGGGCTGGCGCTGGAGAGCCGCGAGTGGTGCTCCCCGCATGCGGAGCAAGGGCTTGACGGTGGCTTGGCTCGGTGGGTCGCGGACCGTGTGGCCTGCCCCAAAAGAGAAACTGGATTGGGAGCTGTTAGAAACAATCAAACTGAGGTTACCTGCCTCCGGCCCCGAACAAAGGGTGGCAGAGGCTTCCAGCGATCCTTGCTGAAGGGGGAAGGTGCCAGACCACCAGCTTTCACCCCCTGACGCAACAGCTAGAGCAATTTGGGATCCCCGAACCTGCTCGTTCTATCCTGCTACCAGGAGGGATGGCCCCACCAGGACATCTCCCTTTTTCTTGTTATTTGTAGGTACAGAAAAGCAACCTTTGCACTGAGGAGCTGCAGGTGGCACACCAGGTTAAGAGGTGGTGCCTGTAAAACTTTCTCTGTCTCCACCTGCTGGAAGGAAGGCAAAACACAGGAGTCTGGACCGATCTGGGTAGGCACAGGGAAACACGAATTAAGCCTTCAGGGCTTGAATGCACCTCCCTTGACCAATAGCTAATGCCTTCATTAACCTGGGATGTGCATGGAGAAGTGCTAAGTTGTGTGTGCAGATTTGTACTCTCGTTTCTGGACACATTGTGTGTGCGCTAAAATCTATAGTGAATCACAAAGTCACACACACAACAGCGCAGTCTAGTGCCCATTACTGCATTGGCCTCTTTCAGGGCAAATACACGTTTCTTAAATTTTCAGTGTTAACTTCTGGGGGGGTCCTGTTCTTGTGTCCCTGGTGGACCATCGCACCCAGGTGCTGGATCATTCTGGCACAGCACAAGAGCCCCAGAAATGTACATGAGCTTTACTCTGTCCTTGACCCAGGAGTTAAATTTTCAAGCCTGGGGAAAAAAAACAAAAACCCCAAGGCTAAGCACGGAGGTACCCAAGCCAGAGGGATTGGAGCCTAGGCCTCCCCAGAGATGCAGAACAGTATGTGCAATGTCTATCGTTCTGGAAGCTTTCTGGGACAGGCACTTATAGGAGTACAGCTGTCGCCATCGTGCTGCCCGCTCCCTGGATGTAGCGCCATGGTCTCGTGCTTCTCTGGATTTGCATAACAGGAGGCTGGTGGGCTTTACAGAGCAAACCAGAGAAGCATGAGAGGACAGGGATAGACAATTATTAGAGCAGTGCTCGCTGTCTGTACAAGTGCCTTCCTTAGCTGTAGCTGCGTATTTTTTGCATCAGTCTGCTTTCCCCCCCCCCCCCCCCCCCACACTCTTGATCCATTTGCCTGGATTAGGTTACTGCATTAGTCAACTCAATTTTTACCATGAGTAAAGAAAGTGTGAGTTCTTACATTTTATTATTTTAGGCCTAGAGAGAGAAATATATTTTTTATATCATGTTTTCAATGGTTCTAAAAAAAACAAAACAAAAAACCTAGTACTCAAAATGTCCCCCAATCAGGCTGATTGATCTTTAAACTGCTGCCATCTAGTGGTAAGAAACAAGACTGTAAATGAATTCACTCGCCAGCACGCTGGTAGCTGGTGCTCCCTACAGAATGGAGGGGCTCTATTTGCACCATAGAATAAGTGGGAAGCAAAAAAAAAAAAAGTCTGGATCTGAAGCACCAAGAGAGAAACCAGCTCATGAAGGTTGTCTGCAAGCGGATGAATCTAGGTCCTCAGCAGGTAGGTCCTGGCTCTGTACTGCATGAGTTACAGGCCTGCCGCCACCACTATAAGACTTTGCTATGTAGATCTATGTTATCACAAGGCATGTACTACCCCCCCCTAGGGGTAACAACAACTGTGAGAGCTTAATGCCCTTGCAATGCAGGGAGCAGGGCCCAGCAGTAGCTGTACAGTTGCACTCCCTTCTCCAGCCTTGGCGTGGGACTAGCAATCTATTCCCTCAAAAGGCCCAGCCATGCATGCTCGGTCCAAACCTGACATCTGTCTCCCGCAGATGCACGGCCAACATGGGTCTGCTTACTGTTACAGCACAACGACAGTTGCACCAGGAACCATCGCTGCAGCACCGTACTGCGCTGAAGGCTCAGACCGGTAGTAAGATAAACAAGTTTTATTACTTTTTCATATAGGACTCCAGAAACAGTGAGAGATGCTGAACTTAAGCTTAAAAAAAAAAAAAAAAGTCACACAGAACAAGGGCTCTGGTTCTTGAGGTAGACCATGGTTAGACTGAAAAAGGGCAACCCAGCCAGGCTCTCAAACCAAAACGTTAAAGAGAGAGAGAGGGCACTGGTGTCCTACTAAACTCAGCTTTCTGGGCCAAGGAAGAAGCCTGTGCAACCCTGGTAACTACACACACAGCACAGCCCTTCTGAGGGCTGGCACCGCGGTGGCACACGCTCAGGGGTTCCAGCATCACCCAGTGCAGCTACGAGGTTAGCAGTCCCAGCAAAGTTTCCACCACCACCATCCTTCATGGCTTAACTCAGAGCAGGTCACGTCCCCCCCGCTGTTAAAAATTCAGACTGTACGTTCGGTGGGACACGACTGCTAGAACCCCCATGAATAGTTACATAGCCTCAGCTTCCCTAAGGGCATTCAAATATCCACATGCGTTTTCCTTCAGACAGGTCTTTCACTTTGGGGAAAAAAGTGTCCATCCCTGCTCTAAAGCGAGCGACTGTACATGGCCGGTACCCCCACTTTTCTTCCTAGCTTCCCGCTTCAGCGGTTTTACTATGCAAACAGAGCCTTTAGTTCTGCAGGGAAGACGCTGTGGTGGGAGAGCAGAGATCCTCCGCGGCACAACGGGATTTGTTCTTTCAGCTCTGCTTCTGCACTGCTCAGGGTGCGAGATGCACCAACAAGACGTTCTCCCCGCGTATAAACACCTGCTTCATGTGCCGTGTGAACACCTGCTGATAATCCACCCTGGGTTCTTTCACTTTTCCCCCAGGGATGGAGCTGCCTTCACTGGGTTTGCACGCCGTAGCCGCTGACGTGCCCTGCGGAGCTTCCTCGTGGTCTCCGGCCGGCCCCTTGCCCTCACCCGTGGCTCGCCCCTGTTGGGATTCTGCAGAGGGCTTCACTTCTTCAGCTGCCACCGGCCGCCGTAAAGACGCCTGGGATTCATCTCCTGCCTGCAGCCGGGACTCCTGAATTTTGAGGCGGTCAAAGAGCTGCAGGAACAAAAGCAGGAGAAAAGAGGTATGAGGATGCCAAAAAGCACATTGCTCCTCCTTTTCCACCCCAGGCTCAGGAAAGGGGAAGTCAGACAGTCACGGCCCAAGTCGCGTGATACAAGAACTGTGTCCTGTGCCGGTCTCCCTCCACATCCAGCTCAATCAGTGGCCCTCGTGTGACCATTCCTGTTCCAATAATTGGACCTTAGCTCTGCCCCATCCTCCTCAGCTCCCTCCTCCCCTGATCCTGAAGAAGCCAAGACTAAGTTAATCTGCCTTAATTGCAGCTTGCTTTTTTTTTTTTTTTTTTAAAGGATAATGGATTTATGGCTCTGTCTAGCTTTCCTCCCTACTAAAAATACGAGACTTCGTTCTTTACACACAAAAATGGTATAACCTCATTATCTCTACCTCTGTGCGTGACCCCTCTTTTGCTAGCAGTATAGAGCCCCTTATAGGAATAGTCTGTGTAAGTACCGAGCTTGTTCCTCAAAGAGGAACATTCTAGACTGAATCTTCTGAGAAAGGGAGAGATTCAGTTGAGGCTTCGCAGACGAGCAAGAGGTGGTGGTGTGTCGTTTGGGGCAGTTTAATTGTTTTCTGAACAGAGGAGGCGGAGAGGAAACAAACAATGTTTAGAAGCAGGTGTTTCGTCCCTCTTGACCTACAACCTGGAGATCCGCTGACGGAACGAGGTACGTTCGGCAGCGGGCACAAACTTTATCCCTGTGCACACAGGCCGGCACCCTCTCTCTCATGCGTCAGCTATTCCCCCTCCAGTGCAGAGAGGTGCGCCCTGGACTAACTCGGGTGTTCTTGGGGCTGGAAAGGTAACGCCTAGTCAAAGGTGCAGTAAAGTCTGCAGTGCCAATCTGGAGGCAGAAGTTTGAGTTCTGGGGCTCTGGAACCTGTGCTTATGATTTATGTGCAGAAAATGTGCGGGCTGCACTGAAAACAGTTTTTGTACGCATAAATCATGTTTTTATGCACATTGTTGGGTAGCGTGTTTTGTTTTTCAAACCCCAAATGCCTTAAAAGGTGTGCTAATGCATCAGGAGTTTTAAAACATTTTTAGTATACGGTTTTCAATCTTCAGTTTATTACTTCGACCCCTGAGAAGAAGCCTACATGCGGCAGAAGTTCCCAAGCTAAATTTTTCCATACATAAAAGAGAGCAAAAGCACCGTTTGTAGCAGGGGCATGCCTGTAGGGTTCAGAGGGGGCAACAGTAAGTCCCTGCCAAGGCTGTGAGAGAACAAACATTTCAGCCAGAGGAAGAAGCCCACAGACCAGGAGGAGGAGGCAGTCACAGCAACACAGGTTGCTAGGAGGCTTAGTCTGGTGTGGTGGGCCAGGGTGGAAGGAAGGCAGAATGCATTGGGGCCAGGCCTGGGAAGGGGAGAGATGTAATTGTAATTATGTTTAAGGGGTCTCACATCCCTCTAGGCTCAGTCCTGGCCAAGGAGTTATCCTCTTTTTAAGCAGAGGAACTCTAAATAGCCTGGCTCTGTGCATAATTACCTGTCAGCTACCTCCAATAAAACACTTGTCGTTGGGAGAAACATATCCCAAGTGCCCTCTCTTCCATTTTGAACTGAAGTTAAAGCAGCACGCATGTCACTGGAAGACCCTGGAAAACTATTCTCCACATCCCTCCCAGACCAGGAATCCCATAGAATTTTTAAGCAATGGGGCTACACTACATTCCCATGACAGAGCAGAGAGCGCTCCAGCATCGGAACAGGGACTCACACTGCGTGTCAGCACTGTAAGGACCACATCTCTTAGCAAATCAAGGAGTATGTGGTGCACGTGCTGCAGCCAAGGCAGAACCACACTCCTGGAATGGCACCCCTCAAATGTTTACAGCTGAGAATGGGGTGCCTTCTACATAGGAGGCAGCCAGCCGGCAGGTACCACTATAGGATCACCCCCTTGTCCTGCAGGTGTTTGTTAGGAACACCAGAGCTGCCCAAGCTGTACACGAATCCCGAGCCTCCTGCCAGGCAGCACACAGGACAAGTCAGTGCCAGGTCCCAAACCCCTGTCCAAAAATGTTTGTATCTAAACATTAAATATCAGAAATGGATCTGCAATGTGCTTACCCTGGTGAGAGTAAGCTGAGGCTCATGGAAGAAGGCCTTGCCCAGCACAGGCTTCCTATATGTCTCATCCACATCTGTGAGGGCCTGCATAGAGAGACAAGAACACCACAACCAATTGGAAGGCCTCTATCTCCATCTTATATATGTCCCACTATATTCCAGCCCATCCATGGTACATAGCAGGAGCAGGGATCTCATGATTAGGACAGGGATCTGAGGCCCCAACTCTGTTGCATGCACTGTGACCTCAGTTTATTCATCATAATGACATTGTTCCTTTCTACTCCTCACATGCCAGGTATAAGTCAGAGAGCAGGGTAATTTCTGCTAATGGAAAATTTGTGTAGCTGTCTTGGTACAATTATAAATCATGCCATCACGCTTTCTGAATGGAGAGTTCTGTACAAATGCTAATTCTTCCTCCAACTGTATTAAAAGAAGGCCACACTGATTAATCAGATTATCCCTCTTGATAGCACATTACACAGAAGAATGTGATCACTGTTTATTCCAGGCCCCAGTGACCTCCAGCAACCACTAAAAAGCTCCCCAAATGTTACCATGTTCCAGAATTTGTCGAAGGCCACCAGGAATCCTGCACACACGCCACGCAGTCCCTTGAAGGTGCGGATGTGCACATTGATCTTTATCCGGTCCCGAACACAGCGGTATAACTCCCCCAACGGGCTGCCCTTATTCACTAAACATAGAAAACACCAGCGTGATAAGTCACAGTCATTTAGCAGCGCAGTATAGGGGCCAAATGAAACACCAATCTATACACATCTAGAACTGGCATTGTTCTGGGGCAGAAAACCACAAAAACATAGAACCTACACCTGTGAAAGCTGCTGCTAATCCCAACACGTATTTTTAAGAGCCTTGCAGTCCAGGTACCTTACACCACCAAATCTGGTTAGCTTCAGTTGACACTGGTGCAAATAACTGCAAATACTGCCTGTATCACCATCCATATTATTACTATATAGGCAGATTACAAGTCCTCTTTATTTACAGGTGTGGAATATAAAAAAAGAAAAACACCCCCCTTTCTTTTTTGTGCTTTAACAAATTTGCCGACCCCTGACATTATTTTGCTCTTCTGGTTTCCCCCTTCCCCAAATATATGGAGATCTCAGGTAGATGGAATCATATCTCAAGTTGACACGTCACATCTTAAGACTGAGTCAGCTCAAATCTTTGATCTCCTAACATCCATGATCTATCTACTGCTACTTTACATACAAGCCACTGCAGGACTGTCAATACCTATTTTCAGTGTAGAAAAGCAGAAATAAATTTATTTATTTATTTAACAGTTTTTTATACCGACCTTCATAGTAATAACCATATCGGATCGGTTTACATTTAACAAGGGTATAACTGGAGTAACAATTCAAGTAAACGAGAGCTAAACAATAGGTAGGAATAAGTCAAAGTTACAATCAACAGGGAAAGAGAACTTGGAAACTTGCGACAAGCTGGAAAGAAGATAAGGCAGGAAAAATATAAGGTATTACCATAGAGCGTACGGTTAAAGCTTAATAGGTGCTTTAACCTGGAAGAGTCAGAGTCCATTCGTGAATGTAAATGCCAGGTCGGGTAAGAGTGAAGGTCAACTAGTGATTGTCTGGTGGATCTGTGAAGGCTTGGTGAAAGAGCCAGGTTTTAAGTCTTTTTCTAAAAGTTAAAAGGCAGGGCTCCAGTCTGAGATTTGATGGGATGCTATTCCAGATAGATGGGCCAGCTATCGAAAAAGCTCTGTCTTTGGTCGTAGAGAGGCGTGAGGCTTTAGTGGGGGAAATTTCAGAGTGCCTTTGAGAATATCCCTAGTTGGTCTGTTAGAGGAGTGGAGTTTGAATGGGATTTCCAGGTCGAGTTGAAGATGATGATGGATGGTTTTGTGAATTAAGGTGATTGATTTGTATAGAATTCTGAAATTAACTGGTAACCAATGTAGGTTCTTGAGGATGGGTGAGATGTGTTCGCCGCGGCTGGTACTGGTCAGCAATCTCGCTGCCGCATTTTGAATCATCTGCAGTGATTTGGTAGTGGATTTGGGGAGGCCTAGGAAAAGGGCACTGCAGTAGTCTATTTTGGCGAATAGTAGCGCTTGGAGGACTGTCCTGAAGTCATGGAAGAATAAGACTGGTTTAAGTCGTTTTAGAACCTGTAGTCTGTAGAAACAGTCTTTGGAGGTTGTGTTGACCATTTTCTTTAGGTTTAGTCGATTGTCTAGTATTACCCCAAGGTCTCTAACCTGCTTACAGGTAATGTGAGAAAAGTGTGGTGATGGTGGGGAGATATTGTTTTCATTTGAGGAGATGTGGAGCAGCTCTGTCTTGGAGGCGTTGAAAACCAGGTTTAAGCTGTTGAGTAGATTAGTGATGGATAGAAGGCAGTTATTCCAATGAGTGAGCGCTTTTGAGATAGATTCTGTTATAGGGATTAGAATCTGCACGTCGTCTGCGTACAGATAATGAATTAGGTTGAGATCTGTTAACAGTTGGCAGAAGGGGAGGAGGTATATGTTAAAGAGGGTTGGGGATAAGGAGGAACCTTGTGGTACACCAAGAGTTGATTTTGTTAGGGGTGACTCTTTATTGTTGATTTTGACTTTAAAAGTCCTATTGTTGAGGAAGGACTTGAACCAGTTGTGGGCAGATCCGGAGATGCTGATATCTGCTAGGCGATCCAGCAGGATGGTATGGTTGACTGTGTCAAAATGCCGCCGAGATGTCTAACAGGACTAATAAAAAGGAGTGTCCTTTGTCTAACCCCATAATAATATGGTCTGTAAGTGAAATGAGGAGGGTTTCCGTGTTGCGTGATTTACGGAAACCATATTGCGAAGGGTATAGGATCTTGTGGTCTTCTAGATATTCAGAAAGTTGGGTGTTTACCAGTTTCTCCGTTAGTTTGGCAACGAAAGGGAGGTTAGAGATGGGTCTGAAATTAGCTAGTACATTAGGGTCTAAGTTGTGTTTCTTGAGGAGGGGCTTGAGTGAGGCGGTTTTGAGACTGTCTGGGTAGCTTCCTTGTGTTAGAAGGCTGTTTATGATGCTGGTCAGAGGTCCTGAGATTGCGTTTGGGATGAGAAGCAGGAGTCTCGATGGGATGTTATCAGCCGGATGGCTAGATGGTTTCTGTCTTTTTAGAAGGGATTCAATCTCTTTAGTGGAGATTGATTCAAAACTGTCAAATTTGGGTCTAGTAAGAGACTGGGGATTCTCGCCTGACTTGAGAGGTGTTGTATTTGGAGGAAGGAGGGTGAGGGTATTTAAGATCTTCTGTTGAAAGAATGAAGCAAGCTCATTAGCCTTGGAAAGAGCTTGTTCGTCTGGGATAGGTGGGGGGGGGGTAGATTTAGTGATTTGTGTTACGTAGGTGAATAGGGCCTGGGCATCATATTGGAAATGGTGTATTTTGTTTGCATAGTATTCCTTTTTTTTCTGTAGAATGGTGGTCCTGTAGTGATGTAAGAATCCCTTGTATGTTGCAAGGGTAGATGTGTTAGGGGTTTTGCACCATCTATTTTCTTTATGGCGTAAGTCCTGTTTCATCTGTTTAAGTTCAGTGCTGAACCAGGGTTGATTTCCCTTTTTTGTTGGGTTGATTGATTTGGAGACTATTGGGCACCATTTATTTGCGACTGCTTCTGTAATCTTTTGCCAGGAGGATAGGGCTGAGTCAGGGTTAGCTAGGTCTAAGTTAGAGAGTTCTTTGGAGAGTTGATAGCTGAGTGTATCAGATGGACATGCTTTCCTGAATTGAATGGTAGAAAGGTGTGGGGAAGTGTGTGTCTGTTTGTGTGTGGAGAAGGAAGATTCTATCAGGAAATGATCTGACCAAGGGATTGGGGTACAGGTGGGTTCTACTGTGCAAGTGAAAATAGCGTTGATGAATATTAGGTCCAGAGTGTGTCCAGCTTTATGTGTGGGGCTGTTGATGGTCTGAGTGAATCCCATAGCTCCAAGGGTGGTGAGGAGGGCTTCACAGTTCGCAGAGCGAGGTGTTGCGTTTGTATGGAGGTTGAAGTCCCCCATGATCATTGTTGGAAGGTCTGAGTTAATATGTTTCACAATGGATTCTATGAGGGGTGAGGGGTCCGTTTCTAGAACTCCCGGAGGAGCGTAGACTAACAGTATTTGTAGATGTTTTGACTTGACTAGGCCCAATTCCAGTTTGGACTCTGTCTTGATTGAATGTGCGGTCAGTCTGAGTTCTTTCTTGGTGGCTAGAAGAAGTCCGCCTCCTCTTTTTTTGTGTTTATGGAAGGTGAAGATGTCATAGGTCTGGATGGGTAGTTAGTTGGTTAAGGCGATGTCTGAGTTTTTTAACCAGGTTTCTGTGATGGCACAGATGTCTGGGTTGGAATCCAAAAGAATCATTGAGAATGTGTCTTCTTAGTTAAGGATTGCGCATTGAAGAGGGTTACTGAGAGTAGCGTGAGGCCTAGAAGTTGGTTCAATGGAGATGTCATGATAGGGATAATTCTTTTTTGTATGACGTTGATGGTGTTAGATGAAGGGGTTCTCCTTTGGTTGTGGATGATTGGGATGTTGTAAGTGTGCATGATGAGTGGAGTTCTGGAGGAAGTTTAGTCTGAGATGAATGGATGAAAGAAGGTGTCTGTCTGATTGAGGAGAGGTTTGGATGAATGATGACAGTGTTTGTATGTTTGTTGGTTCGGCTGGAAGAGTGCTCTGTCCTCCGTAGGCGTGAATGGGGTTGTCTGACCGGTTGCTGGCAGAGTTTCTGTCCTGGAAGGTCACAGCATTACTGTTTAGGGAGGCATTGCTTGGGTTGGACATACGAGGTGCTTTAATGTCATTTACGGCACGTGCGTGGCAAAAAAGCGTTGGAACTTACTGCAGATATTCAGCGTCCGCTTGGAGACCACGAAAATTCTTCTGGGCTGTCTGAAGGGGCTGCTCGAAGGGGCGCTCAAAGGGGCAGGCCCCTTTGTCGTGCTCCTTCAGCGCGCGACGCCTTGGAGCTGTGAAGAATTTAAAGTCCAATCGGGGCTGTCCCCCGATTGGCTGGTCGGGGAGGGAGTCCAGGCGCCGGGTTGGCTGCCGAAGATGGGAGCGCTGGATTGGCTGTCGGCAGCAGAAGAGGAAGCAGCAGAACGGCGGTGGAGCGTCAGCGGAGAGAAGGCAGGGGCTGCCTTGTGGTTGGCGCTGGAGGCGGTCGCAGGTAAGAGTGAAAGTAGTAGGCCTTACCCTGGCGGGTCTCCGGCGCAGATCGCGCAGGCCCTGTCGGCGTTCAGGCCTCTCTTCCTCCTGCTGAGTCTGTGGCCGAAGAGGGCTCTGTCCGGGAGCCGCGAAGAATTTAAAGTCCAATTGGGGCTGTCCCCCGATTGGCTGGTCGGCGAGCCAATAAATAAAGAGGTCAGAGCTGTTGTAAAAGGATACCTTTTTACTAGACCGACTGAATATACATGTGACCAGCTTATGAGTTCTGCTCCCATTAGCAGGTCGATACTGTAAAAAGTGCAGGAGAGCCGGTGCTCTGTGTTGAACGCCCGCACTCCTGGGCGTGCAATTCTCTATTTAACGGGCAGATACAGTAAACCAAGCGGGAAAGCGGCTCTCCCGGCGCACAGGCCACTCTCCTGTGCGCGCGATTCAGTAACTTAATTTATTTAAATTAGGGCTGGCAGTAAAAAGAGGCGCTAAGGACACTAGCGCGTCCCTAGCGCCTCTTTTTGACGGAAGCGGCGGCTGTCAGTGAGTTTGACAGCCGACGCTCAATTTTGCCGGCGTTGGTTCTCAAAGCCGCTGACAGCCATGGGTTCGGAAACCGGATGCCAGCAAAACTGAGCATCCGGTTTTCAACCCACGAGCCCATTTTAATTTTATTTTTTTTTACTTTTTTTTTTTTTTTTTTTTTACTTTTGGGACCTCAGACTTAATATCGCCATGATATTAAGTCGGAGGGTGCACAGAAAAGCAGTTTTTACTGCTTTTCTATGCACTTCCCTGGCGCTGGCATAAATTAACACCTACCTTTGGGTAGGCACTAATTTCTTAAAATAAAATGTGTGGCTTGGCTGCACATTTTACTTACTGTATTGCACGGGAATGACTAATAGGGCCATCAACATGCATCTGCATGTTGCGGGCGCTATTAGTCTCGGGGGGGGGGGAAGCGCACTGTACTGTATCAGCCTGTAAATGAGGTGTCATGCTAATAGCGTGTCCCTAACACCCACTTATTTAGCGGTAGAGGTGGCTGTCAGCGGGTTGGACAACCGATGCACAATTTTACAGGCATCAATTTTCGAACCCACTGACAGCCATGGGTTAGGAAAACAGACACTTGTAAAATTGAACGTCCATACAGAATAAAATAAGCATAATGTCCCCTCAAAGGAAAAAACAACTTACAGGTTGCATTACAATGGAGGTGTAGCATCAACCTACTAAAAACTAGCCCAATACAAACTCTCACAAATAATTTACTTTCCTTTTCTACCTAGCGGTACCTTATTCAGTTTGGAAAAACAAAAAATGTGTTTTAAAGTGATCTTGACTTTTGCTAACCTTTTTCGACCAGGGAGATTTCTGTATTATCTCCTCGGAGCACGGTTCAGGGTACCAGAAACCTATCAACACGATCCCCCTATACTCACGGGGCATTCGGGTGAGCACGTTCTTGGGGATTCTCTTCCTCCGGGGCTCCCGGGGGGCTCCTTCACCCTCCCCTTCCCTGGTCACCATGAGCTGTTTCAGCCTTTCGATCCTAGCAGGATCCGGCGGCGGCGGCCCGCGGTGCTTGCGCAGCTTGGACGCCTTCCTGGAGGACGGCGCCCCGCGGGCCCGCAGGCCCCCGCGCTGCAGGAAACTCTCGTACTCGGCCAAGTTATTGAAGCAGCGCACGTTGGGGAAGGGGATCGGCGTGCAGGGGGAGTAGAGAGCCAGGAGAGGGTCGAAGAGCTCCGAGCTGACGTCCAGAGAGCTGGCAGCAGCGGCGACAACCCCAGCTCCCTGCCGCTCCTCCTCCTCCATGTTTGCAAGACCCGCAGGCCGGGGCCGCTTGCAGTACCGCCTCCGGGCGAGAGCAGAGCACCGCCCCCCCCCCTCCCGGCGCTCCCGCTTCCGGACACAGCACGAGGACTAAACCCCCGACGCGCAAGCATCACTTTTCCATAGGGCAAGGGATGATGACGTCACCAGCTACCACTGAAAACCATGGAGCTAGACCCGACCATAGAGAGAGAGTCACCCAGCGGCTAGAGGAGTTTCGACCTTTTCGCCTACACGGTGTTCCGTTTCCGGTAATGGTGTTATCGCGTGCTGCCGGCTTGCTGGCCCCTGGTTTGCTCCGGCGGCGCCTGAATGGTGTTCCCGCAAGTGCGCTCGGGTCCATGGCGAAGAGCAAGTTCGAGTACGTGAGAGAGTTCGAGACGGACGACACGTGCCTGCGGAACTGCTGGGTCGTGGTGCGCCTGGACGGCCGCAATTTCCACAAGTGAGAGCCGCGAGGCGCGGCCATGGTGTGTCACATGGCTCGCGCGACTACAAATCCCAGTATCCCACGGTGCTGAGCCTTTGTAATTCCAGAAACCCCGGTCTGGCGAGTCGTGCCAGTCCTGGTGGCTTTAGAGAATATTCCAGGGCAGACGTTACCTCTGTGTTAAATGTATGCTCTCTTTCCGTGTTTCTATTAACTCCTATTCTGCTATAGAAACTGCAGCGGTAACAGTCACAGCCCTCACCTATTACCTGGCTAACAGCGCCGCTGTACCTGCTGCCGCATGCATCTCAGAGGACTATCGGAAGAGGGTTTAAAAATGGGGGACAATCCAGGTCGATGAGAAGGGGCATGGCACCCAATAAAAGAAAATTCCATTAGATCTGGAAGCGCTGAAAAGAGCAATAAGATGTCAAAGTAAAAAAATACTCACTACAAAGTGGTAACTTTAGAGAGGAAAATAGTGTCTTTAACTATTTACCATAAGCACATTCACTCAGACTGGAGACAATATCATCGACATATGCTCGTAATAGGATTTAATCCGCTGTCTCTCGCCCTCAATGGGCCGCAGGCAGTAGTCAGCCTTTGAGCAAAAAACTTTTAATCATTTATTGTCTCCCGTCTATTATAACAATTTTGTCTTTTTTATCTTTTTAAAGTTTTTATGTATCAACTATTCAAGTTTAATTAAATTAAATATAGAGCATCTATCAGAAAATACTCAACCGGCTTGTTACCCAAAAGCGATTTTTTTAAGGAAATACTTAGCCAATAGAAGGTCATTCAGGTATTCTCCCTTTAGATATTCAACCCTGAATATGGTTTAAATGTCTCTATTTCTTTACAGAGAGGGTGGTGGATGCATGGAACAGCCTCCCTGTGTAGGTAGTTGAGACAAGACCAGTATCTGAATTTTAAAAAGCATAGAATAAACACAGGGGATCTCTGAGAGAGCGGTGGGGATTGTAAAGCTGAATTAATTGATGTGGATGAGCGGCCATATCATATTTTTAAGGAAATACTTAGCCAATAGAAGGTCATTCAGGTATTCTCCCTTTAGATATTCAGGGGTAACAAGCCGGTTGAGTATTTTCTGATAGATGCTCTATATTTAATTTAATTAAACTTGAATAGTTGATACATAAAAACTTTAAAAAGATAAAAAAGACAAAATTGTTATAATAGATGGGAGACAATAAATGATTAAAAGTTTTTTGCTCATAGGCTGACTACTGCCTGCGGCCCATTGAGGGCGAGAGACAGCGGATTAAATCCTATTACGAGCATATGTCGATGATATTGTCTCCAGTCTGAGTGAATGTGCTTATGGTAAATAGTTAAAGACACTATTTTCCTCTCTAAAGTTACCACTTTGTAGTGAGTGTTCATTTGAGAGGAGTTTGCTTTTGTTCTGTGAAAGTAAAAAAATAAACATGAATGCACCTTAAGCTTTGCCACTCACACTGCACTGCTCATCAAACAAGTACACCCTCGAAAGTATGATATGGCCGCTCATCCACATCAATTAATTCAGCTTTACAATCCCCACCGCTCTCTGAGATCCCCTGTGTTTATTCTATGCTTTTTAAAATTCAGATACTGGTCTTGTCTCAACTACCTACACAGGGAGGCTGTTCCATGCATCCACCACCCTCTCTGTAAAGAAATAGAGACATTTAAATACCTCCAAGTTTTCTATGCAAAGGAGGTGAGTTGCTTTCAATGGCAAGGAGGCTGTAGAATGAGAGGTCAGGGGATGAGGGTGTAAGAGGGGAGACTCAGGAATAATAATCTAAGGAATTAGTCAAACTCCCCTATCTCGCCTTTCTTCTAGGATACACTTGTTTAGACTTTACGTCTGTCCTCGTATGCTTTAGAACAAAGCCACCTTCTGGACCAACTCCAACTTGTTTTTATCCTTTTAAAATTGCAGTCTCCAGAATTGTACACAGTATTCCAGATGAGGTCTCAGGGCCCTATACAGGGGTAAATATCACTTTCCTTTATCTGCAGACCATTCCTCTCCCTATGCAGTAAAGACTCTGGCTTCTGCCTTTGCCTTATCCAGCTGTTTGGCTATCACATACAGTCACAACCAGATCCTTCTCTTCTTTCGTGCTTAGAAGAATTTCACCCTCTATACTATCCTCTCCCTTGGATTTTTGCAGCCCAAATGCATAACTGCATTTTTTAGCATTAAATCTTAGTTGCCATACCATAGATCATTTCTTGAGCTTTGCTAGATCCCTCCTCATATTTTTCACACTTTCCTGGCTGTCTACCCTGTGGCAGATTTTGATATCAGCACAGACAAACCTTCCCTGACATTACGCAATGTCGCTCATGAAAATGCTGAAAAGGACAGATTCCAGCCGCACACCACAAGTAATGCCTTCCTTCACAGAGTGAACTCAATTTATCGCTACCCTTTGTCACCACCCAGTCAATCACGTTAGGGCCCATACTAAAGGTGCTCAATTTATTTATAAGTTATCAATGCGGAACCATTGGAAAAGGCTTTATTGAAATACAAACACTCTCCCCTGATCCAAAGCTCTGGTCACCCAGTCAGAGAAATTGATCAGATTCATCTGACAAGACGTACCTTTGGTAAAACCATGCTGCTTCGAATCTTGTAATCCACTGGATTACTGAAACTGCACTATCCTCTGTTTTCTTAGACAGTCAAAGAAAATGCAACGGGAACGAGCGTGCTCTTTTGAAAATTATTATAGACTTTAAACAGACACGATCAGTGCTAATTCTGACCCCTGACAAGAGGAATTTGAATGCTTGATCAGTTCTTGTGTATCCAGAGCGCACTGTTCATTAGCTCTGATAGTCATCAGTAGGCTTTTCGGCAATTTCTCTGGGTATTGTCTCCATTGCATGCAAATCTATGACATGCAAATTCATCGTGGATATCCTGAAAACTAGACTGGCTAGGGTAGTACTCCAGGACCAGCTTGAAAATGCATGCATACATTGTGATAAACCTAGGATTGGGTCAGCTTGCCTTGAAATAGAGCTGGTTCGTAATCCTACTCTGAGGAGAAATTGTATTCTTCAGCATTAGCATCTCTGTTCATTTTAGTCTGGGCATCTCAGTAGAGGTAGAATGAATCAATCGCTACATAAATTGCATCCTAGATTATTTATTTGTATGATCTATGGTGCAAGTATTGCTTGCCCTAGCTCAATAAAGATATAGTGGAACTAGAAAAGGTACAGGGAAGAGTGACAAAAATGATAAAGGGGATGAAATGGCTCTCCTACAAAGGTTAGGGCTTTTCATCTTGGAGAAGAGATGGCTGAGAGAGGACATTATAAAATCATGGGAGGGACAGATAAATATGGAGTGGTTATTTTACTCTTTCAGATAGTACAAGGATTACGGGACACTCATGAAACGAACGGGTAGCAGATTTATAACACGTTGGAGACAGTATTTTGCACTCAATACACTGTCAAGCTGTGGAATTTGTTTCTGGAGGATGTGGTCAAGGCACCTAGCATAGCTGAGTTAAAGGGGTTTGGACAAGTTTGTGGAAGGAAAGTCCATAAAAGGTTATTAGCCGGGTAAACTGGGGGAAACCACTGCATATCCCTGGAAGCGAGCAACAAGAAGTGGATCTGTCAGGTATTTCCTAGAAATCCAGACTGGCCAGTGCCGGACTTGATGGACCTTTGGTCTAACCCAGCATGACACTTCTTATAATTCTCAAGATTAATTAGTAGCTATTATCCTTATATTTGGAAATTATTTTTGCTGTGCTCACATGATATGTTGTCCTGTGTATGTTTTGATTGATGTGTTTATTGTTTTAAATTATTGTGATTAGCTAAAATGCCTATTTTAATTTTGGTGTCTCACCTGCATTTTTATTGTCTTACAATATTTGTTATGTTGGTTATGTGGATATTTTGTAAATTGTTGTAATCTGCTTTTTTTTTTTTTTTTTTACTGTAAAGGCAGAATAGAAATATTAAAATTATTTTCCAAACTTATTTGTAAAAGACAAAAAAATCTCTCTGTAGATTTGCCGAGCAGCATAACTTCACAAAACCCAATGATGATCGGGCCTTGCAGCTGATGAACAGGTGTGCACAGACCGTCATGCAGGAGCTGAAGGATATCATCGTGGCTTATGGACAGAGCGATGAATACAGCTTTGTTTTCCACAAAAAATCAAACTGGTTCAAGCGGAGAGCCAGGTAGGAGGAGAAGGCATGTTAGAAAATAGGTGTTTTCCAAGAGGTGGATGCAATTTGTCACACAATCAGAACAGTTATAATTGCAGTGGTGCTTATAGTGAAAACTAGATAAAATGTCTCTTTGAAGTCAGATTTCTGTATTCAGTAGCCTACAACATACTGGGAATATTTGTCATGGGATGTGTTTGTGTTTTGGAACAGGGTGATTCACACACAGGTCTCCAAATAAAATAGAATATCTCGCACCTTAGTACAGGGATAGGCCATCTACAGCCCATGGGCCAAACCTGGCCCAATGACAGGCTTTTTACCTCTCTTCTCCTACTCAGTTTGCCACATTATAACTGGTTCTCCGGCACCTTGCAATGATGTCATCAACAATGGCCTGACATTGTGGGCCTTTGTTGATGATGTGAATCTGGGTGTTGGCTGCTGGCAGTGACTGCTCCCTCAGAGGCGTAGCAGTGTCGGGAGAGTAGTGTGGCTAGCAGGACAGGAAGAGAAGGAACTTTGCGGCCCCGCTGGAACTGGCACCGTGGCTTGCAGGGCCTTAGAGGAAGAGAATTGAGGTCCCAACAGAATCAGCAGTTTGGCCAGTGGAGCTTTAGGTTAGGAGGAGCAAACGTAGCATGGCTCTTTCTCATCATAGTCACATTTGGGTTGGCCGTGGAGAGGGGGGGTGGAGTCTGCTGATGGAGGGAGAGAAACGAGAGAAGGAGTGTGTGTGTGAGAGAGAACATGTATGTGAGAGCATGCGAGTGGTTGGGTGACAGTATGCATGTGTATGGGTGGGTGAGAGCGTGCATCCATGTATGTGGGTGAGGGAGCATGGGTAGATGGATGGATAAGAGCACTGTGTGGGTGGGTGAGAGCATGTGTATGTCGGGGTGGGAGGGTGAGAGAGCATGTGTGTATGGATGGTGAGAGCACATTGTGTGTATGGGTGATAGCATGCATTGTATGCATGGGTGGGTGTGAGAGAATGTGTATGTGTGAGAGAGAGCATTGTGTGTATGGATGGGTGAGAGAGCATGTTTCCATATGAGTGGGTGAGAAGAGCGTATTGTGTATGGGAGGGTGACAGAGCGCATGTGTATGTGCAACAACCTCTCCTTCCTCTCTGCCTGCTCATCTATGACAATCTCAAAGTATTAAAAGTTCCCAGGTATGGAGAGCGGGGAATCTTTTAAAATCCTTACTAGTCTTAATTATTGGATATTATTTGATGTGTCAATTTTTAAATATTTTGTGGGTGATTTGGAACATTTTTATGAGTTTGCATGTTTAAAAACTCAGCAACAAGGCTCTGCCCTTGTCGGGTGCTGTAACGCTTCCACTTTCTCTCCCTCTCCTGAAAAGTAAGTTCATGACACATGTGGCATCCCAGTTTGCCTCCAGTTACGTCTACTGTTGGAAGGATTACTTCAGCGAGCAACCGCTTCTGTACCCGCCAGGATTTGATGGGAGAGTCATATTATATCCGAGCGACCAGAATTTGAAGGACTACCTCAGCTGGAGACAGGCAGACTGTAAGCATCGTGGCAGAATCTGTTCGTATGATGTAATGCTCAGTGCTTTAACCTGCAGGGGGTGAAGTTTTGTGCACAAGAGGAGTGGGATCTGGGGGTGATTATGCCTGATGATCTGAAGGTGGCCAAACAGGCGACGACAAAAGCCAGGAGAATGCTTTTGAGAGAGGAACAGCCAGCAGGAAACGGGAAGAGTTATTGCCTCTGTTTAAGGCTCTGAGACCTCATTTGGCGTACTGTGTACAAATCTGGAGACCGCACCTTCAAAAGGCTGTAAACCAGATGGAGTCGGTCAGCAAGTCAGTGGTCGTCAAAGTATATGGGGACAGACTTAAAGATGTAAATACGTATACCCTAGAGAAAAGGCAGGATAAGGGGAGATATGATAGAGATAGTTAAATACCTCCAAGGTATCGATGCACAAAAGGCAGGCCTCATTTATTGAATGGGAAGCTCTGAAAGTCGAGATTTAAAATGAGTGATCTATCGGACAGATAATTTTAAATAAAGCCATGTCTGAATTTAAAAAAGGTCATGCAGTGCGTTAACTTTAGGACAGGTCAGTGGCAAGACCAGAGTTAGCTGCATACGTTAAGCGGCTACCTCCACTCCGTTCCGGCAGTTCACACAAATGTACGTGACTTATACCCAAGTATATACGGTATTTCTGTACAGAAAGGGTGGAAAATGCATGGAGCAGCCTCCCTGCGGAAGTGGTGGAGATAAGGACACTGTGTAAATCCAAGAAAGTTTGGATTAAAGCCCAGGGGATCTCTGAGTGTTAGGGAATGTAGAGCTGAGTGGTTGTGAGGATGGGCCATATGGTCTTTATCTGATGTCATGTTCTATTGAGGTCCATAAAACACTATAAAAAAAAGCTATTGCTATCCCTGGGAGTGAGTAACAGGAAATAGATCTAATTTACGGGATCTCCTTGGTACTTGCGACCGTGGATTGGCCACGGTCAAGAGACTGGATGCTGGGCTTGATGGCCTGTGGTCTAACCCAGCATGGCAGTTCTTATGCTCGTAGCTTCCCTTGTCACATTCTCCATTGCTTCTTGTCAGAAGCTGGTTAGCATCTGTTTAAACTTAGTGTTACAAAAAAAAAAAAAAACCAAACTGAGCACCGCCACCTTTCAGATGAGGGTGCGGTCAGTTTCAGTCTGCGGGGCTAGTTAAAAGCAGACGTGGCTCTGGCCTCAGTCTGCTGTCATGGTCTTCCCTCAGCTCTTTTGAATGTGGTTTAACTGTACACTTATTCCGTGTTTCAGATTTGGGCTTCCCTTCCTTGTCATCAGCATAGCATTTATAAATAGCAAAACTTTGAAAAAATATGCAATACATCCAGAACCTGCCTCATGGGCGCTGTGTGATTGTCATTTCCATTTTACATGCATTCAGAGCACTGAACATTTCGGCTGAGGATGAAAGCAAATGTGTCAGCTCCTGGATAACCTTTGCTTATGTGGTGTTGGTCAGCTGCTAGACCAGTTAGGATCCCTTTCTTAACGAGACACAAAATCCTTAGCAAGAATTTGTGAAGAAGCCCTGGGACTTGAAGAACAGGTTTAGAAAAAGCCTTAAAAAGAGTAGCCTTATTTTCTTTAGGGCAGATGGCTGCTTCCTGAAACACCAAAACAAAGCAGAAATCTCTTATCTAGATATTATTTAGATCTATAAAAGGCTCGTGTCTGTCTGTGGCCACCAGTGAGCACTCTGCAAAGACAATATGCTCTATCTGCAAAGTCTTGTGGGACTGGAGGACAAGCTACGGGACCACAGAGCAATGAGGAAGATGCCCCAAAGGGATGGGAAGAAAAGCCGAGGGGAGGAAGGGGGCAGCAAAGAAGAGGACAAAGGCAGCAGGAGGGAAAAAAAGGGGGATGTGCCCAGATGGGGCAGAGTGCTGATGGTGGTCTGAGGGCGTGGGGACATTTATTTTCCTACCTCTAAGTGGAGTGGCTGTTTCTCCCATGGACAGGTGTATGTAGCTCTTACTAGAGTTGGCCAACAAGAGAAGTCAAACATACTGCAGCTGCCAGACAACAAGACTGTTAATGTAGTTTATGGAGAGCTTCTCTCTCTGAGTTTAAATATGCTGTTAATTAGTTAATGAAATGAAACTATACTTATCTTTTTCACTTTTGTTTAAATGTCTTTAAAATTCATTTTGTTGGCATTTCTGTGATCTTAACGCCGTGGTTGCCTCTGAGCACGTTCCCCCGCGGTGACATCAAGAGCATACGGTCTGTCCCACTGATGAATTATTTCAGACCTGCTGCCGGCAGGAGGCCGGTTGCTATAGCTTGGCTTGCAGCATTAGTCTGTCCTCTTCCCTGTTCCCTTTAGTGCTGAAAGAGTCTGCACCAGAGGAGATGGGCGGAGGACATGTCAGCTGTGTCCCAGGCCCAGCCTTGCTCTCCTACTGCCATGTATCAGCTTTGTAGGATTTCTTCCTGCCTCGTTTTAGAGTTTCCAGGAGCAGTAGCTGACAGGTCAGGGAAAAGCTGCCTATTTTGCCCTATCTGCTTTTAGTTGGAGTAAGCAGCTTGTGCCTGGATGTGATATTTAGTATTGATTCAGCGTAGTTTTCTGTTTAAAGCCTTCGGTAGAGTGAGGAAACTAGAGCTGAACTGCCCCTCTCTCCCTTCCTAGGCCACATCAATAATCTTTACAACACTGCTTTCTGGGCGCTGGTTCAGAAAGGAGGCCTACCAACCGCGCAAGCACAAGAACGGCTCCAGGTAAGCACAAGAACGGTAAGGAAGATGCCTGTTTAGAACTCGCGTTTCCCAGTGGAGAGAATGCCGAGTATCTGAAGACTTGGGGTTCTGAGTTTGCTGGAAGCCTGCGCTGCTCCCGTGTACCTCCTGGCTCGTAGCTGCTCACTTCACTGATTCAAGGGGAACCATTGTAAGAACATAAGAACATGCCATACTGGGTCAGACCAAGGGTCCATCAAGCCCAGCATCCTGTTTCCAACAGAGGTCAAACCAGGCCACAAGAACCTGGCAATTACCCAAAAACTAAGTCTGTCCCATGCTACTGATGCCAGTAATAGCAGTGGCTATTTTCTAAGTCAGCTTAATTAATAACAGGTAATGGACTTCTCCTCCAAGAAATTTGTGTTTTTCTCTTTACACAGAGTTCCATCTACGTAACCTTTTTGTAGTTGTAAACTGATATTTTTATTAAAAACTAATAAACTTGTACAATTATATCCATTTTGTCAAAAACAGAAGCTTGTAGTGTGTTGCAGTAGGGAAGACGTTTTCAATGTTATCCTCTTCTTTTCTAGGGAACCGTGTCGGCAGTCAAGAATGAGATTTTGTTTACTGAATTCAACATAAACTACAACGATGAGCCGTTAATGTATCGGAAGGGAACCGTCTTGGTATGGCAGAAGGTAAAGGCTGCTTGGAGTTTGTGAGTTTATTGATTGCCCCCACCATCACCACCACGTGACGTGTCCATACTGACAGCAGTAACAAGGTATACCAGTGTGACAGCAGCGTGCAAGATCTATTCAGTCTGTAAACACCGATTAGGAACCTGAGTGCACGACTGTGGCAGATGGAGCCATTGGGATTGCACTCACCTGTCGCAGTATTAATATGTGTTATTTGGTGTTATCAGCGTTCACGGTACTATATGGGTTGGCATGCGTATGGTGTCGCTGCCCCAGTAAGACGCACAGGTTCCAGAATTTGAAATCTTCCGTTAGCGTAGTCCAGGCATGTGTGAAAGGGAGGACTCTTCCATTAGCGTAGTCCAGGCATGTGTGAAAGGGAGGAATCTTCCGTTAGCGTAGTCCAGGCATGTGTGAAAGGGAGGACTCTTCCATTAGCGTAGTCCAGGCATGTGTGAAAGGGAGGACTCTTCCGTTAGCGTAGTCCAGGCATGTGTGAAAGGGAGGACTCTTCCGTTAGCGTAGTCCAGGCATGTGTGAAAGGGAGGACTCTTCCGTTAGCGTAGTCCAGGCATGTGTGAAAGGGAGGAATCTTCCGTTAGCGTAGTCCAGGCATGTGTGAAAGGGAGGACTCTTCCGTTAGCGTAGTCCAGGCATGTGTGAAAGGGAGGACTCTTCCGTTAGCGTAGTCCAGGCATGTGTGAAAGGGAGGAATCTTCCGTTAGCGTAGTCCAGGCATGTGTGAAAGGGAGGACTCTTCCGTTAGCGTAGTCCAGGCATGTGTGAAAGGGAGGACTCTTCCGTTAGCGTAGTCCAGGCATGTGTGAAAGGGAGGACTCTTCCGTTAGCGTAGTCCAGGCATGTGTGAAAGGGAGGAATCTTCCGTTAGCGTAGTCCAGGCATGTGTGAAAGGGAGGACTCTTCCGTTAGCGTAGTCCAGGCATGTGTGAAAGGGAGGACTCTTCCGTTAGCGTAGTCCAGGCATGTGGGAAAGGGAGGACTCTTCCGTTAGCGTAGTCCAGGCATGTGTGAAAGGGAGGACTCTTCCGTTAGCGTAGTCCAGGCATGTGTGAAAGGGAGGACTCTTCCGTTAGCGTAGTCCAGGCATGTGTGAAAGGGAGGACTCTTCCGTTAGCGTAGTCCAGGCATGTGTGAAAGGGAGGAATCTTCCGTTAGCGTAGTCCAGGCATGTGTGAAAGGGAGGACTCTTCCGTTAGCGTAGTCCAGGCATGTGTGAAAGGGAGGAATCTTCCGTTAGCGTAGTCCAGGCATGTGTGAAAGGGAGGACTCTTCCGTTAGCGTAGTCCAGGCATGTGTGAAAGGGAGGACTCTTCCGTTAGCGTAGTCCAGGCATGTGTGAAAGGGAGGACTCTTCCGTTAGCGTAGTCCAGGCATGTGTGAAAGGGAGGACTCTTCCGTTAGCGTAGTCCAGGCATGTGTGAAAGGGAGGAATCTTCCGTTAGCGTAGTCCAGGCATGTGGGAAAGGGAGGACTCTTCCGTTAGCGTAGTCCAGGCATGTGGGAAAGGGAGGACTCTTCCGTTAGCGTAGTCCAGGCATGTGTGAAAGGGAGAAATCTTCCGTTAGCGTAGTCCAGGCATGTGTGAAAGGGAGAAATCTTCCGTTAGCGTAGTCCAGGCATGTGTGAAAGGGAGAAATCTTCCGTTAGCGTAGTCCAGGCATGTGTGAAAGGGAGGACTCTTCCGTTAGCGTAGTCCAGGCATGTGTGAAAGGGAGGAATCTTCCGTTAGCGTAGTCCAGGCATGTGTGAAAGGGAGGAATCTTCCGTTAGCGTAGTCCAGGCATGTGTGAAAGGGAGGAATCTTCAGTTAGCGTAGTCCAGGCATGTGGGAAAGGGAGGATTCAATTGCTGACCCCAGCTTGTTGTCTCTTAGGTGCAAGAAGTCACCACAAAACTAGTAAAATGGTCACAGACAGCAGAGGAGAGTGAAGTGGAGGTGACGCGGACACGGAGGAAAGTCATGCCGCTGCACTGTGATGTCATCGGAGAGCCATTCTGGGAGGAGCATCCAGATATCCTTGCTGATGACAACTGATGCGCCTGGAAGGTCTGTGGTGTGGTGTAATACCTACAGTCACTGGGGAAGGAGAGCTAGAACTTTGACCACAAATCCTGAAGAGTAGAAGAAGCCAAGAGGAGGCCATGGAGAGTGTGAGAGAGGCACCTCTGGGACGTTGTCTGGGAGGAGGAGAGAGTGTGATTTTGATAGACTGCCAAGCCCTTGTATGGGAGGGGGGAAGGCATTCCATTCTTGCAGAGCTTTTGTCATATTCCAGATCCAGCCTCGCAGTATGAATGCAGCATATTTACTAAATATTTGTTTTACTATGTAAGTTTCTCACAAAATGCTAATAACAGTTTCCCCATTATTCCTCCTTGCGCACTGCTGTGGGAAAAGTTTTTTTTCTCCCAGTGCTGTTTGATCTAAGGCCTGGTTCATGATGGCCAGGAGGAGGATTCTCTTCTGATCCACTAATAGACTTATGTACTTGTGGAGTAGAGATCCTACAGCATATAGAAGCGGGTTTCTAGAATTTAATGGGTAAAATGTCAGAGCAGATCCCCACCTGTCCAATACTAGCATGTGTGAGAGTTAATGAGGAGCAGCACTGGTCCTTTCTGTTCAAACACCATTCCCTGTAGCTTAAGATTAGTTCATGGGCTCTCACAGCACCAGGATTCCTTTAAGATCACAGGGGTAAAAGTGATTTCTGACAGGTTGCCTTTATAATAAGCAGGATTCACTGTTTCATGTATTTTGATACCTGTATGACTGTGATTTTGTGTTTATTGACTATGAATGTGTTATGTTGTACTTCACCCTTGACAAATGTTGGAGATTGTGGAATATAAACTTTTTAAATAAATAAACTCATATTTATTTGATGTCCTACTGGACTTGTACATTTCCACTAAATATGAATCATTGTACCTATCAATCCACACGTCTTTGTATCTAATGATCTTAAGGTGGCTAAACAGGTGGATAAAGCGATGGTAAAAGCTAGAAAGATGCTTGGCCACATAGGGAGAGAAGCTGTCAGCAGAAAAGGGGAGTTGATATTACCCTTGTATAGGTCTTTGGCGAGACCTCACTTAGAATACTGCGTACAATTCTGGAGACCACTCCCTTAAAAGGATATAAACAAGATGGAGATGGTCCAGAGGGTGGCCACTAAAATGGTCAGTGGTCTTCGTCCTAAAGCATATGGGGATAGACCTAAAGATGTGAATATGCATACCCCGGAGGAAAGGCAAGATGGGGGTGATATGATAGAGACATTCAAATATCGCAAAGGTTTCCATACACAGGAGGTGAGCCTTTCTCAATGGAAAGCAGGTTCTAGAACGAGGGGTTATGAGATGAGGTTGAAAGGGGGTAGATTCAAGAGCAAATTTAGGGAATATTTCTTTACAGAGAGGGTGGTGGATGCGGGGATGGATAATTACAGGGGGATCTCTAAAGAGTGATGCTAAATTGGATGGATGGGCAGACTGGATGGTCCACACGGTCTTTTTCTGCCGTTATGTTTGTATGTCTTCCAGCAATCACTTTTGATTACTGTCTACTGCTTTTGGGCCTAAGGGAAAAGTGGCTTATAAACTGAAAAAGTAAGAAAATATTTTAGATATCATTGCAATTGTTTTAAATGTTTGGCTCTACAGTCCTACACTACAAACAAAAGTTCCAAGTGGGTTTAAGATTCCTCCCATGCCGTCCCATTCACCTATACATTTCAAAACTGAGGACTTGGAGTAAAGGGGACAGATGTTCTGCTACACCTAGGACAGTCCATTTTTAAAGAAACGGTCTCATGTCCTGCTTAAGTGAGAAATGGATGCACAACTTTCCTGTTTTCTTCAGCCTGGCCATACCCAGAAAAAGATACGAGTGACACACTTAGATCTAAGATTTGTAAAAGAGAGGGTGTGCCGTCGTCATCATCATCATCATCCCTCAACTCCTCCTTCCCTTTCCCTCTCATCTACCCCAACAGGCCGCTGGTTCCTCTCCATCTCCCATATCCCTTAAATTCACACCCACCTCCCTTCTTAAATTCTTTTCCAGCCCCTCCTTCCACCCCCCCTCCTGTTCATCTCCTCCGCCCATGGGTTTCTCTCTCTCTCCCCCCCCCCCCCCCACACACTCTCTCTTCCTACCCTCCTTGCTCAGATTAATCTCTATCATCCCACTTCCAGCTTCCTCGTCACCCCTCCCTCCTCTTGTTCACACTGTACTATAGGCAAAGCAGTAGCAGGTCAGCAGATCAGGGACGCAGTAAGGGTGTGCTCCCTGTCCCCCTGGCTGCTCTTCCCCTGTGATCAACATTTCCTTTATGACCAGGAAGCACAGGATAAGGAGGAGCTGCCACGGAGACAGAGACTGCATGCTTACTATGTCCCCACATTGTTGGCCCTGCTGTTGCTCTTCCTGCCATGAAAGAAGGGAGGTGGATGAAGGTTGATCTTTTAAACACAATCTTTGGTTATGGCTGTTACACCAAAATGTCCTGTACCATGGATAATGTATCAATGCCTACCAGAGGTTGAGACCATTCCCCACATCAATACATTCATTTTATCAATTAACAAGAGCATGCATTTTAATCCACCTCTTCTGTTCCTCTCCTTTCCCTCTACTCCATAATCTGGACAGCTGCTACCCTAGGTCAAGGAACTCAGAACATGTTAATACTGTAAAAAAAGAAAACAAACAGAACCCAAAGACTATGTGATGATGATCTGGGAATCATTCCTACACAAGCTTAGCTAATATGTCCTTCAGGTGAGTTTTAAAATCTGCTACTGTTATGTGGAGGTGCATGGATGCAGTCTTCAGATAAAAACCTGACCAAAGGTTCAGTAAGACTTTTATTGGCAGGAGTGAGCTATCCCCCGTTTTCAGGGAAGACTGAAAGGCTAGCAGCACAGGCAGGAGTCAAATGTTTTGTTTTTTTTGTATCGCGCAAGCAAGGAGAATAAATTGCTATGCTTTAAAGTACAGGAATCTGCCGTCTTTTTTGAAATCTATGTTGTTTATTTATTTGAAACTTTTATATACCGGTATTAGTAAGCATACATCATACCGGTTCACATTGTAACTAAAGGCAGAAATTACAATCAACAGGGAGGGGGAACAAGGAGGATTATACATAGAGCAGGGGGCATAGAAATTAAAGCATTAAAACTGTAACGGGCTATTTACAGGACTATATACAAATTTAAGCAGGTTACTTACAGGAAGTGTAAAAGAGGGTTCAATTAAGGCAGGGGCTGGTAGGGGGGGGGGGAGGAAGGGCGGAGAATTAGTTAGGGTAGAGGGGGGAGGAGGTGAAGATTAGTCAGGGTAGGCTTGTCGGAAGAGCCATGTTTTACGTTTTTTTCTGAACTTGGAGTAACATGGCTCCAGCCTGAGTGTGGTGGGGAGGGCGTTCCATTGTTTAGGGCCTGCAATGGATAGAACGCGATCCCTAGTTGAGGTGAGGTGGGCTTTTTTTAAGGGGGGAATGGAGAGGGTGCCTTTATTGACAGTTCGAGTGGGTCGTTCAGTGCGTATGGGACAAAAGGGTTCATCTAGCCAGTTAGAGTTGTATGAGTGGATGGATTTGTGTACTATGGTTAAGATTTTAAAGAGAATTCGGGATGCGATGGGGGAGCCAGTGGAGTTCTTTGAGTATAGGAGTGATGTGATCAGCTTTCCGTGAGTTGGTGATGACCCTAGCGATAGCATTTTGGAACATTTGTAAGGGTTTGGTAGTGGAGGAGGGTAGACCGAGGAGGAGGGCATTACAGTAGTCGAGCTTTGAGGAAAGGGTAGCTTGGATGACGGTGCGGAAATCATGATAGTGGAGGAGGGGTCTGAGTTTCTTCAGGATATTGAGCTTGAAGAAACCTTCTTTGAGGATGGAGTTGATCTGTTTTTTTAGATTGAGTTGTTGATCTAGGATTACTCCAAGGTCTCTTACAGTAGTGTGGGGCATTATGGTGCTGAAAGCTGGGTCATTGGAGATCAGGGGTTTGGGAGGGAGGTGAGGAGAGGAGAGATGAGGAGCAGCTCAGTTTTAGAGGAGTTTAGTGCAAGGTGGATATTGGTGAGGAAGTCATTTATGTTGTCCTGAGTTATCACACTCAGGACAAAGCCACAACACTGCTAGTTAAAGGAGTTCTTCTAGCACTGAAATGTCACAGGGAAGAGCTGTGGGAAAAGGAATTTATTTCATTGTAAGTGAGAAAGGAGGTAGTGCTGGCCAGATAGTGGAGTCAAAAGGCTGCTGAAATATCTGCATTGAGAAGATTTTTTAAAAAGCAGCAGCATTGACACTGCAGGAATTATTCAGTTTACCAAAGTGCCACATAAGAAAATCTTGCCATGCCTCTACTGCAAGCCAATGGGCACTTCCCAGTTCTTGGGCCATATCACCATGCTGCACCAATTAGAAAGTTAGCCTTTTTAATGGAATAACTATGTGCATTATAGATAAATATGAAAATTATATGGCCATCTGGATTTCATTTGTGCAATACAGGGAAACACATTTTGAAACGGCCACTAAATTGGACAACTTGAAATCATTTCAGTTGGTTGCAAATACTAAGTTAAGACATTTACAATAGCTTCCTGTGTGAAATTGAAATCAGTCATTATCGGTTGTTACCTTATTTTACTTAAAAATGTTGTAGATTTCAGCAGTGCAAAGCACCTATTGCAGTCACCATCTGTCCAGGGCTGGTTTTAGGGTAGAGTGAGCAGGGCTGTCACCCGGGGTGCCTTATGAGGGGTGCTACTGACAGATCAGTGGCAGCAGTTTTCCTTGCAATGCTCATGCCCAGCTGAACAGGACTCCTTAGGGGAGCTTGCATGTTGCACCTTAAGTCATGCAAAGAATCAGTCCCAGTAGATCAGAACAGCAGAAGCAGGGGAATATACATGCCTGCACTTCCTGCATTCTGATCTCCTGTATCAGAGAGGATGCTGGGGACAAGAGGGCAATTAAAAGGCAGGGGAGGGGATGCTTGATGAGGGAGGGGTAAGAAGTGGGGATGGATGCTTGGGGGGGGGGGGGAGAGACCCCCCACACCCACCTCACTTATAGCTCCTTCTTGCCCTCTCTTCCCAACTAAAGCCCCTAAAGATCAGGGGCTGGGGATCAGTTAGGGAGGGCCATCTATTATTTTCACTCAGGGCACCATTTGCCCTAGAGCCATTCCCTGTGACTGTCTCATCTGTCTGCGTGTTGGTGGCCCTCCGTATAAGTTGATTTGGCTGAAATTTGCTGTAACAACATTCCTGTCCAAAGGTAGAGTCACTGATACACATGATCGCTTCAGTCAAGCCAAGCACTGATGGCAGCTGGCAGGAATCTGGGTTTAAAACACAAGTCTAGGCAACAGGCCTTCCTTGTGTACATTACATGATCAGTAGCAAAGGGACAAGCAGGCCCAATGTAGTCTATAACCTAATAAAAAATAACCATATATTTATAACAGTTCAAAAACAAATGAATATATTATTTAAAACCGGGCACTACAGCTTCTAACTGTGCCCTACATCTCTCAGGCCGGAAGCACGCCACCTCCTCCCCGAGTCTGTCCCTGCCGGCTCCCCGCCGCGCACTACAAAGCACGCACCCGGTCAGTCTCCGGCGCAGGACGTCGCTGAATCCCCCCGATGACGCCACAATGCCGGCGTCCCCGTAACCCCCAGCGACCACTGTGCACGTGCTCCCCGCGGCTCCCTCACGTGCTTGAGCTCTCGGCCGCCATTTTTTTCACACGCTCCGTGCCCCACGTGGCACCAATGGGAAGGCGCGCTGGCGCAGGAGGGAAAAAGGGCGTCGAGGGCGTGGCCCGCCGAAGGGGGAGTAGGGGCGGGGCCAATGATTTAAAACAAGACCGGCGTTCTAAGAACGTTGGCAACTAACCGAAGGAAAGAAAAGCAACAAAGAAAACAAACAATCGGCCGCCCGCTGAGCAGGGCATGCGCAGTGGCTGAGATCACAATAAAAAAAACAATCACAATCCCATCATGGAGAGGAGCGGCCCGGGCGGAGCCTACAGCCCGCAGAGCCGGCCCAGGCAGGCGTGGGAGCGGTGCTCCGGCGCAGGGGGAGGAGCCGGGGACCAGCCCAGGCCGCAGGAGGCTGGGGAGCAGATCAAGGAGACCCCCCGTAGAGCAGAGGCCGGCGGCTACAGTGCCCCGTGCGGGGAGACCGAGGCGCTGCAGGTGAAGTCGGAGGCTGCCGAAGGCGAGGACGCGGCGAGCCAGGGCGCAGCCTCTGACCACCGGAAGGGTCACTGTGACCACAGGACAGCCGCCTCCCGGGTATTGTGGGAGGCCACTGAGCAGAGGACGAGTCACAATGACTACCGGGCAGCCGGCCTCAGCAGAGGATTATGGGAGGCCCCTGAGCACAGAAAGGGCCACTGTGACACTGAGCACAGAGCTGCCACCAGCACCAAAGGACCATGGGAGGCATCAGAGAGCAATCAGGAGCCCCTGACCAGAGATGATAAGAGTAGGGCCAAAGCGCTATGCGAAGACAGCAGAGGCACTAGGGGCATGCATGTGATAGTCCGAGAGCGAGCCATTAAAACCGAGGATGTGGAGCGGGAGCGAGCGGAGGAGCATCACCTGGAGGAGCAGAGGGAGAAGAAAGATCTCGCCGGCCTTGCTAGGCCGTCCGCCCCCAACGGGTACCTGCACCCCCAGAACAAGGAGGTCTTGCTGGCTCAGGATCCCAGTGTCTTTGGGACGCTGTCCCAGGACCTGAGGATCCCGTTGACGCTGCACCCTGTCCCTCCCGGCACCAGGATCCAGTTTCAGGGGGCCCCTGCCGCTTCGGAGATGATCAGACTGACAAAGATGCCCCTGACACCGGTCCCGATTAAAATGCAATCTCTAATGGAGCCTTCAGTTAAAATTGAAACGAAAGATGTCCCCCTCACAGTGCTGCCCTCAGATGCAGGTATATTATAGCGATTTAGTAGAAACTGTTCAGAGATGTAGTTGGCCCTTTTTGCTGCCTCGACTCCATCCCAGGTGTTTATCTTACCCAGTAGATTGTGTATGCAGTATGTGACAGTGGCCGCAGTAGTGGGGCTTGGCATCGGCACCAAAAATGGGATGTGAGCCAAAGGTAAGACATCTAACCAACAAGCAAGAGCAACGTGGTATTAGGGGAAAAAAATCCAAAAGTAAGATGTCTTACCTTTGGCTCTCATCCCATTTTTGGTGCCGATGGCCACTGTTAGGCTAGGAGATGTGTTCTCTTTATTTACAAATTTGACAGAAAGAAGGGTCAACAAAGCAGGCTGTAGGTGAGACCTTCTTATTGGGCTGCTCTGCTCCCTTCAGTAAAGAATCGGAATTTACGCTGGGCTTCAATAGTGCACAGTAAGCTGGTTCTGATAAATTTAAGAATAAAAATGGCTTGCTCTTAGTTGTCTGCTAGTAACATCTGCAATAGGAATTTTTAAATTGTAAAAAAAACCCCCAAAAACCTCTCCGGATTCTCATTCATAAATCGTTGGTAGGTTTAAAGATGTATTTTCAATTTTAAGAGATACGTCAACTGCACATATTGGGGTAGATTTTTAAAGAAGCGCGCGCTACCCGGCACGCGCATGCGCCGATTTTATAACATGCCGGCGCACGCGTGTTATAAAATTGTTGGGCGGGGGGGGGGAAGATGTAGGAGATTTCCGCACGGTAACACATCCCAGCCTTCCCCAGTTCCCTCCCAGTCCGCTCCTCCCCACCCCCCAAACCTACCCTACCTTATATTTTTTTTATTTTTCAAGATGCTGCTCCACTGGAGCAGTAGTAACTTGCAAACAGCCGCTGTAATGGCCACCTCCAGTCCCGTCCGCCCCCTTATCTGGGCCTGGCCCTTCGGCGCGTAACAGGGGTCCTTTGAAGATGCGCTCAAGGCCCGTCCACGCGCAGGGGGAATAAAAATGTGGCCGATTTTGTCTAACTTTCCACAGATTCAATGCACTTGCACAAGCTGAGGACACATGCCAGTGACTAACGTATCTGTTTTCCCTGTCTAACCCTTCCTAGGGTAAATCTCTTCTGATCGCAAAGCTTTGCTGACCCTTCATCAATTATACGAGACCAGTGCCCGGGCCCGACACAATAGTTTTTAGGAAATATGCGTAAAGTCTGTATAAGTGAACTACATTTACCTTTCTGAGGAAGAGTAGATACATTGTGAAACAGCGCATGATAATGGTTTAACCAAGATTGCTGACTTGGTTTTTTTTTTTTATTATTTAATGTAACAACTTGTGTGGTAGTATCCATGGTAGCAGATTTCTCACCTTCTAAATGCTGTTACCAAAGGAACAGCAGCTGCTTTTAGAGAATAGAACACAAAAACACCCATCTTTAATTTTTTTTTGAAACCAGTGCTCCATCTTTGATTTCCTTTTTAGCCGGGCAGAAAGTTTGTTAGAGCTCAAAGCAGACAAGACTGGCATGGAGCTCTGCTTTCTAAATTCTGTTTTCCACAGGAAGAGTATTTGTGCGCCAGAGATGGCGATTGGTGACAGTAATTTAGTTTCACCAGGTGCAATGGAGAGTATAAGTAAAATACAATATTTATTTGTTTAGAAATTGTTATATACCGATATTCTAACAGTCATAATGGTTTACGCGTTTAAAATAACATTTGACTTACAGCATTGAAAAACTATTGCCTTCTCAAATTCAATTCTATTTGGGAACCATACATTGTCTGGAGGGGGTCTGGCCTTTTAATTGTGACACTGAGCTCTTCATGGGATACTACTTTCTTTCTGAATGGAGAAGCGACTAAATCCTAAGGTCTATTACTTGACTGGAACGATGCATTTCTATGCATTTTTTTCTTACCTTTCTTATCAAGCATGATGGGGGGGACGGACATTGCAATGTATGATGTACATTTCTAGCACATATTTGTTATAAGCTGTTTACCGACTTGTATAATCTTATTATTGCTCATGTCTTTAAATTTACTAACAGCAGTAAAAATTATAAATAAAAAAAAAAACAACATTTGAAATCAGATAAAACATTCCAATTCCTAAACATAAATAATCTATCTTTAAAAATAATTGCACAAAATTAACTCTAAAAAGTAATATAAAATGAATCATAAAAAGAAAATTATATTAAAAAAATAAAAGTAAAATAAAATTAAGTTGTATGCCTTTAAAACATCCTAGCGTAATCTTTGCCTGCTGCTGATATAAAATGTCCGATCATCTCATAAAAGTAACGTGAAAAACCCTGATTTGATCTGTCAGTAAAAGCAAACTGCACCCTTCCTAAACTGCTCGGTGTTTCAAAAAATATACACAGCAAGTAGCCGTACACTTTATCTCTAGACTTGCATTGCTAAGCTAATTTTTGCAATGCTTCATGCAGCTTCTTGTAATTCTTCTGCACCCCTCTGGGCTACCATGCTCTAAATATTGTCACAAATCAATCCACACACACTGAGAACTGCTTGATTCATGCATGTGAGGTCACTTCTGACATCACAGCTAATATAGACCAATAAGGTTTAAGATGTGTGATGTCATTTGTGACTGCATGGCACTAGAATGGGAATACTATTTATTTATTTATTTATTTAAAATTTTTATATACCGACATTCATCAATGATATCACATCGGTTCACAGTGTAACGCAAACAGACGCCTGGAATAGCGCTTTACATCGAACAAACATAACAGGTTAACAAAAGAGAGATTTAGTGGGGGGGAGATATAATGGGGAAAATAGCATTAAGAATTGTAACCAAGAATTGCAATTATATACAATATGTACATTTATAGGAGGGTACGAAATATATATATTTGGGCAGAATTTGAGAAGGGGGAGGGGTGGGAAGAGGGAGGAGTGGGGAGGGAAAGGAGGGGAGGGTTGCAAGGTGGAGAGGGAAGGGGAAGTTAGGTGTATGCTTTAGTGAAAAGCCAGGTCTTAAGCTTCCGCTTGAAGGTTTTTAGACATTCTTCTTGCCGTAGTTTGACTGGCATTGAGTTCCAGAGGGTCGGCCCGGCGATCGAGAGTGCACGGGCTCTTGTGGAAGTTAGTTTGTAGAGTTTAGGAGAGGGGGTGGGCATGGTGGCGAGATGTGGGTGTCTGGTGGGCTTATTAGATTGGTGGAGGCGGAAAGATTCATTAAACCAATTCATTTCAGGGTTGTATAAAGCCTTGTGGACAAGAGATAGAGCCTTGTATTGTATGCGGGATGCTATTGGGAGCCAATGCAGGTCTTTTAAAACAGGTGTGATATGGTCATGTCTGCGTGAATTGGTCAGTATCCGGGCTGTAGTGTTTTGCAGTATTTGAATGGGGTGGATGGCATTGTTCGGTAGGCCGAGGAGGAGGGAATTACAATAATCGGTTTTGGCGAAGATGGTGGTTTGTAATACTGTACGGAAGTCAGGGGGATGTAGTAGGGGTTTAAGTTTTTTTAGGGTGTGAAGTTTAAAGAAGCCCTCTTTTAATATATTACTAATGAATTTCTTCAGCGTGAAGTGACCATCAAGAATGATTCCCAGATCACGTACGTGTTGGGCGAATGGTATATGAGATAGAGGGGGGGGGGGGGGGGGGGGGGGGGGGGTTAGGTTGGTTTTGAGGTGAGATGAACATAATTTCAGTTTTTGTGGTGTTTAGGGCTAAATGGATGGATGAAAGTAGATTGTTTATGGCTTGGAGAGTGTCATTCCAGATATCCATGGTTTTCGATAGAGAGTCGGTGATTGGTATGAGCAACTGAACGTAATCAGCGTACACATAATAAGGGAGATTAAGACTAGAAAGGAGGTGACAGAGGGGTAGGATGTAAATATTGAAAAGGGTTGAAGAAAGGGATGAACCTTGAGGGACACCGTGTTTGAGGGGAATGGCCTTGGATTCATGATTTCCTAGCTGGATTTTGAAATTTCTGTTGCTAAGGTAGGAGTTGAACCAATTGTGGGCAACACCTGTAATGCCAATTTCAGTTAAGCGCTTTAGGAGAATAGAATGGCTGATGGTATCGAACGCGGAAGAGATATTGAGAAAGGCGAGGATATAGGATTGCCCTTTCTCGAAACCTTTAAGAATATGATCTGAAAGGGAGAGTAAAAGAGTCTCAGTACTATGGGATTTCCGGAAACCGTACTGAGCGGGGGCAAGGATGTGGTTATCCTCGAGGTATTCTGTAAGTTGTTTGTTGACGATTTTTTCAAGGAGTTTAGAAATAAATGGGAGATTGGAGATGGGGCGATAATTAGCTAGATCAGAGGGGTCAAGTTTAGGCTTCTTTAGAATAGGTTTGACGATTGCCTGTTTAAGAGGGACAGGTACCTGTCCAGAGTTAATGGACAGGTTAATGATGTTTGTTAAGGGTTTAGCAATAATATTAGGTATAGTAAGTAGATGTTTCGTGGGAATTGTGTCAGATGGGTGTGTGGAGGGTTTGGCTTTCTTGATGAGAATTTTTATTTCAAGTGTTGAGGTGCAGTCTAGGGAGGAGAGAACTTTAGTGCTGTTGCTAGTCTTTGTTTGGTTGGAGTCAAGTTCAGAGTGGTTGAGGGAATTAGATGAGGAGTTAGTGAACTTGGATAGTAGATTGTTTATTTTAGTTTGGAAGAATGTGGCAAGTTCCTCACATTTGGATTTGGCTACTTCATCTGGGATGTCAGGGGCTGCTGATTTGGTAAGTGAGGAAACGTATTCGTATAGTACTTTAGGATTGTATTGGATTGTATTGTACTAACCAGCTGTGATCAATATAAACCTTACATCATATATAAAAATGCATTGAATGTAATTTGTTAATGTATATTTTGCTGTTTTTATGTACTGTATTCTGCCATGAATAAAATGTGGTAATTTTGGTGGGCTAGAAATTGTGTGTAAAAACAATTAAATAAACTTGTATATATGAATTGTTAACACAATTCATACATCCAGCATTCTAAGCCACTGCAGAGCTTTAGTGGCGTTTCAGCAGCCTCGCAGGAGTTAGATGTGACCCCTGAAAGGAAGCCCCCAAATCTTCATGAAAGCAAGTTTTGGTTTTTTTTTTTAAATTTAAAAACACTCGCAGAGCAGCTATGGGACAGTAGTGGATGGTCCTCTCTGGACTTGCTCTTTAAAGACAAACGAATATGAAGGAGCCATGGAAGGAACAGGTGCAACATTTTAAAAAATATAATTGCAAATGATTATTCCTGCTGCCCAGTGATAACTAGCAAAAGGCCATCAGACTACAGTACCTTTTATGTACCAGCCCAACAACTCTTACATAACGTTGTGCCTTTTGTATTTTACTTTAACACTTATTAATTGCTAATAACCACACATCATAAATGCATGTTTAGCATAAAGCTTGTTCACCCATTTACGTAAAACTGGGAGCAGCAACTATCACATTCCAATCCGGCTGCAAGAAGCAAGTTCTTATTTTAATATAATTTGAAACCCTCTCCTCAGGAGCTAAATTTACAGTAACTGAAATGCCTCCCAGAAAAATTGCTGCTTTTAGCCGTCTTGCGGTACCGATAATAATTCTCTAAGCTTCTCCCTGCCCCAGGTCAAGACCATTCCAAAATTCCCTGCAATAACTGGAAAAGCCCTCTTCCTAGCCTTTTGCAGGTAAACCTCTCGCACAAAAGGAACGGCCTGCAAGGACTGAAGACTTCTGGTGGGGATATAAACTGTCGGTCACGCCGCATAAAACCCAGGGGCCTAGATCATACCTTGAATTTACAATGATGTTCAAACAGGAATGCAAAATAACAAAATGGTCTCTCTAAGCCAGACCCACACAAGACTGTAGCGGCCGTATTTTGTAAGATGCAATCTCCTCACCGTCCGCTGAGGTAAACCTGTATATGTAGAAGGGCAGTACTCCAGTCTAGATAACGTGAAGGATTTGAGAACTGAACAAATAAGGACACAGCTATTGTAGCATTGACTTAACAAGCGAGGTGGTCTAAGCCTCAGATGATAGCACAGAGTCTAACCAATAACCCTAAACTGCATACTGATGACCGTACTAAATTGCTAGAATGATCTTTAAAACATGATTAGGCTGCTCCTTCCCCACCCAAAGTGCCTCAGTCTGCTTCGTATTTAACTGAAATTTATTTTCCCATAACCATTGGGAGATAATCTTCAATCCATTGTTGATCAGCCCTAGTTCCTCGAGGCCTCATATAGTGACTAGTAAGAAACCTGAATATCAGCCCTAAAACAATGGTATCGCAGTCCCTTCACCCCAATATAGCACAATGCTGCCGTATAAAGGTTAAATAAATAGGGTGGCAGGGCTGAACCCCGGTGGCGCCCACATGAAAAAGAAGGCAATCCGACCGAGCACTATATCACTCGGTGTAGCTGACCGTAACTGGGTCAAGCATCTAGCCATGGTGAACGGTCTCAAAGGTTGCAGTCAAATCTACAAAAAAAGAAAAAAAAAAGCCGCTGTTATTCATCCCCCAGCCCCCTTCATCAGGAGGATTCCCGAAAACCTGATGGCAAAGCAGCAATGCGTTGCCATTCCCTTCTCGAGAAGCAGGTTGGAGGCAGGTCTATAGTGATGCTTCACCACCATTTCTTTAATACGGGTTTTCTCCAGGCCCCTCTGAAAAACCCCTTCCATCAGTGATGTCTCTGCTATATCTGCCAGACTTCTCCTTCACGGCCTTAATTGAGAAAGAGGGACATGTAAGACGAATGTATTCATTTTTTTCATTAGATACAGAATTGCCCGGGTCTCCCTGTGGGCCCTGGTTCCTTGTTTCCCTCCTAAAGGCTCCCAATCAATTCTTGTAGCAGACATGACAGCTCCCTCTGTGTCTCGCCCATGATTTATCAGCTGTTGGCAGGTATGCAGCTAATCCATGCACAAGGAGAACTAGAAGAACGTGTGTGTGTGCATGGAAATAAATCACTTACAGTATTTCTGTACATTGTCAGTTACCGTAAATGTGTATATATATATATATAATTATTTATATTTGACTTCCAGGGTGATACAGAGTCGCCAGCTCCTTCAAGGCCGCTAACACAGCGCGAGCCAATCAAGAGTATTCATTTAATTTTTCTAAGCATTCTGGGATTTCTTCAGGTTTTTGAAGAAGCAAAACAGGCTTCTCTATCAAAGGATGCTTAGAATTTGAAAATCTAAAGTGACTTCAGCTATTGCTGAATGGCCTGGAGTTAGCTAGTCTGTGGCTATCTAAACAGAAATTAATCAGAGCCAGCTAAAAGCACATTCATTGCCTTTGTAGGCCCCTGTAGAACAAGTAGGACTCCAACATCAATAACGTCTTTATCCATTTCTTGATTGTGTTACGTAGGTATGCCTGATACACCCTTTAGTAAAGACAGGAATGGCCACGTAAAGCGGCCAATGAATGCTTTTATGGTTTGGGCAAGGATCCATCGGCCAGCACTAGCCAAAGCAAACCCAGCTGCCAACAATGCAGAGATCAGTGTGCAGCTAGGGCTGGAGTGGAACAAACTCAGTGAGGATCAAAAGAAGCCATATTACGATGAGGCCCAAAAGATTAAAGAAAAACACAGAGAGGAGTTCCCTGGTAAGGAAAATCTTTCTTTCTTTCTTTACATTTTAGTCATAAATTTAATTCAGATTGTTGACTACACAACTGATGAATATGGGAAACGACAGAAAACATCTGATCCAGTCTAATGTAGATGATGTAGATGAAGAATGTATCAGTCATCTTGTCCATGATATTCTTTTATTTAAATTAAGAGGTTCTTACACATACAAGGTACAATAAAAACAGGAAAACCTAAATTCCAAAAACTACAGAGATGGTTTCACCTCTCACATTAATGCAAGAGTTTCTTATGGCAATCAGTAGGGCCATGCTAAAAAAAATGTTTTAGGGCAAAACCACATTGTTTTTGTTTGCGTGTTCTCAAAAGAGTGCTCAGGAGACCACTTGTAGAAATGATGACGTGTGATGGCCAAGGCACTCGACACATTTGCTTGACTAATGAGCATATCAAGCTCTGTAACCTGGTTGTTTCTTAACATAGGCATTTGTCATAGCAGCCTTTGTGACATCACATGTAGCTCTGTTTCCCTGGGGACCCGCAGGATAAATACACATAAACATCTGATCGCACCAACAGAACGTGCTCTCTCTAGAGCTCAGAAAGATCTTGAAGTCCTTCTGAGCGTGCGTGGGTGTTCCCACGCACCACTGCGCGAGTCTTCTCAGTCCTTTTTCTTCCTCTCTGGTGGATAGAACATTTTGTTCTCTCTCTTGCTGGTTGCTGCATTTTTTCACATAGTATTGGAGTTTCCCTCTGAGTTTTCTGTTCCTTTATTAAGCCGCCTCCAAACCATATTTTTTTTTTCATCATTTATTCCTAGCCTCACCATGTCAGAAAAAAGTTCCAGGTCAGGTAAAAAACCTTTCAAATGTTGTTTGAGATGCAAGCATAAAGTGTCTGGCTTAGATTTGCATGATATTTGCATCAGGTGCCTCGGACCCAATCATGATACAGCTAACTGTTCAGCATGTGTAAGAGTGTCACCTAAAACACTCTCCTGTACAGATCGTAAACTTAAGTATCGGTTCTCCTCTCCTTTGGATAAGGAAGCAAAGGGTTCTAAGAGACCAGTGCCAAAATCAAAAATCCTAGAGACTCCGAAGCACCATAGCCATGACTTGAACAGTTTGAAAGAGCACCATAAAAGATCTAGCAAAAAGTCATCATTAGCACCGCCTTCAAAGAAACACCGCTCCGAGTCACATTTGGCAGGGAAATCTATGGCACCATTCACTCTTTCAAAGCAGCACCAGACTAAGACCATGGCTCCATCTACTGTCAACACCAAAGCATCCGTGCCAAAGTTGCTTGAGACGTCCATGCTCTCTATGCCTTCAACCTCTGGGCAGAAGCTTACAACACAGACAACCTTCAGAGTAAAACCTGTTTGCAAGGAATCCTCTTCGGTATCATCACCTCCAGAATCAAATAGTTCATCACTTCATCCAAATTGCCATTCTTTTGTTCAAAAAATGTGGCTGGAATTTGTTCATAATTATATGAAACCATTACCATTAATTTCACCTTCACCGACTATGAAGAAGCCTGTTATACAAAAGTTCACTTCGACTTTATCTTCTCCGTCAACAATTCCTGCCTACCGAAAGCGTCCTAAAACACAGATTTCACTGAAATCTCATGAATATGCAAAAGAGGAGCCAATAGTTATTTCTGATTCAGATGAGGAGGTGATAATTATTTCTGATTCAGATGAGGAGTCATTCTCGCATTCAGATCAAGCATGGGACTCGTTCGAAAGTTCAGAGGAATTCCTATCAGACCTATCACCAGAGCCAGCAAGTACTACTGTGCTACCAGTTGACATGTCGTACTCATTATTTATACAAAAGATGACAAATTCTATCCCATTTGCGTTGGAGAAAAACAAGTCCAATAATGAAGACTTTCCTGGCATTTCACAGATAATACAGCCACCTGCACAAGCTAACGCAGTGCCCATCCATAAGAGACTTCAGCACCTTCAGTCGAAGATCTTGCAGATGCCTCCACCCATTCTTCCAGTAGATAAGAAAATAGATTTGAAATATAGAGTGCAACAATGTCCAGAATACATGAAGAACCAACTGTCTTATGATTCAGCAGTAGCCGAGGCATCTCAAAAGAAAACAAAAAAATCTAACACATGTTCCGGCACATCCCCCGGAAAAGACACAAAATTACTGGATACAGAAGGGAAAAAGATGTTCCAGTCAGCTATGTTACAATCAAGGATATCAGTGCACCAATTTCAGATGGTTCAGTACTTGAATAATAAATTACAAAAAATAAGAGAAATAACAACTACGTCTTCGGATCTTCAAACTACTCTTGCTCCGCACATCAGTGATGCAGAAGAATGTACCAAACACCTAATTCAGTCAGGATATGATGCTTTTGACACATCTTCCAGAGCCACAGCAGTAGCGATAAGTTCCAGAAGACCTGCATGGCTAAAAGTTTCATCCCTAAAAGAAGATGAGCACGATAAACTGGCAGATGCCCCATGCACAAGCAAAAATAGTTTCAGCAACAAAGTAAAAGGAGAAGTGGATGTAATTCAGAATCATTGCTCCACATTACAAACACAGTCAGTGACTACTACAAATGAGTTTTATCAAAAGAAATTCCAACATCAACAAGCGGGCAGGCGATACCAACCATACCAATATCACCAAAGCAAACAGCAAACCCAACGTCAACAAGTAAGACCCCATGCCAGAGAAAAAAACCAGCAGAGGCCTACCCAGCAATTCACGCAGAAACCTGATCCTCAATTTTGACCACTTCTATTCAGCCCACTCTCTTCCTATGCAAAGTTTTCTAGTGGGTGGAAGAGTGTATCATTTTTATACTCAATGGTCTCTTATAAACTATGGACTACTGGATTTTAAAAATAATTCATTGAGGTTATCACATTAATTTTCCTCCTTAATTTTCCTCCTTAACCTCTTCAAATGCCTCTGTTCAGGTTCTGTCAGAAGAACATCTCAATTGGAGTTCATAGGAACTTGCCTGGACACAAAGGAACAAACCAGCTCCCAAGCCCACAAATGTAGGTAATATCCTAACTATCAAATCATCAAAAAAACCCACATTACTCCAAATTATATCCAAAATCAATTCTTTCTTATATTACTATAATCCTTCAAAAGACTCAAAAAGAATTCAATAAAACTCTAAGAAAAATTCAAAAACGTTATTCTTCTAAATTGAAATATTGTTTCATCAAAACTGGGAACAGTCCACTACTCTCGTGGCCAAAAATGGCTTAAAAACCACTCACGGTAACCCAATATCTCAAACTGGTGGTAGCTAAATAAACATTACTAAACATATTCTTCAAGAACTACTTCATCGACTTTGTTTCCATTGAATTTAAAGAGATGGATACAGATATTATTTTAGAGTCCTGATAATGAGGCTCTAACTCTCTCTTACCAGATGGGGGCTCTGCTATTGCTGGAGCGCCGGGACTTAACGTTTCGTAAGTCTGGAAGCTCAGCGCCTGCTCCTGGCCGATTCCTCCTGCGACTGCATCCGGCGTAGATGAAGGCGTTCTTGAGAAACAGTCCTCTATCTGTGGTTGATTCATTTGCGCAATTGGAGTTGAGGAAAGCTCTTACACTCTAGCTTTCCTCTTTGTATGTGGCATCTCGATAAAAGGAAGACCGAATGAGACGCTGAACGGAAATACTTGGAAGTGCTTTTCCCCGCCATTTTTGAAAGAGGTGTATTGCAGCGCTCGGCGAGCGAACTTTGAAATGGAGAAAATAAAAGTAGTACAGATGAAGTTGACGAAAAATACTTTGGGGCAGGTTTAAAAGCCCTAAGCGGGCCGGGCCTATTTTCAAAAGGCCCGGTGGCGCACGTAAAGCCCCAGGACAAGTGTAAGTCCGGGGCTTGCAAAAAGGGGTGGAGCATGGGCGGGAAGTGGGCGGTGCAGGGCGCGGCCGGAGCCTCCAGGCACAGCAGCCATTTGCCGCTGTGCTCGGGATCCCTTTTCACTGCCAGTAGCCCGAGTTTCCAGAGTTTCCAGGCAAGTTACGCCTGCTCGAAGCAGGCGTAACTTGCCTGCGTTGGGCCGGCTGCCGGCGCGTCAGGGTCCGGTCCGGGGGCTGGTGCGGAGGCCGCGGCCACGCCCCCGATGACGCGCCGGCCGCAACAAGCCCCCCCGGAACGCCCCCCCCCAGGAAAGCCCCAGGACTTACGCTTGTCCTGGGGCTTGCGCGCGCCGCCGAGCCTACTCAACATAGGCTCAGCGCGCGCAGCGGGAGTTTGGGCCAGGTTTTCAGAGGGTACGCGTGTATCCCTTTGAAAATCTGGCCCATAGGTTTTAAAATCCGGCCCTTTGTGCACGGAGACATGTTTGGTGATTTGGGGGTCATTTTCATAGCGTATCGCCGGAGTCCGCCCCGGAAGAGGAGGAGTCGTGACGTCGTCGGGGCGGAAGCGGCGGAAACTTGGCTGGTGGCGAAAAGGTAAGAACCCTTTTCGCTGCCAGTAGCGCGCCCAATAGCGCCACCTTTTAAGATGGCGCTATTGGGTGCGAAAGCCGGCAGCGATTGCACTACGGAGATGCGATCGCTGCTGGCTTTCGCAGGGCCGCCCCCCGCTTCGCTCCCCCGTACGCCGTGCGTAGGTTTTAAAATCCGTGCGTAGGTTTTAAAATCCGACCCCAAGCCCAGCGTGCGCTGCCTGTTCCCTCCAAGGCCGCTCCGATTTTGGAGCGGCCTCGGAGGTAACTTTCCTTCGCCCCCCCCCACCTTTGTCGGCAAAGTTACGCGTGCTGAAAGCCCCTGGGCTGGCGCAACGCCCCCGGGCACACCCCCAAAACGCTGCGTCGTTTCGGGAACGCCCCCGGACACGCCTCCGTCGCCCCTTTTCGAAAGCCCCGGGACTTACGCGCGTCCCAGGGCTTTATGCGCGCCGGCGGCCTATGCAAAATAGGCACGCTGGTGCGTGAGGGCCCTGTGCGCGCAAATCCAGAAGGATTTACGCGCACAGGCCTTTTAAAATCCGCCCCATAGGTTTTAAAATCCGGCCCTTTGTGCACGGAGACATGTTTGGTGATTTGGGGGGTCATTTTCATATCGTATCGGCTGAGTCGGGGCATCGTCGGGGCGGACGCGGCAAAAACTTGGCTGGCGGCGAAAAGGTAAGAACCCTTTTCGCTGCCAGTAGCGCGCCCAATAGCGCCACTTTTTACGATGGTGCTATTGGGTGCGAAAGCCGGCAACGATTGCACTACGGAGATGCGATCGCTGCTGGCTTTCGCAGGCCCGCCCCCCCGCTTCGCGCCGTGCGTAGGTTTTAAAATCCGACCCTGTATGCACAGAGACGGGTTTGGTGATTTGGGGGGTCTTTTTCATGACATAGGGGTAGATCTTTAAAAAATACGCGGGGGAGTGAGAGGCGATAGAGGCTGAAGGATAAAGCGTTTTTTCTACAATTCCTTTTACCACAAAACTGTTACCTGCCGGACTCTGAGCTGCCGCCTGGTGTGCCACTTCCTGGTTTGCGCCCCTCGACGTCATCAAAGGGGAGGAGCCGGTAAGGTTAAAACCGGCTCCCCCTGCGACGCGTGCCGTCGCCGCCACACTGCGCGTGCGGCTTTGTTTTGGATCCTAGGAAGGAATCGAGTTTATTCAGAAATATATACAAGGAAATTCTTAGATTCTAGATTGATTAAATAAGATATATATACCCAGGTTGATTTTAGGCAATTAGTAAGTGACATTTAATTCACCTTATATTTGAATTTATTTCTTATTTTGCTCCCTTAGAAATTACACCTAGGATTTTCAGATTCCTTATAACAGGGTTAAGTAGAGGTTTCTTTAATCATGTTGAAGATTATTATTATTTACTTATTGTCTTTTGAATGCCCTAATATTGATTTGTATATTTACGGTCAAATAATTGTTGAAAAAATTGCATAAACAAATAATAAAAAAAAATTTAAAAAAATACGCGATCGCGTACTTTTGTTCGCGCATGAGGCCGCTCCGATTTCGGAGCGGCCTCGTGCGGTTTTAAAATCCAGCCCTCCGAGGCTGCTCCGATTTCGGAGCGGCCTCGGAGGGAACTTTCCTTCGCCCTCCCCCCCCACCTTTGTCGGCAAAGTTACGCTTGCTGAAAGCCCCCGGGCTGGCGCCACGCCCCCGGGCACGCAGCGTCGTTTCGGGAACGCCCCCGGACACGCCTCCCCCGCCCCTTTTCGAAAGCCCCGGGACTTACGCGCGTCCCAGGGCTTTAAGCGCGCTGGCGGCCTATGCAAAATAGGCGCGCCAGCGCCCTGCGTGCGTAAATCCGGATGGATTTACGCGCGCAGGCCTTTTAAAATCCGCCCCATAGGTTTTAAAATCCGGCCCTTTGTGCACGGAGACATGTTTGGTGATTTGGGGGGTCATTTTCATATCGTATCGTCGGGGCGGACGCGGCAAAAACTTGGCTGGCGGCGAAAAGGTAAGAACCCTTTTCGCTGCCAGTAGCACGCCCAATAGCGCCACCTTTTACGATGGTGCTATTGGGTGTGAAAGCCGGCAACGATTGCACTACGGAGATGCGATCGCTGCTGGCTTTCGCAGGCCCGCCCCCCCGCTTCGCGCCTCCGTACGCCGTGCGTAGGTTTTAAAATCCGACCCTGTATGCACAGAGACGGGTTTGGTGATTTGGGGGGTCTTTTTCATGACATAGGGGTAGATCTTTAAAAAATACGCGGGGGAGTGAGAGGCGATAGAGGCTGAAGGATAAAGCGTTTTTCTACAATTCCTTTTACCACAAAACTGTTAACTGCCGGACTCTGAGCTGCCGCCTGGTGTGCCACTTCCTGGTTTGCGCCCCTCGACGTCATCAAAGGGGAGGAGCCGGTAAGGTTAAAACCGGCTCCCCCTGCGGCGCGTGCCGACGCGCTGCGCGCGCGGCTTTGTTTTGGATCCTAGGAAGGAATCGAGTTTATTCAGAAATATATACAAGGAAATTCTTCAATTCTAGATTGGTTAAATAAGATATATATACCCAGGTTGATCTTAGGCAATTAGTAAGTGACATTTAATTCACCTTATATTTGAATTTATTTCTTATTTTGCTCCCTTAGAAATTACACCTAGGATTTTCAGATTCCTTATAACAGGGTTAAGTAGAGGTTTCTTTAATCATGTTGAAGATTATTATTATTTACTTATTGTCTTTTGAATGCCCTAATATTGATTTGTATATTTACGGTCAAATAATTGTTGTAAAAATTGCATAAACAAATAATTAAAAAAAATTAAAAAAATCGCGTACTTTTGTTCGCGCATGAGGCCGCTCCGATTTCGGAGCGGACTCGGAGGGAACTTTCCTTCACCCTCCCCCCACCTCCCCCCCCCCACCTTTGTCGGCAAAGTTACGCTTGCTGAAAGCCCCCGGGCACGCCCCCGAAACGCCGCGTCGTTTCGGGAACGCCCCCGGACATGCCTCCCCCGCCCCTTTTCGAAAGCCCCGGGACTTACGCGCGTCCCAGGGCTTAAAGCGCTGGCGGCCTATGCAAAATAGGCGCGCCAGCGCCCTGCGTGCGTAAATCCGGAAGGATTTACGCACGCAAGCCTTTTAAAATCCACCCCATAGGTTTTGAAATCCGGCCCTTTGTGCACGGAGAAATGTTTGGTGATTTGGGGGGTCATTTTCATATCGTATCGCCGGAGTCGGCCCCAGAAGAGGAGGAGTCGGGGCATCGTCGGGGCGGATGCGGCAAAAACTTGGCTGGCGGCGAAAAGGTAAGAACCCTTTTCGCTGCCAGTAGCGCGCCCAATAGCGCCACTTTTTACGATGGCGCTATTGGGTGCGAAAGCCAGCAGCGATTGCACTACGGAGATGTGATCGCTGCTGGCTTTCGCAGGCCCGCCCCCCGCTTCGTGCCCCTGTACGCCTTGCGTAGGTTTTAAAATCCGACCCTTTATGCACAGAGACGGGTTTGGTGATTTGGGGGGGTCATTTTCATGACATAGGGGTAGATCTTTAAAAAATACGCGGGGGAGTGAGAGGCGATAGAGGCTGAAGGATAAAGTGTTTTTCTACAATTCCTTTTACCACAAAACTGTTACCTGCCGGACTCTGAGCTTCAGCCTGGTGTGCCACTTCCTGGTTTGCGCCCCTCGACGTCATCAAAGGGGAGGAGCCGGTAAGGTTAAAACCGGCTCCCCCTGCAACGCGAAACCGGGGAGTGAGAGGCGATAGAGGCTGAAGGATAAAGCGTTTTTCTACAATTCCTTTTACCACAAAACTGTTACCCTGCCGGACTCTGAGCTGCCGCCTGGTGTGCCACTTCCTGGTTTGCGCCCCTCGACGTCATCAAAGGGGAGGAGCCGGTAAGGTTAAAACCGGCTCCCCCTGCGATGCGTGCCGACGCACTGTGCGCGCGGCTTTGTTTTGGATCCTAGGAAGGAATCGAGTTTATTCAGAAATATATACAAGGAAATTCTTAGATTCTAGATTGGTTAAATAAGATATATATACCCAGGTTGATCTTAGGCAGTTAGTAAGTTACATTTAATTCACCTTATATTTGAATTTATTTCTTATTTTGCTCCCTTAGAAATTACACCTAGGATTTTCAGATTCCTTATAACAGGGTTAAGTAGAGGTTTCTTTAATCATAAGATTATTATTATTTTCATATTGTCTTTTGAATGCCCTAATATTGATTTGTATATTTACGGTCAAATAATTGTTGTAAAAATTGCATAAACAAATAATAAAAAAAAATTTAAAAAAATACGCGATCGCGTACTTTTGTTCGCGCACGAGGCCGCTCCGATTTCGGAGCGGCCTCGGAGGGAACTTTCCTTCGCCCTCCCCCCCCCCCCACCTTTGTCGGCAAAGTTACGCTTGCTGAAAGCCCCCGAGCTGGCGCAACGCCCCCGGGCACGCCCCCGGGCACGCAGCGTCGTTTCGGGAACGCCCCTGGACACGCCTCCCCCGCCCCTTTTCGAAAGCCCCGGGACTTACGCGCGTCCCAGGGCTTTAAGCGCGCTGGCGGCCTATGCAAAATAGGCGCGCCAGCGCCCTGCGTGCGTAAATCCGGAAGGATTTCCGCGCGCAGGCCTTTTAAAATCCGCCCCATAGGTTTTAAAATCCGGCCCTTTGTGCACGGAGACATGTTTGGTGATTTGTGGGGTCATTTTCATATCGTATCGCCGGAGTCGGGGCATCGTCGGGGCGGACGCGGCAGAAACTTGGCTGGCGGCGAAAAGGTAAGAACCCTTTTCGCTGCCAGTAGCGCGCCCAATAGCGCCACCTTTTACGATGGTGCTATTGGGTGCGAAAGCCGGCAACGATTGCACTACGGAGATGCGATCGCTGCTGGCTTTCGCAGGCCCGTCCCCCCGCTTCGCGCCTCCGTACGCCGTGCGTAGGTTTTAAAATCCGACCCTGTATGCACAGAGACGGGTTTGGTGATTTGGGGGGTCTTTTTCATGACATAGGGGTAGATCTTTAAAAAATACGCGGGGGAGTGAGAGGCGATAGAGGCTGAAGGATAAAGCGTTTTTCTACAATTCCTTTTACCACAAAACTGTTACCTGCCGGACTCTGAGCTGCCGCCTGGTGTGCCACTTCCTGGTTTGCGCCCCTCGACGTCATCAAAGGGGAGGAGCCGGTAAGTTAAAACCGGCTCCCCCTGCGATGCGTGCCGACGCACTGTGTGCGCGGCTTTGTTTTGGATCCTAGGAAGGAATCGAGTTTATTCAGAAATATATACAAGGAAATTCTTAGATTCTAGATTGGTTAAATAAGATATATATACCCAGGTTGATCTTAGGCAGTTAGTAAGTGACATTTAATTCACCTTATATTTGAATTTATTTCTTATTTTGCTCCCTTAGAAATTACACCTAGGATTTTCAGATTCCTTATAACAGGGTTAAGTAGAGGTTTCTTTAATCATAAGATTATTATTATTTTCATATTGTCTTTTGAATGCCCTAATATTGATTTGTATATTTACGGTCAAATAATTGTTGTAAAAATTGCATAAACAAATAATAAAAATTTAAAAAAATACGCGATCGCGTACTTTTGTTCGCGCACGAGGCCGCTCCGATTTCGGAGCGGCCTCGGAGGGAACTTTCCTTTGCCCCCCCCCCCCCCCCCCCACCTTTGTCGGCAAAGTTACGCTTGCTGAAAGCCCCCGGGCTGGCGCAACGCCCCCGGGCTCACCCCAAAAACGCCGCGTCGTTTCGGGAACGCCCCCGGACACGCCTCCCTCACCCCTTTTCGAAAGCCCCGGGACTTACGCGCTTCCCAGGGCTTTACGCGCGCCGGCGGCCTATGCAAAATAGGCACGCCGGTGCGCGAGGGCCCTGTGCGCGCAAATCCAGAAGGATTTACGCGCACAGGCCTTTTAAAATCCACCCCATAGGTTTTAAAATCCGGCCCTTTGTGCATGGAGACGTGTTTGGTGATTTGGGGGGTCATTTTCATATCGTATCGCCGGAGTTGGCCCCAGAAGAGGAGGAGTCGGGGCATCGTCGGGGCGGACGCGGCAAAAACTTGGCTGGCGGCGAAAAGGTAAGAACCCTTTTCGCTGCCAGTAGCGCGCCCAATAGCGCCACCTTTTACGATGGCGCTATTGGGTGCGAAAGCCGGCAGCGATTGCACTATGGAGATGCGATCGCTGCTGGTTTTTGCATAGGTTTCGCAAGCCCACCCCCCGCTTCGCCCCCCGTTAACGCCTGATTCTGTAAGGTCTGTGACCTTAGAAAATCCAGGCCTTGGTGAGCTGTTACCCCTGAAGAAGAATTCTGTTCGAAACCTGGCAACGTCAGGGAAAAAACGCTTCCAAGAATTTCCGTTCAGCGTCTCATTCAGTCCATTGTTTAACAGCATTTATTCAGCTAAGTAGTCATCATCTCTTTAAATTCATTAGAAACAAAGTCGAAGTAATTCTTGAAGAATATTTTTAGTAATGTTTATTTAGCTACTACCAGTTTGAGATATTGGGTTACCGTGAGCGGTTTTTAAGCCATTTTTGGCCACGAGAGTGGTGGACTGTTCCCAGTTTTGATGAAAAATATTTCAATTTAGAAGAATAAAGTTTTTGAATTTTTCTTAAGAGTTTTTTTGAAGTCTTTTTGAGTGTTTTGAAGGGTTATAATAATATAGGAAAGAATTGATTTTGGATATAATTTGGAGTGGGGTTTTTGGATGATTTGATGGACACCAAGGAAGGCAAAGCTTTCCTCCCTCATCAAAGGATGGAAACCTAAATGACACAAATAAAAACTTCTCCAGCTAGACAGACCTTCTTGAAAATGTTAGGTCATATGGTCAGATGTAGCCCCGCTTGTTCACCTTCACACAAGGCAAGCCCAGGCGTATTTAAGACGTTGATGGAATCACACGCAGCTGACGACTATCAAAGTACAGATCACGAAACCACTAACCCAATCCCTTTATTAGGGGACCTAGCCATTAAACTATTTTTGTGGTCAAAACTTTGAATCCTCTTCAACTACAGCAGATGCATACAGATAGATGACTGTATGCAAAGATGAGATGCCCATGTCAATATAACTTGCTCACAGGGCACTTGGACTATTCAAAAAAAATATTTACTATATAAAGCTCCTGGAACTCAGAGCCATATTCAAAGCTCTGCTGATCTCCCAATAATGGATACAGGGAACATTACTTCAAAGTCAAACAACCAATCAAGGAGCCATATACTGTGAACAAACAAAGAAGTATGGGGTCTGCAGCACCAAGAAGCATGCGAGATATTGAATAGCAAAAAGAAAGATACATTTAATAGCTATATATCTCCCAGGGAAACTCAGTACCCTTGCAGATTCTTCAAGCCATCGGCTGCAACCTTACAAGAGGGTCTCCTCACCCCAACAGGGTAAACTATCTCTTTCAAAATGGGGAGCACTAAAAGTGGACCTGTTTGCAGGTTCATCAGATCACAAACTTCTCCTCAAAAATGCCAGATCCGAGTGCTCTAGCAAAAGATACCTTTGTCATCTCATGGGACAAACATCTCGCCTATGCATTCCTTTCATAGCACAAACCCTCTTCAAGTTGAGGAAGGACAAGGAAAAAATGATCTTCTTAGCACTTCTTTGGCCTTGCCAAGTTTGGTTTCCATGGCTACAAAGAATAGCTATTGCTCTGCCAATACACCTTCTATTGTTGCTCACACAAAACCAAGGTTCTGTTCTTTACCCAAATTCAAGTCTTTTGCACTGACTGCTTGGATATTGGAAGCCAATTAGTGGAATTATTGCCATTTCCTGTGCAGATGAGGGAATTAATCTTGGCATCAGTGACACCTTCCACCAGACATTCATCTAACTTCAAATGAGAAAGATTTTTGACTTGTGCCAGCAAGGAAGCTGATCCATTCAGCTATTTAACGTCTCCCTTGCTGCAATTGTAGCTAGATTCATCAAAGGCCTTTACCATCTTCATCCTCCCATAAAGATTTCTCCTTCTCAATGGGATCTCAATAAAGGTCTTGCCGAATTGATGACTTCATCATTTGAGCCCTTGACATCGGCAGAACTCAAAATCCTATCCTGGAAAGTATTATTATTCCTAATAGCAGTAACCTCTGCACGCAGAATAAACAAGCTTCTCGCTTTAGTAGTTTATGCTCCATATACACAGATTTTTAAGAATCGAGTAGTGTCGAGAACTTATCCAAGATTTTAGCAAAGGTTGTTTTTCAATTTCATTTAAATCAATCCATTGAACTTCCTCCATTTTTCCCCAAAACCTCATCCTATCAAAACTGAACAGACTTGTCGCACCCTGGAATGTAGCTGAGCTTTGTTATTTTACTTAGAAAGGTCTAAGCCTTTAGAAAATCTTCACAACTCTTTATCTCTTGCGATTCGGCAAAGCGGGTTTTGCCGGTCCAAAAACAAGCCTTATCTGAATGGCTCTCAGACTGTCTTACCTTTTGCTATACACATTCTGGAATACATTTGCTTGCTAAGGCGAAAGCCCATCAGATAAGGGCAAAATCAACTTCAGTAGCTCATCTTTGTTCTGCCTCAGTTCAAGACATTTGCAAAGCGGCCAAATGGGTCATGCATACACACTTTTACAAGGCACTACCGTCTTGATGAAGACTCCTGCAATTTTGGCGAAGCAGTTTTGAAAACAACTAACAGCTTCAACTCTCCCTCATGCCTCTTTTAACTAAGTTTATTTTATTTCATGTATTTATGTCTCCTACTACCAAAGCCCTAGGCAGCATACAAATTAAAACAGGCCCAAGCATTAAAAAGAAAATTATCAATTAAAACCTACCCATGCTGTATAAAATTGTAGCAAGAACATAACTACATCATATAACAAGAAAAATCAATCAAGAGCCTACTGGAAGAGGAATGTCTTTGAAAGTCTTTGAACAGATGGTCAAAAGTAGACTTCCAGGTAAAGAGTTCCAAAGAAGGCCACAGCTACTGAAAAAGCTTTCTCTCTCGTCTCTGCGAGATGCGCCAGCCATACCGTCAGCATGTCCAACAGTCCATACTGCGAGGAGCAGAGAGAGCATGTCAGGTTATAAACATGGAGCAGCACATTTGCTTATAGGGAGAGAATCAAAGCCAAGCGATTTGTGTACTAATAGGACAATTTTATATCTTATTTGTCACTGAACTGACAGCCAGTGCAGATCATATAGCACAGGTGTGATATGATCCCTCATAGTCCTTCCTGAGATCAACTGAGCAGCAGCGTTCTGGAGGATCTGACGCGGCCTCGGAGCATAAACTAGGTAACCCTACATAAACTGAGTTACAATAATCTAACAAAGGCAGAATCAGGGCCTGTACAACTGATTGACAATCAAAGGTGCTCAATAATGGCTTCAGAGATCCAACTCTAACCCCTGCCTTAATTTGCTGATGGAAAGTCAAATTGAAATCTGTGAGAATACCCAGACTTTGTCATTACTGTTATCCATCAAAATTCCAATATATCACCAGAATCCTCAGCATGTGAGTCCTCCCTTGTGTGGCTGAATTTGTCCTGCTTGTCCATGGACAAAGCAAAGTTGCTTACCTGTAGCAGTTGGTCGTGGACAGTGGGGCAAACCAGCCACACAATCCCACCCTCCTCCCCAGAGCTGAAGCTGAGCTAGTTTAATGACTGAGGAGGCATGCATGAGAAGGCCTGCAACATGCTCAGAAAGACTTCTAGGTCTTTCTGAGCTCTAGGGGAGCATGTTCTGTATTGGCATCATCGGATAACATCATCTACTTGTGTGGCTGGTTTGTCTCAGTGTCCACGGAGGCATCTGCTACAGGTAGGCAACTTTGCTTTATTCCTGCAGTACAGTGGCTGTCACATTGAGAGTGTCATGACTGGGCTTTATATTAGCAGTGCAATAAAATATCTGGCTGGGTTCTGAATTATGCAAGATGTTGTATTTATTCAGTTATAAAAATCTTTAGCCTGCTGATCCGCAAATCTCAGAGGGGTACAACATAGAAACATCATTATAAAACTCAAGAGAACACAATACAAATAGATACTAAAACAATAATTGCAACCAGTCAAACTCAAGAAACTTGTAATTGAAACTGTCACCAAATCTAGCGATAACACTCCCAAGCGATCATGAATTAGTCAGGTTTGCAGAAGCCATGATTTGCATAGTTGTCTCTCCTAGTCTCCTGCCCGCGAAGCTTTCTGTCTGCCCCCTTGCGAGCATGGCACCCAGAAGTGACCTCTCATCACCTGACACCACTATTACTTCTTCCCGAACACCCAAGTTACCCCGATTGGCTGAGGCGCAAGACGGAGCTTTCGGAGCACACCTCCAGCTCAGTTGCATTTTATTTCATGTCATAGATCCTTCAAGAGACAACTGAAGGCATGTTTATTTCAACAGGCATTTGAGAGTTTGATATAAGAAATGCTTTAATGCCTTAATGAGGTTTGTTTGCTGATGGTCTGATCAGAGTTTGGAATGTTGAGTTGTGTAATTTTGTATCTTTTTATGCAACTCACCATGAACAGTGAAATGTGGGAGTAATACATTTTTATTAACAATAATAAAGGGGGAATATTTAGTAAAAAAAAAAAAAAAAGATCCCCCAAACCTTCATAACCTCTGATCTGCTAATTATGCACTAAGTTTTGTGGCTGATGTGGTGCAAATCAGGTTTTAGACTAGTGTAGAGGTACTAATTCCTTACATGCAACAACAGATAATTACATATTCAGTTTCCCACAATGCCAACTGCCACTGATTTATCTGGGTAAGTTTGTAACTGGATAAAAGTCATCTGCATAAAATCCAAGGCATTCCAGGGCGGAACTAACTTATAAAATCCAGCATTGTCTGCCTAAGTTTGGTTGTGCCAGAGCGCAGTCATAAAGTCATCCGGATATCTGTGCGGGTCTATTCAGCAGAGCGCATGCGCGGCTGCGTTCTGCTGAATGTGTGAGTAGAGTTGTCCAGGTGACTTGAGAATTTATTCACCCCTCCACACCGCTGAATGTGCCCCTCTCTTTCTGCGTGCCTGTTATTGGGCACAAAGGATCACAGTTTGAATCTCGATCTTCAACCCCTCCCTCCAACTCTTCTTGGGTATTTGCTTATCGTCAAGGTTGAAGATCATGATTCAAAGTCGTCATTTTCTTGTCCATTTCTGGCTGTTTGGAATTGTAAATGGAAAGGAAACGGCACAGAAATCGGACATTCTGATTGGTTAAGTGCTTGAGAAAATCCCTAGCAACCAATGATTTGGCTTAAAGTAAGAACTAAATACCCCCTGTTTGTAATTATCTTCTAAGAGTACTAATGATCTCCAAGTCTGGTATTTGTCAAGGATGTTTCACTCTGTCTTTTGCCCTTAGTTCCACCATTAGAGTTCTAGCCATGAGGAATTTCTTTCCTTGTGATTAGTAATGAAATAAATAGTGATAACTTATTTTTTCCCTCTTGTTGATTCCATAGGCTTGGGGGTCGCAATCCTCCTGAAGCCAGGGACCTGACTCACTTCTTCCTGTTCTCTTCCGTAGGATGGGTTTACCAGCCACGGCCTGGCAAGAGGAAGCGTTTCCCGCTCAGCTCCTCCACGGTGTTTTCCAGCCCTTCTCAGAATATGATCGCCACCAACCAGCCCACAATTTACCCTTACCGGTCGCCCACCTACTCCGTTGTGATTCCCAGTCTCAGTCATTCAGTTGGTGAGTTTGAACATTTAACACTGGTAAAAGAACTTGGGTAGAATTAAAGAGTATGCTGATTTAAATAGATGGTTGCAAGGTGCCCGGTCCGTTCCCTGCTAATCATATTCCACTCGTGCTGGTGCACCTCAGTTACGAGTCCCACATGCTGCTGAGCTTTTCAGCTCTGCCTAGCAGCTCCCATCTGCTCTTTAATTCCCGAGTTCTTCCAAAATTCAGTCAGTTGTCCTCAGTCCTAATCTTTCACGTCCTCTGCTATTCCTCTCCCGAGCTCAGCCTGTCCAGTGCACTCTGCTGCTGATCAGCCATCACCTGTGACCTCCAAACAGGTTGCTAGTGCATAGTAATCCCGGCCACCTCCTCTTCTGCCTGCAGAGTACAACTCCTGCTCGGATTCAGTTCTTTAGTCCCAGACATCTCCTAAGTAGAAAATTCCAATCCAGCTGCAGTGATGAGCCTTATAAAGTAAGACCCTATTGCTAAAATTCACCCTGTGAAGCTATGAGCCTGCGTTCAGTGTATCTCCCTGCTGTATACCATTTGCGTCAGACATGAGTTGCTTGATTCTTGCAACCTTTGCAAGGCAGTCTTTACTGTAGATGAACAGGGAAACACTGTCCATTATTTTTCAGTTGCCCAGGTACAGAAACCCAGGTAAAACTGCTTTTTAACTGGATAAATTGGCTATTGAAAATTGCCTCTCCTGTACGCAGGGGCAGGGATCAAACAGCAGGCATACTTTTACCTGCAGGAAGACCAGGTGGCTCGGAGGTAGCGTTAAGGTAGGGGGGAGGCAGCCATGCATGTAGGTTTGCGTTTTCAAAAGCCACGCGGCACGTTTTGCAGGGCAAAAGCAGGGGTAGATCTCCATGGGCACTGTTTTTTTTTTTGCCTCGGGCAGCGTACAAAGCGAAAGAAGGCGGGCGCTTTCTTTCGAAGGACTGGTGCAGAACCCACAGGGAAACGTTCCCATGGACTTTGCAGCCTGGTGTAGCTTTGAAGCGTTCACCCGCAGCCTTCGAGGCACGCGCCCAGCTCTGCGCGCTGTGAGGGTGGCTGATAAAGAGTTTCGGGGCATAAGCTGACGCGTGTCTTGGAGAGGCCCGCATGCGAGATGAGAGAGAGGACAGGGAAGCCCACAAAACTATTTTGGAAACTGGCGCCCGGCGTGAAGAGCGACTTTTTGGAAATGCCTGCCATCGGCTGACTGCCCGCTGGAGATGGAATGCGGGGCTGGAGGCTTCCTGCTCGTGACCTGTTGATGTCACGGTTGCAGACGGACCTGACTAGAATGATCCATTTTTTACTGCTCAGAATAGCAATGAATGCAGGAATTCTTTAAAGAGAGTCTTTGATCTTGTTCACTAGATTAGCTGCACCAATGGTAAAACAACTCATTAATGTCTGATTTTTGTTGAACTTTTTTTTTAATATAACAGTGCTACTACAATATCAATATGAATACAGGATACATCCCCACATTCCCCCCACCCACCCCCCTCCTCGCCATATCAGTGGAGTTATAGCTTCCCAGCTACAAAATCTAGGAGCATTAATGATATGTAATGGGTTATTCACTTTCATACTATAAAAGTCGTATACCCAGTGCTTAATAAAGGCATATTGAAATACCATAGAGGATAGAAGAGAACAATCTCGTTCAGTATGGTTAAAGGTCAATACCTTTCCCCAAATAACACCTAATCTCTTAACCCCATATGAGTTTACATTTGATAAATATATTCCACAAACGGTTTCCAAGCTCTAATCATCGAAGGCATTCTCCCATATTTGGCGGCTGTTAAGAGAAGCTAGCCTGCAATATGTATGGAGTTTATCAATGACCTCTGACAATTGCGGCACTTGATCTGTTTTCCACTTTGCTGCTATCAAAGTACGAGCAGCAATAAAAAGCATGAGAACAAAAGCGCTGCTGAGACTTTTGTATGACATCCGGGTATACATGCGGCAGGGCCATAATAGCAGAAGCCTGAATAGGTACATGGAGCAGGGCACTTAACCAGGTGAAAAGAGTCTCCCAAAAGGTCTGGATTTTCGAACAGTTCCACCATATATGAAAATACGTTCCCCTATTTCCACCGCTGCGCCAGCAAGAATCTGATGCAGCCGGGTATATCCTATGGGGCGGATTTTCAGAGCCCTGCTCGCCTAAATCCGCCCAAAACCGGGCGGATTTAGGCGAGCAGGGCCCTGCGCGCCGGTAAGCCTATTTTACATAGGCCTACCGGCGCGCGCAGAGCCCCGGGACTCGCGTAAGTCCCGGGGTTTTCGGAGGGGGCGTGTCGGGGGGCGGGCCCGAACCGCGCGGCGTTTTCGGGGCGTGTCGGGAGCATTCCGGGGGCGGGCCCGTGGGCGTGGCCGCGCCCTCCGGACCCGCCCTCAGGTCGCGTCCCGGCGCGCAGGAGGCCCGCTGACGGGCGGGGATTTACGCCTCCCTCTGGGAGGCGTAAATCCCCCGACAAAGGTAAGGTGGGGGCTTAGACAGGGCCGGGTGGGTGGGTTAGGTAGGGGAAGGGAGGAGAAGGTGAGGGGAGGGCAAAAGGAAGTTCCCTCCGAGGCCGCTCCGATTTCGGAGCGGCCTCGGAGGGAATGGGGGTAGGCTGCGCGGCTCGGCGCGCGCCGGCTATACAAAATCGATAGCCTTGCGCGCGCCGATCCAGGTTTTTAGCAGATACGCGCGGCTCCGCGCGTATCTACTAAAATCCAGGGTACTTTTGTTTGCGCCTGGAGCGCAAACAAAAGTAGGCCTATTCGCGGAGTATGAAAATCCGCCCCTATGAATTTTGTCTGGGGTGAGATACCATCTATATATCATCTTATAGCAGTTTTCACGCAATCCAGCTGAAGTCGAGCATTTCCTGGCACAATATAGCATGGCCTCCCGAGTCTGAGGACTCAGTTGCTCTCCCAGATCCATTGCCCAGTGTCTCTCAACCGTGCTAGCTTCCTGCTTGTCGGGGAAGAGAGCATGATAAATTTATGAATGTCTGATTTTGACTCTAATTAAAACAGTTGAATTATTTGCTGTGGGCAGACTTTTCTCCAGAAAGGCCCTGCTGAGTAAATGTAAAGAAGAAGCAGGGCCGCCATCAGGAATTTTGAGGCCCCATACAGCAAGCAGACAGCGACGGCCTGCGCGCTTTGCCGGCGCATACTGTCTGACGCGGCGGTGACGTCACAGCCGCGTCAGACAGTGAACGCTGGCAGGACAGAGCGCGCGGACGAGTCTCTGTCTGCGGTGCTCTGTAAATCAATGCTATGTGTGTCTAAAAGACACGCATAGCATTGATTCTCTCCCTTCTCTGGGGCCCGCACCCAGGGCCGGCTCCAGGTTTCAGTAGGCCCCTGGGCGACAGACTGTCGGAGAGAGCCTCAGTGGGCCTCTTTGCCATGAACTAATACATCCCCCAAGCGCACCTGCCGCCTGGCGGCTGCGGCGGGCCCCCATATGTGGCAGTAGATCCTGGGGCCCCATACTGCAGGCCCAAGAATACTGCCCTGATGGCGGCCCTGAGAAGAAGTTAGGATGAAAAGAGGCGAATGAATCAAATTCATGTAGACAGAGGCCTACTTTCACGAGCTTTGTCATAGACAGAAAATAGGAGAATGCTTTTTGAAAACAGAGTCTACAGTGTGGTCATAAACCGGTCAAGCGTGTTTATAGGGTGAGTGAGATGGAAGGAAGGGAAAAACAGTACCTGATGCATCAAGATATGTTCCCATAGACACAGAATACGAAAAGAAAGTTATCAGGCCCTACGTTGGGGAGTTTCCATGTATTAAAAATGAAAGCAAAATGATTTCCTTTGTATTGTTGTTAGAAATTGCACTTTTAGTTGACTTGCCCTGCGTTTGAGAGAATCTTTCTGTTTCCTTTCAATAGGTGAAGCTCCGCCTTCTCTCCAGCTGCCTGCTCCGCCCGTTCAACGCCCCACGCCGATTACTCTTTTCCAGCCAAGCGTTGGCAACGCTAGCCAGATAGCTGTTCAGACTCCAAACCTACCTCTTCGCCCTCCACTGCCTCCCCAGCGCTCTGGCCTGTCTACCCAAGCGGACGCTCATCACGGGCTCTCCGGGCCAAGCTCCGGGCCGACCCGCTCCATGGAGCGATCTCCTGCAGTGTCCGTGGAGCCCTCCGGCAGGAGTATCAATAATGACAGCTCAGTGCACTCCAGGTTCACAGCTACCGACATTCATATGCCCAAGGAGTATTCCAGTATAGCCACGTGCCCCAGAGGTCCACCCATGCCACAGGCTCCACCCATGCCACATCCACACGTGTACCAGCCTTCTCCCTTGGGGCATCCAGCCAGCCTGTTTGGACCTCCTCCTCGGTTTTCGTTTCATCATCCTTACTTTCTACCTGGACCCCACTACTTCCCATCCAGGTACAGTCTTTAAAATTGGCACAATCAGAAACATACATGGAGTTAGAGATGGTAGTGGATGCATGCCTTAATTGTCTGGCACAAGAGAGCTTCTTATTTCACTAAGAAGGTCTCTTGAAAGACATCAGTTTTAGATATTCGTGGAAGCTAGAAGTCATTTTAATGTGTCGTGTTGATTTAACAGAGAGAATATAGACGTCTTCAGTTTTCTTTTTATCTATCAGCCATAATAGTTTGGATTGCAGCGGTTTTGATCTCTGAAAGCAGGGTCCCCTCCAGGTATTTTCCAGGAGGTGGGATATTTTGGATTGCAGTCCAGCAAAAGTGGATTTAAAGTTACTAAGTCCCTGATCCACTCCAAAAATCTGTGCCTCTCTGATACAAAGGGATTGTGACAGCTCTCATGGAAGCATCTTTATCTGTATGCCAGAAGGGCAACTTGCTGGTTCTTAACCTAAGGAACTTGAATGATGAAATCCCCTTGTATCACAGAAAGAATGGAAATGGAAAATACTATCATAGAATTTTCAAAAGCCCATTTATCTGCGTTAAGTGCACGTGATGCGGGTAAAACCTATTGACAACGCGACGGCGTATATTATAGCAATTTTCAAAGGCTTTTGAAAATTGCTACAATAGTATGTTACGTTTGCTTTTGAAAATGACCCTGTTAATGTAGAAAAAGCAGCAGGGGAAAAGTCAGGCATGAAAGACTCGGTCATCTAGCAATCTTCCGACCTGGCTAACGGAGGTTACGGTGAATCATTCTGAGACTAAGTGATGAACCATGGCTCTACTGAGACACCCCTGTTACTATGGGGGCGAGGTGGTTAGAGAATGTGAAGGCAAGTGATGTGGGTGACGACCTTCAAATTGAGGGGGGATCTCTACCTGTAAGAGCCCCCGCCATCTTTGGTAAATAAGGAGGGGTCTCACTAATGCTGCCGCTGGCCGATGCCCAAGGGACCCAGAGACCTCTCCCATTCTGGAGCGATTCTCCCCGTTGGGAACTTCAGGGATGGTTAAGTTACCCCAGAATAGTGCAGGGGCAGACTGTCGCTCCTGTCACTGTCCTTGTGAAAGAGCTGATGTGATCATTTAAAAATTATGCACAAACCAATTTTTTTCTCAATGCCCTTTCTCTGCATGCACCCTTGGCGCAACTTCTCTGTCTTTTTAAAGGCAAAATTCAAAAGGGGTTTTGGGAGCAGATGCGTCCCATTTATTCTGTTCCTGTCCATTCTTTGCCCATTAAAAAATGGCTCGGGGATTCAAGAAATCCAGGCTTGGATCTTGTAAAGCAGATATGGACTAGGCGGTGGCACCCTGCCCAGTGTTAAACAGAAATTCTCTCTAAGTTTTTTAAATAATTTCCCGGCATCACGGTTGATCAAAGACCGAACTGAATATGCACGCGGAACATTCTTTGCAGACCAAATGTAATGAGCGTGCATGTAGTGCCCCCACAGATGTGGCCACATGCTGACAGTTTTTGTGGTGGTGTAACACTTTAGCGATTGTGGCATTCCAGGTTTATTAAAATGCGAAAGTGTGACAGCAGTAGAGGAATCTGACCGATGGAATGCACCGAGACCAATAGGGAAATATTGTGAATGTGAGCTAACTGCAGCATTCCCTGCAATGACCTCCATGCTGGAAAGATAGACCTCTGCAAAAAACTGATTCGCAGGCCTGGAAATCTCTTTGTGCATCATGGGATAAACCAGCCTGCATATTCAGATGTCCATGTTTGAGAGTTTTGCAGACTAGAGGCCCGGGGTGCTTTCAGGACAGTCGAGGATTTTCACTATAGGCGATCATTTCAGAGGGAACCCTGCGAGTCTGTGGAATTGCAAAGGGCACTGGAGAACGCCAGGGATACCTCTATGAACACCGCAGACAGTATTTTTATTAAAAAAAAATTATATATCACACATTTAAAAAAGTATATGCCGCCTATCTAAAATACAAAGCAATAGGATTCAGATAGAGCCAATATTTACATTTCCTGGTTAAAATAGAAGGACATTAGAGAGCCAGTGAAGAAGGTAACAAAACCTGAATTGGTGAGGAATGCTATTTTATATCTCATCTGTACAAGAAATCTCTGGGCGAGTTACAACGTGGCAGCTGGGAGCTGGGATCTTTCCTTGCATGGGCCAACTGCTCTTTTTCCGCCTCCATCTACTGTGCCGCACCTTGCCGTCTGCCAGAGTGTCTCATGGCCTGGCAGATGTGGAGTCGCGCTGCTGTGGAGCAGTGCCAGAAAGCAATACCTGCTCTAATTATCATTAGAGAGGAGATTTGTTCTTTGGGGGAAGCTGTGTCCGAGGTCTACCACTAGATGGGGCTCCAGAACTGCACTTTTCAACACACTCGCCTCTCATCGTTGTGAATAGTTTTGTACAGAGCAGTGCAGTTGTCCTGTTAGTCCCCTTGGGTATGGAGAAATAGAGATGAGCAAGCAACTTGTAGGAGAGCCCTTGTACCAGGACTAATATAATTCATTTGTGACTAGCGTCTGTGAGCTACGCTCCCTGATTAACAGAACACAGCTTCCAACCGCTAGTGAAAAATGAACTAAGCTAGGCCAGTAAAAAGGTGTCCCTTCCACATTTCTGATCACCTCAGAAGGAGTCTGCTGCTCCTTAAACAATACCTGCTCTCCACTGAATATTGTTGGATATAAAACTCAAATGTGCCAAATTTCCTCCGAGTTCTGTACATATCTGTCATGTGATATTTCTGGGTTTATAGTAATGCGTGTTTTACCTACACTTAGAGCTCCATGATATTAACTTTAAGACGTGCTTTTTCTTTGTTGACATCACAAGAAGGATAAATAACGTGCCCGCTAGAAGTACGACAGAAAGATGCGTTTCCTTTTCTTTCAGTAAGTTAAAAATCACATAGGAGATGGAGACTAAAAGTTGTCAGGCAATTGGAATTTTGCACCGATTCAAAGCAAAATTACAGTTCCTTGACAACATTTAGTCTCAATTCTCTGTGCTGAATTTCAGCCAAATCTGGATAATTGTTTTCACGTTCCACCCTGCTTATGGATAGGACAGACACACCATCGATCCTAGCTGCTCTTGCACTAGAGAAGTATCCCTTCAAGCCTTTGCTGTGTTTGATTCCTAATGCATGATTCTAACGGAAGCTTTTCCTGTGTTACCTTTGGCGCAGCACCTGTCCTTATAGCCGGCCACCTTTCGGGTACGGAGACTTCCCCAACCCAATGCCCGAGTGCCTGGGTTATTACGAAGACCGCTATCAAAAGCACGAGGCCATGTTTTCGGCTCTGAACAGGGAGTATCCCTTCCGGGAGTACGGGGACGAGCGCCCGCAGAGCGAAGACTCCCGCAGCTGTGAGAGCCTGGAAGGCGTGTCCTACTACACCAGCCACAGCAGCGAGGAGTACCTCAACTCCATGCCTCATCTGGACATCGGAGCCCTGGAGAACGTCTTCACTGCCCCCACATCTGCCCCCTCACGCATCCAGAGGGTAAATGTGACCGACAGTGACGAGGAAGACGAGGGCAAAGTGTTGAGGAATTTATAAAGGGGAAATTTGAGAGATATATACACAATGCAATCATTTCTTTTAGAAAAATTATACACAGAATAAAAAAATCAATAAAACAGCTTCTATTTCAGTCTGTTCGTTGAAGAAAAAAGGGGGAAGTGCCTTGAAGTGATTAACTACAGATACATTTCTCAGTGTAAATTCAGTTTTGAAGTTTTTAATAGCTAAGGTGCTCATTCATTTTAAGAATTTTAACAAATTTGTTTACTTTGTGTTATGTCTGTGTAACGCCTGTAAGACAGAATATGTAAGGATTTTACTCCACATTTACTAAGTTATCCTGTGCTGATATGCAGCGAATCATATTTGGCCGTCGGATACGTTTCTGTATGTATTTATGTATTTTTTAACTGCTGGTGCAATTTACAATGTATTTAATATCATCAATATTTATATTGGCTATTGTTCTATCCTCTCTGAGAAGCATTTGAATAATTCAGGGCACCACCCCGAGTGGCTTAACACTGATTTTATATCTCTGTCTATCTATCGATACATATACAGATAGATATCTATCGATAGAGAGATAAAATACTCACCTCCATGTTAGCTGGTAAGTGCATTACTTCTGTTGCAGTGGAAGCATACCTGACATGTACTGCTCCTGTTCCAAAACGGTTCCTCCTCTTTCCACTTTTTCTGTCAATTTTTTTGCACTGAAAAGAATTGTTCTGCTCTCACTTGTTAACATTTCAATAAAGTTTTGTAAAACGCTGGCCTGGCCTTATTGCTGCATCCTGTCTTTCATAGCTAAGGGTACTTATTTGTGTTTTATTCTTTTCCCGTCCGGCAGATACTTTCACACTGTAGTATCTCAGCTCCTTCCACCTTGTACATGATTTTTCGCCTCCCATGTCTCCTCTTGCTTGGAGGGTACGGATGAACTGCCCGCTGAGCCTGCGGCAGAACGCATGGCTGTTGGAGCTGCCAACTAAGTCTAAGCCATTTGCCATATTTTAGACTCCCAACTCCAAAAATGAGGGGATTTGTTTTCCTGCATTTCGTAAGGACAAGAACTGAGTTAATCTAACACTGCTTCAGAGATTGGAGGGGGGGGGGGGGGGGTGGTAAAAAAAACATTAGTGTTGGCTCCAACTGTCCCCGATGTCTTGAAATCAGTTGAGGATCTGAGGAGAAAGTGCAATAGCATCATATGTTCCAAGAACAGGAGTATTTTCAAGCAAATGATAAACAGTCTAGGTTGTGGATGTTCAAATGGATAGACCACAAATCTTAGGCCTTTCACAAGGGGTATAGAGAGAGACATTTCAAAACCTCAATAGCTAACTAGTGTTTTCATGCTGGGTTAGCATGTACAGGGTGTGACTATTACTTCTCCTTACAAAACACACCTCTTCTGATAAAGTGATCTGCCCGTGTTACTGTTAATGTGACACCTGGCCTGTGCACTCTTCTCTGTGTGTATAAGATATGGTTTTGGCATACATTTTTACCTAAATATTTTGGATTAAAGATGGTATTTGGAATACGTTTAGTGTATGACTAGTTCCTCTGCTGAGTACTGTGATACACTAGGTTTGGCTTGGAAGATCATCAATTTGCATGGTTGTTAATTGTGAAAAACTTGAGGCTGTGAATAACCCACTAGAAATGTGAATAACCCACATTTCTAGTGGGTTATTCACAGCGTAAATTTGCTTATTCATCACCTTGCCACTTCCTTTTATCAATTTTTGGACCCGCAGAAACTGAAATAAGAGCAAAAGTAGCTTAGAGTGGAAGGGAATGTAACTATTACATTGGGGTGCATTAATCCAAAGGAGCTGTATATGATAGGGGGGTGAAAGACTGATGTGCACAGACCAGGAAAAGAGACCTCAGGGTGTTTGACAAGCTGAAGGCAGTGAATGTGATAAGGTGGTAATTAAGGCCAGAGAGATGCTGGGCTGCACAGAGAGAGGCATAACCAGCAGGAAAAAGGAGGTGGTGATAATGCCCTTGTACCAGTCGCTGGCGAGGCCTCCACCTGGAGTACTGTGCTCGGTTCTGGAGACAGGATGAGGCAGGATGGAAGTCATCCAGAGACGGGCAACCAAAATCGTGTGGGATCTGCATCAAAAGCCTTATGAGATGAGACTGAAAGACCTGAATGTGTGAACCCTGGAGGAGAGGAGTGACTTTTCGGTACCTGAAAGGTATTAATGATGCACAAGAATCAAACCTTTTCCAGTGAAAAGAAAGCTTGTAGAACTAGGGGTCAGAATATGAAACTCGAAGGGGAGGGGAACAATGTCAGGAGATACTTCTTCACAGAAAAATGTGCTGGATGCATGGAATGCCCACCCTTGAAGAGGTGGTGAAGACAAGAACGGTGATGGAATTCAAAAGGGCGTGGGATAAACACGGAGAATCCCTAGTGGCTAAAGGATGGAAATGAATAAAAGGAGTAACATGTTAACTTGGGTTACCTGAACAGAGCAGCAGTTACTTACCCTTAACAGAAGGCTGGGGGTAACCTGCTTGCTGGGCAGACGGGCTTTTTCTGATGACACTATGTTACTATTAGAAGGCGATTTCTGAATTCTAGTTTCGGCCACTCCAGTTAGAACAAGTAGCTAATAAGAATATTTAATTCCTCCTAAACATTACAAACGCTACAGTCTGCTCATAGACATAGTATGCAGGACACTGGATGGCTCAGATTTTACCCTTCGTGCTCTTGCTGAAAAGGGATAATGGCATGCGAGACACTGCCCCTGTCAGCTTACATTGGATGCATTTGGAGACATTGATTATTCAGACATTTGACATATGACATTGAGCATTGTTATAAGTGGAAACCTATGGCGCCGTGTTTCCAAAGATTTTGTCAAGATACAGAATGGGGAAACCCAGTCCAGCCCAGTGGCTCGGTGGTTGGGCCGTGCACTGCTATAAGAAATAAAACAAGGAAAACATTTCCAGCTAGTTGTGAAGGAGGGCTTAAGGCACCAGATTCCAGACCTGGTAACAACGGAATTGGAAATCCAAAAAGAGGAGAAGGAAACCCAACAGGTTGTAAAAAAAAAAAAAAAAAATAGTGGGGAAATCCTAGGAAAGCAGATCCCTTTTCAGGCGTTTCCACACGACTCGTAACTGTGCCCGAGACGATGCTGAACTGGAAGCCGTGGCGATGAGAGGTGCTAATTCTAGTAAGGCGGGTATTCTGATATGTAGACAGCAGCTGGCAATGGGAAAACCCCACATCAGACCACTGCCGGTTCTGGTCTCTCAGCTCACTCGCATTTCACTCCTTCCTTTTTTTTTTCTACAGTTTTTGGATTTTTAAAGCCGTTGTTCTTAATTTGTTGACAACATCTGACAAGCGAGCAATTTTTAGCACTTGTATAAAAACCCAAACTATTGTGTTTCTATTTTAGCTGCACTGAACCTGGGTATCAAATGATAGCAACGGCATGGAAAATATTTTGAAATTGGGGTGGGTCGTAGATGATTTCAGGGTGGGGTGTGGGTGAGCAGCTGCTCCTTTCCGCTGGGGATTTTGTTTTGCTCCAAGGTTTTATTTTTACCTTGACAAAGAAGGTGGTGAGAGAAGAGTGCCCGGTGGGGAGTAGGGGGCTGGGCAGACTCTTGCACTGCCTCCTCACCGCCACTAAATCGTGTTTTCACCAAAAGCCATACTCTTCTTGTGCAAAACACGCACACAACCTTTGCTTTTTGACTTATTTATCCCAGATGATGGTTGCCTGGGGTCAAGTTCCATAGTTTGTGCTATAAGTCATGGAGCGGGGGGACAACTTTCAAACCCTCGGTCTGGTGGAAAATCTGCGGGCACTTATGAGCTGTGGATGCTGCCCCGAAATTTCACAGGAAACACAGGCGCGTACGTTCCCTTTGAAAATCTGTACCTGCTTTTTGTGCAGGTGGAATTGGATTTGAAATGTCCCGGTAAGTGTGTTCTTTCCGGATCCCACCCAAAAACCTAGGTCTGGGAATGCATCCCCCAAATGCGGGTCAGAAGGCCTACACTGTGGAACACGGGCCTCTTTATCCAAATGAAGATCTTTGGCAACTGCCCTCCCTAGGATAAAAGATCTCCCCCCCTGCTCCCAACTGTTTTGTTATCTGTCTCCGTAGAATCTCTTGTTCCATTGTTATCCGGTTGTACAATTCATGGTAGAATTCAGTTACTGTGCAACAGCCTCATCCAAGGGCCCAATGATTCATCCAAGCTGCAGCACGAAAACCATAATCCATTATTTCTCTGGCTCAGTTGCTCATCTTCCCTCCGCCTGTACAGACCGGAGGTTCTAGCTTAGCTACCTCCTAGAACTGGGAAGGCAGGTCAAGGTTGTTGCAGGTCCCACCATCATCTGCGATTAAGCACCAGACTGGTCATTGCTCTGCTTTGGTGTATTTTGCCCTTGGTACGTGAAATGCTCTTCCTGTAGGTATTCGCTCCGAGTTTCATTATCCAGCCATTAGGAAAAAGCTAAAGGCCTAGGTGCCATGAGTGAATAATTTGTTTATTTAGCACAGGAATGGTTATTCACTGCATTTTTATTATTGTAGTATTTTTGTGTGTTAATTTTTTTTTTCTGCTCTATATAATCATATTACTACCCTTACCATAAGGCTTGGAGGTAATCTGCACGGAGCAGCAGTTGCTTCCATAAGAAACTTGCCGGGCAGACTGGATGGATTATTTGGTCATTTTCTGCCATCATTACTATGTTATTAGGTTATGTTGTATATTTCAATGTTTGCTGTAATTGCTTTGGGATGCCTGTATGAAGCAGAGCATCGAGTAGGACAATAAAGTAAAAGCAAACATCTGGAGCCCTAGGCAGTGCCTCCCATGGGCCATCCAGCAGTTGTGGTCACTAGAGCAGTCTTTCGTGGGCCTCTGGAGTTGGTCAGGGCAGTGAATGATGTCTTTGTTATTGCAAAATGTGAAGACAGCATGCTCGAACTCGGGACAGGAGGGAAGACAGCAGCTGCTGTGAAGCCTGCAGGCCAGAGGGCAATACTGAGGGGGAGGATGTCTCAGCGACATCCCTCTAGCCTCCAAGGTACCCTCGCCAAGCAGGCATAGTCAGGGTATGGAGTGTGTGTGTGTGGTGGGAGGTGGAACGTGAAGAAACTATCCAATAATAAAACTTAACTAGAATGTAGAGAATCGTGTTGTCTAGTTTGCTAAGTCATCAGTTTGCCACTGTTTGGAACGCCAATCGTGATTTGCGATCGCATGGTTTTGAAGAGCACGCACGCTATTGCTATTCTAAGCCCCAGTGAAGCCCCTGCTCTTTTGGACGACAGCTCTATCTAATTATAGCTCAGGCTGCTGATGAAGACATGCCAGTGGGCTCTGAAGGGTCTCTCGCCATTGAGGTTTAACCTGATTTTCAAATGTAATCTGGGTAATTGATGTAGGGGGCGAATGCAGTTGAGCAGTTAGGGGATGACTCACTGGAGCTGACTGGCCCTTCTCTTCTGTTGCCTTTTTTGAAATGCTGCTCATATCCAGGCTTTCTCCGCCACTTCAGCAGATTAATATTGTCATTATGCATTACTAGAGAGAATTCCAAACAGGATATGAAGACCAGAAATCATCCAGCAGTCCTATAACTCTTCTGTTCATCAGAAAATAGATATATCAGTTGTTAAGCACCAAAAGCCTTAAAAAAAACCCCCTCCATTTGATTTGAAAAACTGTGTGATCTGCCTATTTCTTGGGTCCTTATTATCAGGATAATAGATTGCAGATGTAAAAATGAATATCCAGTGACATTTTGGGCTACAGCCATAAGGACTATAACTCTGAAGCATTTCTTTCATCTCCAGTAAGAATTTCAATATTCGGCAAGCACAGAATCTTAACTCACAGTCTGTCGTCCTTTGCTCCAGCCCCCTCAGATCAATCATGAGGCTTCAGACAGCGAGCACTTACTGAAATGAATCAACTGTGCTGCCGGTTTATGAATTAAAAAAAAAAAAAAAAGCTGCCTTGGATCCCTGTCCCGTGTGTAATGCCACCTTGTTCTGCGGTGCCTCGCTTTGCGACAGACCAGCTGTTGCTGCACAGTAGAAATATTAGCTCCCGCTGCTAACGTAAAATAGCTGAAGCCAGAACAGATGCTTGCAGCTAGGCCATGTGATAAATGGATGCTTCTCCTGGATTTTCCCCCCCTACCAAAAATAAGTGTCCAACCAAAAGATCAAGTTCATCAAAGGAGTTCCAGGCTCTCTGCTTGAGAGGGCTCCGTCCTTGATCTCTCTCATACCGCAGAGCAAGATTTAATATCATGTACATGTAACACAGACTGATGTCTTGGGCTGCAATTGCCCTGATCATTGTGCTCTACTATTTGTATTTATTTTACTACTTTATTTTTGCTCTCAGCTCCACAGGAAGCGAACGCAGTTGACCTGGTTGCACCACGAGCCTCCACTCACAACCAGTTGCAGTTTTATCCCCTTTTGTCTCCCCTTTCCGCAGTACCCAACGAGCCTCGGCTGGGAGCTGCACCAGGACTCCCTCGGGAAGCCAGCAACCGCAGTTTCTAAGTCCGGCAACAAGGTGTCGCCACCGAGCGATGGTGGTCGGTGCTCCCTCCCAGGGTCTCCGCAGCACCCCCAACCCTGGCTGAGCCAGGGGAATGGACACCTGGGTGGGAAACGAAATCCAGGTCCCTCCATGGGGTGGGCGCCATGCTTGGCACCACGTCACTGGCGCTAATTCTAGGGCAGAAATGGAAAGTAATAATGTTTGGGAGACTGGAGAACGATGATCCTCTTGACTGCGAATAATAACGTCTTAGCACAAGACTTATGGCCCGCGGGTGGCATGTGAGCTTCCTGCATACAGCTTTGCTAACAAACCTCAGTTCTGAGCTGCAGCTTCTACCGGAATCCTAATTCTGATCATTTCCCAAAACAGACAGAGCTCGGTCATTGTACCTCATGACTAACCTACAGCACTGCCTGCATGCCAGGCAGGAACCTTCAGGTTTGTAGCATCTCTTGCTGTCCTAGTGTACAACTCTCTTCCTGGGTGCCCCCTAAATTGCTGCAGCTGCTAAAGGCTGATAAATTGCATCCTGGTCTTTAGGGATGAGTTGAGATCCCACCAAACTCATAACAGTTAGGACCTCCACACAAATATGAAGCAACCCCCAGTCTTAAAAAGAACTAAACCCTTGCACCTTACAGTTACCCTGCATTTATACCCCACCTTACCAAACTCAAAAAGGACTGTCCAAAGTGGGTTACAATAGATTTAAATGACAATTCATAAACAATTCCAATTCAACAACAATTAAACAGTATAAAATATAATAAAAACACTGAGCATAAAGGATTCCTTACTAGCTCAGCTGAGCTGCTGCCTTAGCTTGCTGCTCAGGTTCTAATATTTGAATTCTGAATGCTAACAGGGGAAGAGTTGATGACTGGCACTTCTCACAAGTTTCAAACTTGTGCTAATCCAACCTCTTCTGTACTTGTGTTTTGCTCAGCAGCATCTGCTTCAGTATCTCCCCCTTCCCCTCCTGCTCCCCATAGAACAGGCCAGTTTAGGGTGCAGAGTGGCTGTCCTCTGCCTCTCCTTTTCCTTGCAGGCTGCCTGAAGGGGAGGGTTTGGAGCAGAACAAGAAGTGGTGGACCTGCGTTCCTCACCGTTGCCCCACAAATTAAGCCCTGCCTTCAAGCCTGTGGCAGGGTGAGCCTGGTGGCTGTGGCTGCAATACAGGGGGGAATCTGAATTTGGATCCCATATTGGGGTCAGCTGCACCTAGACGATGTACTCAGGGCGAGGAAGGGAGAGCGGGCGCCACTGCTGTGATGCCCCTTGCTAATCAAGATGCGCCACTCAGGCTGCGCCTCATAGGAGGTGCTCCTGCAGCAAAAGGTTATCCTGAAGCAGTCCCGAGAAGGGCTATCAACGTTTTTCCAGGGTCTTCATCAAAAGCCCCATGACAGGGATGGCCAACCCCCGGTCCTTGAGAGCCACATGCAGGCCAGGTTTTCTGAATATCCACAACGAATATGCATGAGAGAGATCTGCATACGATGGAGGCAGTGCATGCAAATCTCTTGTGTACAGTAGTGGATATCCTGAAAATCTGACTGACTGGCTAGGTGTGTGGGTTGAGAAGCCCTGCCCTAAACCAGGGCAAATGTACCTATTACTTTGTGTTGTAGGGGGGTGGGAAGTTGCACCGAGGCAGGTTCCCATTACCAAAGTGAACAGATTGCATAAGGAAAAGAAGATGATGAAATCTGTTCAGAGGAGGGCATTTGTAGAAACCCCACACTCTGAAGCAGACGTCACCCCACTGCAATGGTCTCAGAATCCTTTTTTCTCCCTCTTCTTCCAGTTACATTTCTTTTTTTTAAGTTCTTTATTTAGCAAATGTATGACCTGCTATTCCACAACGTAAGCCACAGCAAGATACCTGCAAAACAAAACAACAACAAAAAAAACCAAAACAAAGCCACAACTGAACCAAGAGTTTATTTACCAAATCGTATTTCATCAGAAACGCTGCAGGCGCTCCTTCCTCTTATTTTTCTTCCCCCTTCTTGTGCTAGGTTTCTGAACACCTTGCTCGGGGTGAGGTAGGGCTGCTGTATAGTAGAAGACAGAAAGTTGTAAACAAACAAGATAGATACCTGGAAGTCAGCTTTCTGTGGCTGCAGCCCCCCTGATCGTAGACGGCTGCTTCTGCTCTGCAATAGGGAACAAGAGTATGAGAGGAGCATACGGCATCAGTTCTATTCTGATTTTAAAACTGGAAAAGCAGGTCAGAAAACCATCTGGAATACCCTCCGCCATAGCATGAAGGCTCCTGCAGTGGAGGGGGCTGAAAAATCAAGGTCCCCCAGCACCGCTCCCCCGTAGCCAATCCTCTTGCCATCGAGCTTCTGGCTGCGTACGCAAATGAATATACCAAACACATACCAGGACAGCCAGAGAGGAAGTTTCTTAAAATGATGTGGCCAGGCGCAAAACCTATGGGTGGTTTTCGGGCACAGATCTGGCACTAATTCTCAAAGAGCCAAGTCTGCATGCACAACTTTTATTAAAAAAATTCACAACCAAAAAAAGAGCCCCATAGATTTGTATCTATGTTTTCTGCATGTAAGTCTTCTGGGGGTAGGGGTGGGGGAAGGAGATGCATTTTGCAAAGTCTCTGTGTATTATCACCACCCTTGCCCCGAGCAAGCATGTGCTACTTATACCTACATACAAGATGGGCAATTTTAAAGAGCCCTTTTACCTATGAAAGTAGCTATTTTCACAACTTAATTGCTTTGGATTTTACTTGCATTTTAATTTTATGTCTGACTGCTTTTTTCAATGGCAGTTTAAAAAAAAAAAAAAGGTACAGAAACGCATTTGAAAGTAACTGCCGGCTATTACAGATGGACGCATGCACCCATGGCCTCTGTGTGTACGTGCACTGGGACTGACTAGAGGCATTTCTGGGGATGGAATGGGAGTTCGAACCTCTGCACCCGTGTTTGAATCTTCGAAAGCTAGGCCTGTGGCTTTCCTTGCTGTAAATGGAAGGTGGGAGTGTGCAGAGAGAGATTTGTCAGGAAACATTTCAAAGCAGACTGAGGATACATTCAGTTTGAAAACTGGTGTACATAAGAGCTACAAATTGATGTGGACAATTAAAAGATTGCTCATGTTATGTTTAATATACTATAAATCTCATCATTCTGTGCTTCTGATCACTTATAATAAATAAAGAGGTAAAACCTTAAAAAAAAGAAAAAAAGGTAGAAAAAATGTTCTCCCACCTCTTTTCTACACTTTTTTTTTTTTTTGCTCAAATTCTGGTAACAAAATGTTTCCGGGTCAAGAATCCAGGAAAACAATTGACAAAACGATTTCCAGGTAAGTGGCAGCAGAGAAACAGCTTTGGAGAAGAGCATTAACCACTCACCAGTAAGTTTGTGCAAGGTACGAGCAGGACCCCGTCGATTTTATAAGGACAGGTTGGCAACTGAGCAGGTGAGCCACTGTTAGCTCTGGAAAGTAAAGTCCAGTAATGCGTTTTCGATGCGCTATTACCCCTTACTGAATAAGGGGTAAAGCTAGCACGATGAAAACGGGCATCCAAACCTGGGCTAACTGTACTGTATCGGCCTGAAAGGTAGAAAAGTATTTTAAATTATTAGAGACTGGAATATGTCAGCCATGGAAATGTGCATCGATTCTGGTTTTTTTATTTTTATTTTGCAGAAATGCATTTCTGCTTTGCTTTTGCCAGTACTTTGCACTGCTCACAGAGCCCGGCTTCTCAGGATTTCCATTTCAGATTTTGCATGCATAGATCTGTACAGAGGGGGGGCTGGGGTTTCCCCATTGCCTGTCATTAAGAATGTTCTAGTAATGGGTTCGGAAAACGGACGCCGGCATAATTGAGCGTCCGGTTTTCAATCCACGAGCCGCGGGCTGATTTTAAATGTTTTTTTTTTTAAATGTTTAATTATTTTTTAACTTTTGGGACCTCCGACTTAATAGCGACATGATATTAAGTCAGAGGGTTGCACAGAAAAGCAGTTTTTACTTTAGGTAGGCACTAATTTCTGAAAGTAAAATGTGCGGCTTGGCTGCACATTTTACTTACTGAATCACTCGGGAATAACTAATAGCGCCCGCAATATGCATTTGCATGTTGCGGGCGCTATTAGTCTCGGGGGGGGTGTTTGGACGCGCGTTTTCGACGCGCTATTACCCCTTACCGAATAAGGGGTAAAGCTAGCGCGTCGAAAACGCGCGTGCAAACGCGGGGTATCAGTGCGCTCCGCCGGAGCACACTGTACCGTATCGTCCTGATAGAGGCACACTGATGGTCTAGAGCCGGTTTAATATGCACAGTGCTGCCTTTTGACAGGAAGGGTTACTGCTGCTGGGGCTGCTGCTTCCATCGCCATTTATTTGCTAGATTTATTGCCTTTCAAACAATAACATCAAAGAGAATTGCAATGAAAACAACCCTAATAAAAAAGAAAACAAAAGCAAACCCCATATCTGGCCAACAAAGAAGCATGGAGTCCTGCAAGTTAGCATTGGCAGGGTAGACCTGCTTTACAGGCAGCTCTGGTTTGGGGCATGAAATTTTGAAGGTGCCTAATGGCCAGGCCAAGGAGGAGCCTGCTCTGGGACTCTAGAGAGGAATGGAGGTAGGGGGGGGGGGGCTTCACTCACTATCTGATCTCCGGGATCTCCCACCCCGCACTATCCAATCCCGCCTGCGGGCGCCCAAAGCCTGAATCCCGCCCCGTGCACAGGTTTCACAAACAGGCCGAGGCAACAAGACGCGCGCAGAAAATGAGCGAGCACACTGAGCGCCTGTTTTCCTAATGCGGGCAAATCCACATCCCTGGCGTTGTCCAATGTAATATTTAAACGAGGGAGAAGGTGGCGCGGCTAAGGAGAAAGGCGCTTTTCTGGCGCTCAAAGGTTTATTGCGTTGGGCGTACGGACATGTAAATCGTGCGGTCCTAACAAAAGCGCCTCCTTCACCTGACATCATGGAAATCCGCAATGCCTGCTGCTCACCAGAAGGAAAGCACTCAGCCACGGTTTTTTAAGGCGTCACCATGCTCCCCTCCCCACTACTCCCTATATACATTGTTTTAATTTTTTGTTTTAACCCCATAGAACGAATCCTTATACTAATCTCTCTCTAAACAACCCTACCCTACAAGGGGCACATTTATCGCAACACCGAGGGCCACAGTTTTTACGTTTCTCATGAGCCCCTGACTGCGATTAAACTTTTCCGCCAGACCTGGTGGCTATTGCCACCCGAAGCTCTCCTGCGCCGGGCGGTAATAGCCAATGTCTTCACTGACGTGCAATTTCAGTGCGACGGGCACCTGCTTTAGACGCGCCAAGCTTCTCGCCGCATCGGATGCTATCATCTCACGCCTGAAACCCGTGCCCGTCCGCGAGTAAACCCGGGCGCACCTTATCGAATCGGCTTGAAAATGTCTGGCAGTGGACGGGAGCGTGTGCTGCCCTTCCTCAGGTCACACCACAAGTGAGCGTGGGTGGCGAGGGGTAACACCCTAGCTCCATTGCAGGGGGATGCGGGGTGTGCGTGACAGAACCGGAGGTGCAGGGGTTTATACGGAGATTCTGTCCCATCCTGTCCAGACTCCACTCCCTGGTCTCTCGCCCTGCGCCCTCTCCCCATTCCGCATCTTCTCTACACGGTGCCTCTCTCTTATTCCCCTCCCACCTATCCCCCTTTCTTACTCTGCCTCCCACCTCCTGTATCCTTTCCTTCTCCCACCCTGTGCCTGTCTTTAAACTCCCATCCCTGCTCTCTCACAAGCTGCCACTTTTTCCTTCTCTCACCCCATGACCCCTCTCGTTAACCTCTTCCACCCCTCTCATTAACTCTGCCTGCCCCGCCCCCTTCCTACCTGCACATAACCCCGGCAGCGCGGAGGATCAAACCATCCTCAGCCGGCCCCCGCCGCGGCAGAGGAGGGAGGAGACGGGGGAGTCTCTGCCCGAAGTTGGCGGCGATCGCTGGCAGAGGGCAGCAGGATGCGCCGGTGAGCGGGAGCAGGCATGGGGCGAGCGGCCGGGCTCGGGGCGCTGCGGGCTCCGCTGCTGCTGCTGCTGCTGGCGGCTCAGCCGGGCTCCGCACAGGCAGGTAAGGAGCGGGGGGAGGGGATGCACCCGCTTCCCAGGTTAGCGGCGCTGGAGTAGGCGGCCATTCTGCCGGCTTTGCGCGCCGATGGCTTTCTTGCAGGGAGCCCAGCCCGATGCACCTGACGGAGGAGCGCCCGAGCGATAGGAAAACCGGAACTCACCGGGCTGGGTTTCAATGGGAACCCGATCTGCCTTTAGTGGCTTTTTTTTTGTCCTTGTCGGAGAGGTTAATGCACGGGTGCGTGGGATCGGTTTTGTTTACAGCCGAAAGGAGAACCTGAGGGCAGTTTCGGCCAGGACGGCAGGCGGCTGGTGCTCCGGGCTCGGCAGCAGCAGCCGGCATCGCGCTGGAGGCTGGAGGCAGGGCTCGCTGCTGCTGCCGGAGGGGGGGGGGGGGGATGAAAGGGAGCGGCCGGGCTGCGCCGCATCAGGAGGCTCCCGCGTACAGCGCTGCCCACTCCGGGTGGGTTTGTGGCGCGAGAGAGCGCGCACGTGGAAGGGGGGGCCCATTGAGAGGGCGGCACCCGCTGCACCTCTTGAAACGCTCGTCTCTGACGTAGCCGAATGGCATCAGCCGCGTCTGTGTGTGACGCGCCTGGGCTACGTCATCGGTCGCTGTGGAAGCGGCTCGCTGACGTCACCGAAAGGTTCCTCCAACGCCAGAAGATGTAAAAAAAAAAAATCCCTCCTTTCTTTAATAAATCCTGGCCATTTCTGTACTGGCTGCCTAGCTAAAAGCTTTTATGTGAATGATGGTTGTTGCCTATCAGTGAGGGTCAGAAATCACTCATCTAAGCATATGTTTGTATATTATACGTGGGGGGGCAATATTCAGTGGCATTTAGCTGGCTGTCTAGTGATATAACTCCTCATCTGTCTACAGTTTAGCCTGATCATGTACCTTCCAGGGTGGAGTTAAGTGAGCCAGACAAATTATCCAGCTAATTACAATATTTGCAGTTACCTTTACCAGGATAACTTGCCTAGCTCACTCTGCTCATGTTGCTACTTCTGCAGTTAACCGGATAAACTTTATCTGTCTAACTTTAAGATAGTTGAATATATTCAGCTGTGCCTCGGAATAATACACCATCAAAGTTAGGCAGGCAGTGGATGACTATTTACCCCCCCTAATTATTACATGTTGAAGTGATCTTTTCTTCTAATCCTTGTATACATCCCACGCTCTACAAACCACACGGCCAAGCTAATCAAATTCCCCTCACCAGCCAGGAGGGCTGGAAGGAAGTCTCCTCAGAGACCACCCCTGATAGAGGTCACTTCACAGGTAGCAGCGGTCTTCTCTCCAGCCCCGGGATCAAGGGCATGGCTTCCCTGGTGTGACTGACCGCAGCAATGCAAAGTGCTGCAGCTTGAGATTCTGGGGCCAGCCCCACAGGAATGACTTCAAATATAAACCACTTACAGCATCAGGGTCCCTGCCGTGTGCACTGATGGATAGGGGAGCAGTTTTCAAAAGGATGCAGCAGACACCCTAACCTGCAGACTTTTGTATCCGTTCTCGAAAGGAAGAAAGCAGCCACTGATATTGGCTCCTGCTTCTTCCGTGGATAGTTTTTCCCCATCCAAGCAAGATGCATGGTTTTGAAAATGTGAAACTGGAAGTGTTGTAGCATTCCCTGCCCTAACCCCCCCCCCCCCCCTTCCACTCACGGAGGGTAAAAGTCCGCAGAATTGTGGAACCACAGGGCGGGTGGGGCACTTTCAGGCAGTGGATTTAGGAAGGTAATTAGCCATGTACCTGTGTAACTGGCTTTTGAAAATTGCCCCACAAATTAGTGCTAATCTGAGTGTTATAATTATTTTGTGGCTTTTTTCTTGCCACCAGTAACAGAAGCATTTATTCCTCCCTCCCCGCATGCAATAATAGTCACTCATTCGGTATTACAGGGACTACTTCCTCACCATGGAGGTTGGGGGGGGGGGGGGATGCATACATTTCTGTATCTTCTAAAACAGAATCCACTTTAGGCTATTAGTTTTGGAGTTCATGGATGAAGAATATTCATCTCTACAGGTCCAAGGTAATCCAGAGTTAGAGACATATTGCCCACACTAAATTGTGCAGCGATTGTAAGGGCTCATGTGGTGAATTAAAGCAGAAGTCCAGCCCCCCCCCCCTGTAAATGTTAATTCTGTTATGAGGAGGAGACCTCTGGAAGGAAATACAGAGATTTCCCTAGTTCCTATTTAAAAAAAAAAACAACCCCGATAAAGTTAACATGGACCTCTGGTTATGAAATTACCTGGACACTTTGAGCTCCTCTTCTATACCCAGAAACAGAGAGGGGAAAAACAGACCCCCCCGAGAGGGATGTTTGAGACGGACATAAAACCCGGAGGGATGGATCGCCCTGTTAAAGTGGAGCTGGGGAGCCTTGAGGCAATTCTGTCTGCCGTGCTACATGGGACACTCAAGCAGCAGTGTCTGAGGCTATGAATGACCTAACGAGCAAGAGGCAGCCTTATATATTCAAGCATTTCATATATCATTGCTGAATTATATTGTCGTCTTAGCCCTCTGCCTGTCCTGTTTCTGCAACCCCATTCTGACATTAACTCTTCCTGTCAAGGTAGAAAATAATTCATTCTGTTTCGTGCAGTTAACTGTTACAGTTTCAGTGTGGGGACAATTAGCAAAGCATCCTAGCCGTGTCGCTGTGCTAATTGCCCCCAGACTGAAGGTGCATTGGAACGTCCACCATTATTGTAGGAGAGCGATGACAGTGCTGCACCAGATCTGCCAGTGCTTTATTTGTGTTCTGTGCAAGCTCAGTTACCTTTGTGCACGCTGTACCTCTTTCATAAAAGGCTCCTTTTATTAGGGATTTTTAAAGTCTAAAATGCTCGTGCAGGGGTTTAATCTGGTCCCCCGGAGGCAGGGTAACTTTTCTGTCCGGTGGACCCATCAGGTTCAGACTTTATTTCATACGGTCCTAGAATTTACCTGATTGAAATTCACCAGAACCTGATCAGTGGGCCATTGCTGCTGAAAGAAGTCCATTTTTGGCCTTCCTGCAGCGCTTACAAGCCCACAGGTACCTTGTACCCATAAATCTGCAGGTCAAGCTTTCCTTTGAAAATCCCATGGCTGCCGGTGCCACTGGAATTTCTTTTCATTCCAGGCCACTGGTCTATCCTTGCCCTACATCCTCAATGCTGCTTTCCCCTCCCACCCACCCATCCAGGAAACGTAAGTGCGTGGTTGACAGCATGGGTACTCTTCCCCACAAGGAGAGAGGCAAAATTTCAAAGGGGCTTTCTTTCAAAGGTGAGGCAGTCTGGGATGGACTGACCATACAGAGGCAGGCAGGGGGTTGGCAGCTGAAAGGAGCAGTAGCTTGCTGATTTTTGTGAGTATTGTGAAGAGAAAGCAATGGCCGGATTATGACTGTGAATAAATTCTAAGCATCGCTGTCTGTCTGTAACTTAAGTTTGTTAGAGGTTGTGGAGATCTTGTTTGTGTGATTCATTTGTTTATGATCCTGGTAATGGCTCTGAACTTGATGGACGCTGCAGGGGTAGTTCTAGAGGGAGCAAACAGGGCAGTTGCCTATGGCCCTAGCACGACAAGGGACCCTCTTGGCGATGCCAAGCGATGTCAGAGCTTCATGACATCAGGCATTGGCTGGGTCCCATTCTTTAATTACTGCTATGGGCCATTGTATATCCAACACTGGTTCTGGGGAGCTATACTTTGTCACAAAGGTATTATACAGTGGTAGGAGAAGAGCTGGAGGCACAAACATGACTGGATCATGAAGAACACCCAATAGATCAAAAAGTGTTAGTCCCGATGGATTGGAGTATTACTGGGGCTCGTCTGGTGGAGAATGCCACCAGTTTTCCCAGAGAGGATGATATGGCAGTGTTGGAGCCACAAACAATAGACATGGCCCAGAGGTTGTTTCAACACTGAGAAGAATCTCTGCCTCTCTAGAATGAAACAGGACACATTTCAGGGAACTTCACGGCCTGACTAAGAATTATCTGGTTCTTCTACTATTTTAGAGACATTTAGAGCCTCAGATACCGCTACTAACAGCTTATGTTTGAAATAATGTAAAGCTTTTGTTAATGGCTATTCAGGATTCAGAAAAGCAGAACATGGAAGATAAGGTTGAGCGGGAAGTGAAAGGCATGAAAGTTAAGGACAAGTCAGAAGTCAAGTTTTAATTTAAACAAATGTGATTCTTCAAAAGCCTGAGATCTTTTTTTTTTTTTAATTTACTTTTTATTAAATCTTTTCATTTTACAAAAGAAATACACAGCTCTGTATCATTGACTTATATATAAGGAAATTACCTTACATGTTGAAATTTAAACTTGATTATACATACTGTGAATTCTAGAAAAACATTTATTTTATTTATTTATATAAAAGTTTTTTTATATACCGGGGCACGTTAAAAACATCACCCCGGTTCACAGTGTAACGTAACGTAGCAACGGGCTTTACAATAATTTAGAGTAGATAAACATAGGTAAACATTATTTACATTTACAGCTATTCACAAGGTGTCAGGTCTTTAACTATTCACAGAGGTGTCAGGTATATGGTATTGGAGGGGAGAAGGAGGAAGGGGGTGTTGGGTTGGGAGGAGGAGGAGGGTGGGGGGGGGTACAGTGATGTGGGGGGGAAGAGGGGGGTAATGGTTGTTAAGTTCAGGGGGACGTGTCAGTCGAGGGTCGTATCTTTAGTCGGGGTATGCTAGTTTGAAGAGCCAGGTTTTCAGATTCTGTTTGAATTTTTTATGGCAAGGTTCCTGGCGTAGGTGGGGTGGCATTTTGTTCCATTGGGATGTGCCTGCTATAATGAATGATCTTTCTCTGATTGAGGCATGTTTGATGACTTTGGGGGAGGGTGTCAGGAGTTTGGCTTGAGGCTGTTTTCTAGTAGGTCTGGTTGTGTTGTGGATGTGGAGATGTTCAGGGAACCAGTACATGTTTTGGTTGTGAATGGCTTTTTGTATGAGGGTAAGGGATTTATAGATTATCCTGGAGTTTACTGGGAGCCAGTGTAGGGATTGGAGAACTGGGGTGATGTGGTCATGACGGTGAGTATTTGTGAGGATGCGGGCGGCAGCATTCTGTAGGAGCTGTAGCGGTTGAAGGGTGTTTTTTGGGAGACCTAGTAGGATGGCGTTGCAGTAGTCCAGTTTGGATAGGATCATGGCCTGCAGTACTGTTCGGAAGTCAGCAGTGTGTAGGAGTGGTTTGTTTCTCTTCAAGGTGTGGAGTTTGAAGAATCCGCTCTTTATGGTGTTAGATATGAATTTTTTGAGGTTAAAGTGGTTGTCTATCCATATGCCTAGGCTGCGGACGAATTGTGTGGGAGGGCAGTCTGGTGGGGAGGGGGAAGAAAGGCTGAGTGCGAGAATGCTGGGGGGAGAGAGGATGAGTAGTTCGGTTTTGTTGGTGTTGAGTGCTAGGAAGTTGTCGGTGAGTAATTTGTTTATTTCAGACAAGGCAGATTTCCAAGTTTTCATTGCGTTAGTGATAGAGTCTGTTATAGGTATGAGTATCTGTACGTCGTCTGCATATATGAAGTGTTGGATGCCCAGTTTGGAGAGCAGTATGCAGAGGGGTATGAGGTAGATGTTAAAAAGGGTAGAGGAGAGGGATGAGCCTTGAGGAACTCCTTGTGATAGCTTGACTGGTTTGGATTCATTGCGGCCGATTTTTACTCTATAGCTCCTGTCATGTAGGTAAGACTGCAACCAGAGAAGGGCGTTGTCTGTGATGCCAATTTCCTTGAGGCGCTTAATGAGTATGTTGTGATTAACTGTGTCGAATGCCGCCGATATATCTAGAAGTGCAAGTATATGGGGCTGACCTTTGTCCAGGGCTTTGAGTATAGTTTCCGAAAGGGAGATAAGTAGGGTTTCTGTGCTGTGGTGTTTACGGAAACCAAACTGGGAAGATGAGAGAATATTGTGGTCTTCTATGTATTCTGTAAGTTGTTTGTTAATTATTTTTTCGAGTATTTTGGAAAGGAACGGGAGGTTTGACACTGGGCGATAGTTGGCTGGATCAGTGGTGTCTAAGTCTGGTTTTTTGAGGATGGGTTTTATAATGGCTTGCTTAAGTTCTGTTGGGACTTGGCCCAGTGAGATAGATTTGTTCAGGACATTTGCGATGTGTTTGGCAATTGATGTAGGGTTTGAGATTAGTGTTATAGTGGGCAGATTGTCTGATGGATGATAGGCGGGTCTGAGTTTTTTGATAGTATTTTCAATTTCTAGTGTGGATGTGTTTTCGAAATTTGTGAGGGTGGTGTTTGAGGTTTGAATGGGTGTAATGGGATTGTATTGGTCATTTGGAGTATTGCTGGGAGTTGTTGAGATTGGGGTGAGGTGAGAAACGAGCCATAATGGTATGTACCTTAGTGTTGAAGTAGGATGCTAATTTTTCACATTTTGTTTCATCGTCGTGGTCAAGGTTGTGTCTGTCTGGTGCTGTGATAAGGCTGGTTACGTACTGGAAGAGGGCTTGTGGGTTGAACTGGAACTGGTGGATTCTTGCGGCATAGAAGTCTTTTTTTGCTTTTTCAGTGGCTTTTCTGTAGGTGTGTAGAAGGGCGCAAAACTGTGCTAGGATGGTGGGTATTTGGTTCCTCCGCCAAGATTTTTCAATTTTATGAAGGTCGAGTTTCATGGTTTTAAGTTCATTTGTATACCATGGTTTTTTATTATTTTTGTTTGGTTTGATTTCTTTGGTGTGGGATGGGCAGAGTCTATCTGCTATGTCTGCGGTGATTTGAAACCATGAAGCTGTGGCTGTGTTTGCGTCGGTGAGGTCTATGTTGGGGAGTTCTTTTGAGAGGGCCTCAAGGATGTCTTCAGTCTTACCTTTTTTGCGAAACGTTATTGTTTTTTTGGGTTGCGAAGGGGGGGGGGGGTGTATTTGATTGTGCAGCGTGTGTCTATTCGGAAGTGGTCTGACCAGGGGATGGGTGTACATCTGGGTTGGTCAGTTTGGATTGAGGAGTTGGTAAAGATGAGGTCGAGTGTATGCCCAGCCTTGTGTGTGGGTTCTGAGACATTTTGTTTGAAACCAAGTGCTGTCAGGATAGCTTCACAAGGAGAGAGGGGGTTGCGGTCTACGTGAATATTCATGTCTCCCAGAATTATGGCAGGCTTGGTGTTGTTTATGTGTTTAGAGGTGTATTCTATGAGTGGGGAGGGATTTTTTTCGAGAAGGCCAGGGGGGCCATAGATTAAGCAGAGTTGGAGGGAATCAGATTTGAATGTGCTGATTTCCAGTTTGGGGGGTGGTGTAATATTTTGGAGTGTGAGGTTGAAGTTCTTTTTGGCAGCCAGGAGTAGTCCACCTTTTTTTTTTTTTTTTTTTTTTGCTTCTAGGAATGGAAAATAGGCTGTATTTATCTGAGGACAGTTGGTTAATTAAGGGGGAGTCGGTATCCTTTAACCAGGATTCCGTGATGGCGCATGTGTCAGGGGCTTCGTCTGTGAGGATGGTCTTTTTTAGAATGGATTGAGCATTGAGTAGCAGAATGGAAAATGATAGCATGCCCAGGAGTTGTGTGAAGGGGGAAGCTATAATGGGGATGATTGATCTGTGTTGTTGTGTCATGTATTTGTGACTGGTCATTTTGTGGGGGGTGTAGAAGTGTTTTATGGTGGGAATAGGTTGTGGACTCATTATTGTAAAGAGTGTGGGTTTTTGCTCTTGTTTGTTGTTGTATGTAATGTGGGTGTTGATTCACTGCAGGGGGAGGGTTAGTATGGGGTGACGGGTGGATACGAGGATGGTTAAGGGGGGAGGAGGTGTAGATTCTGGTGGGATTGGGGGTTGTGTGGGGGCAAGTTATTGTAGTAATTACAGAAACTGGAAGGTAGAAATTGAGCAGTTATTGTCAACAAAAAAAACATAATTTCGAGAACAATATGTCTAATCCACCTTCTTTTATCCCCCATATATACTAAGGTGTGACTAAGAGGCCAGGAAGGTTCGTAGCTGGTCTGCCTGATTAAATATGTATCTGTTATTTTGATAAAGGACAATACACCTACAAGGAAAGCGTAAGATAAACTTAGCTCCTCGCTGCGTAACTTGTTCCTTTAATGTCAGAAATTCTTTTCTTCTTAGTTGAGTATTCAAAGACACATCAGGAAAAATCCTGATGGGATGACCATGAAAATTTAAACTCTGATATTTGAAATATAGTCTAAATATTATATCTCTTTGTGAGATATCTGCAAAATGGACCACTAATGTAGCTCGTGATTTTATTTCAGTATCTGAGGACTTTTCTAAAAGTTCTGATATATTTATATCATCTTTTGCCTCTTCCTGATTCTGTTCTGAACCATATCTCCCTTTAACTTGAGTAACATAGTATATCCTAGATATCACTGGCAGAGTATTTTCAGAATATTTCAAAATATTTATTAAGTAACTTTTAAACAACTCTCGGGGAGAAAGCAAGTGTGTTTTAGGGAAATTCAGCACTCTCAGATTGGTTCTTCTAATCTGATTTTCTATTTGTTCCAAATTTTCTATATGAATCTTTTCTGATTTGATCAGATTTAATTGTATTTTCTCTATCTCTTCAGTTTTTATACTCAAACTACTCACTGAATTTTAAGCCTGAGATCTTTAATCAGTGAATTTGTACATACAAGCTTTAGACTTGGCTTGCTTGCTAGACCTGAGAGGGATTTTGTGGGCTGCCCAAGAGAGAGAAGGTTACAGTTCTGTTGGCTGAGATACTGGGTATTCAGTTTGATGACCCACCAAAGATGGATAAATGTCTTACAGAACCCAACTAGTACAAGACCTATTTCTAAACACAAAGGGGCCTCTTCACAACAGCTCTCTCAGCGATGCTTTCAATCTGCGATCAAAGACTGGAAAATGGGACCGGCATTATTGATTTCCTGCTATACTGATACAGAACTGCTTATGTTTAGAAAGACACAAAAAACATCCTAATTTTGTGTTGGTCATACAATTCAGTCTTTTTCATAATGTTTCCAAAGCAAGGCAAATGCAACAGAAACAATTGTTTGTCATCTAAAGGCTGTTACTATTCTCTGCTAATGTCACAGTTGCTTTCTCTGACAGTAGATATGTATTTTTTTGCTTTTGATAATGCAAAATCCATTGTTGGGCATGAAGGTTCTGGAAAAACAGGACAATTCTGAGGAAGGGAAGAAGATTCAGATGCTTTCTTCTAGATCATTTCTTGGAGTAATCCTTGTACTATTGCACGCTGCAGCACTCTGTCGGGTAGGCAGGTATTGTGGTGCTGACTTCAGTGAGCTTATGATGATGTAGGATGGAGTTTCACACCTTCAGCTTGTTCTCTGCTTCAAGCTATTCTCAATATATTGCCTGCGTTACTTTGTTCTTTTTTTTTTTTTAACTTTTTAGCACCTCGTTTCTCCTCTTAAACTGAGAGTAAGGCCATATATTTAGAACAGGGAGGAAAGCTGAAAAAAGAATACTCAAGAGTCGAGTATTTTTCAGTGGACAAGAAGTTTGTGGTATTTTCCTGAAAGAGGGCAGAAAACAGGAATAACGTTAGGACATACGGCTTTACAGAAAGGGAGGCCTCCCAGAATTTAAGAGAGTATGGGATAAGCACAAAGGATTCTTAATCGCGGGGACGTGAAGGTAAAGGTGGAGATGAGGTGGATATGACAGCATTGGAAAACCGGTCAGCCTAGATGGACGGTGTGGTCCTTATCAATCATCCCATTCTCTGTCTGTGTACTCCTGTGACTGGTCTTCCTATGCATAGTATATATATACATTAATAAAAAGCAAGTTTATTTATTTATTTATTGTTTTTGTTATACTGAGTTTCATGATAGGCATCACATCAACCCGGTTTACAAATAACAAGGAGTGTAAAGCATAAGGTAACATAAAAAACAATATTTTCAATAAGAACCTTGAACTTTAAATACAGTGAATCAGAAAAAGGGAGAGGGAAAGTTACAAAAAACAAGGAAAATAAACTTGGGATGGAAGGGGAGAAATTGAACAGCACAATATTTACATTTCAGCCTATTGATACATTAGAATAGCAAGTGAAAAAATAAGACTATGAAACGGTACATAGGTAATCAAATGAATAAATATGACACAGTTGTGAATGGTAATAGTATGATAAATATTCAGCAGGAATTAGTGAGAGAGGGTTTGAGGTTGGTTGATTCGTGTTTACATTCCATTATTGCATACGAGTTAGTGCTAGTGAGAGGAGGTTTTATTCAAGGCTTGGAAATGCTTTTTTGAAAAGCCAAGTTTTTAGTCTTTTCCTAAATGTTAAAGAGCATGGCTCTTGTCTCAAATCAGGTGGGATCGAGTTCCAGAGAGCTGGACCTGCTGATGAGAAGGCTCTGAGACTCAAGGATTTATGTTGGTAGGTTTTGGCCTTTGGAATTTGGAGTGACTCTTTGTAGTGTTCCCTGATAGGCCTGGCGGAGGTGAATTTTTTAAGTGGTATTTGTAGGTCGAGTTGCGTGTGTTGGTTGATAGTTTTGTAAATAATGTTAATGGTTTTGTACATGATTCTATAGTGGATCGGAAGCCAATGGAGGTTTTTGAGAATAGGTGAAATGTGGTCAATTTTCCTGGAATTTGTAAGGACTCTGGCTGCAGAGTTCTGAACCATTTGTAAAGGTTTGGTGTAAGAAGCTGGGAGGCCTAATAGTAGTGAGTTGCAATAATCTAGTTTGGAAAAGATTATTGCTTGCAAGATTGTTCTGAAGTCCTGAGTGTGAAACAGCGGTTTTATTCTTTTCAGGATATGTAATTTGTAGAAGCAATCTTTGGTGGTTCGGTTAATGAATGTTTTGAGGTTGAGACAATTGTCTAGGATGGCTCCTAAGTCTCTTACGTGGGTTGTTTGAAGGAGTGTGGGTGGTTTAGAAAGTGTGTTATTGTTTTCCGGTGATATGAGCAGGAATTCTGTTTTCGAAGCATTGAGTACAAGGTTTAGACTGTTGAGGAGAAGTTTAATTTCTAATAGGCAACTATCCCAGTATTCCATTGTTTTTGAGATTGATTCTTTTATAGGGATTACGATCTGTACGTCGTCTGCAAAAAGGAAATGTTTCAGGCTTAATTTTGTAAGTAGTTGGCAGAGTGGTAGCAGGTAGACATTGAAAAGGGTGGGTGAAAGTGATGATCCTTGCGGCACTCCTCTATTAGAGGGGTGGTATTGGGATTCTTTATTATGAATTTTGACTCTGTATCCTCTGTTTTCTAGAAATGTTTTGAACCAGTTTAGTGTGGCACCTGTTAAACCAATGTTTGCCAGCTGTTTTAGAAGAAGGGCGTGGTTGACGGTGTCAAAGGCCGCCGAGAAGTCAAGGAGGATTAGTAAATATGCTTGGCCTTTATCAATACCAGAGAGTAGGTAGTCCATGAGTGAAATTAGTAGCGTTTCGGTGCTTGCGGCTTTGCGAAAACCATATTGGTTTGGGGACAGAATACTGTGGTCCTCTAGGTAGTTGGGTGTTTACCAGTTTTTCCATGATTTTAGCTATAAATGGTAGGTTGGAAATAGGGCGGAAGTTGTTGGGATCACATGCATTTAGATTTGGTTTTTTTAGCAGTGGCTTGATTGAGGCAGTTTTTAGGTCATCTGGGTAGATGCCATGTGATAAGGAGCAGTTTATAATATCTGCTAGGGTTTTTGCTATTGTGTCCGGGATAAGAAGAAGCATTTTGGTAGGGATTTGATCAAATGGGTGTGATGACGGTTTCATTCTTTTTAATACATTTTGTATCTCTGTGATTGTGATGGGTTCAAAGGCATTAAGCTGGATGTCTTTATTTTGGGGAAGATATGTGTTATCTGGAGCCGTAGTGTTTGGAATCAGCTGATTAAGGAGATCCGATATTTTTTTGTTAAAATGAAGAGCCAATTCGTCTGCTTTAGTCTGGGCTTGTTCGGGTGGTATATCTGGAGTGATAGGTTTAGTGAGGCTGGAAACGAAGGCGAATAGAGCTTTTGAGTCAAAGCTGAGATGATGAACCTTTCGGGCATAGTAGTCTCTTTTGATTTTCAACGTGGTACTTTTGTAAAGATGGAGTGATCGTTTGTAATCAGAGAGTGAGGCTGGTGAAGGGGCTTTGCGCCATTTTCTTTCTTTTTGCCGAAGTAATTGTTTGTTTTCGTAGTTCATCATTATACCAGGGATGTCGTTTGGATGTATTAGCAGACCTTGTTTTGGTTGTCAGTGGGCAGAGAGTGTTTGCTATAGATTTTGTTATTTTGGACCAGGATTGGAGGGCAGCGTTAGGGGTAGATACTTCAATGAGTGGTAGATCCGAGGTTAGAGCTTTACTTAGATGTTCCGAGTTGCAAGGTTTTCTGTATAGGAAAGAGGGTCTTGAGTTGAGTTTGGAGTCTGATCGAGGTAAGGAAAAGCTGGTGGAGATTAGAGAGTGATCTGACCATGGGACTTTTTTGCAATTTGGTTGTTTTGTAAGAGAAATACCAGTGTTTGTAAAGAGTAGATCGAGCGAGTGGCCTGCTTTGTGGGTGGGTTTATTGATTTGTTGTCTGAATCCCATCGCTGACAGTGCGGTGAGGAGGGCTTCACAGTTTGTAGAGAGGGGAACTTTGTCAACATGTAAATTGAAGTCACCCAGGATTATAGCAGGGGAGTCAAGATTGAGATGCAGAGTTATGGTTTCGATGATAGGAGAGGAGTCTGACTCTAGTAAGCCTGGAGGGGCGTAGACTAGCAGGATTTGGAGTTGTTCTGATTTGAACAATCCTAGTTCTAGTTTAGTTACTGTACTGATGGGGTGGTGTGAGAACCTTAAGGATTTTTTTGCAGCTAGGAAGATACCCCCTTCACTTGCAGCAAGTGAAGGGGGTATCTTCCTAGCTGCAAAAGTGAAGGGGGTATCACTTGCAGCAAGATACCCCTTCACTTGCAGCAAGTGAAAAATTCTCTTCATATTACTGCAGGGAGAGTGGGATTTTTTTTCTCATTTAAATAAATACATTTAGAAAGTGGTATTGGGATTTACAGTAAATCCAGCTTGGTGACAGGGATAAGGCAAATACACCACACATGATGAAAATTGCAGTTTATAAAAAACCATATAGAGATGTATAGAATGGCGGTATCTTTTCTGTATGTGAAATGTGAATACGCCACATTATTAGAAGGAATTTTTCAGCACATTAATTGCACAGTCTGCACATGACTGCCCCACATTTCAAACGCAGAGCACCTTAATGCACCTAAAAATGTTTGAGTTTAGCAGCTGGAACAGCCTGGGGTTCTAGTCCAAGGAGAATTGAATGCATTCATCATCGTCTTTCCCCACGCACAAGTTGTTTGTTTTTTGTTTTTTTTTTTTTTTTTGCATTTCTGTGATTTACGATCCCAGAAGTTCCTTATCTTTAAAGCTGCTTTGTGTTAATTAGGGAGAGGGAGTGATGCCGGTCCACAGGCGCTGACTGATCGTGTTTCAGGATACGAGGTGACAATCCCTCGCTGGCTGACGAGGAGTAACTCGGGGAGCAGCACAGAGGACAAGGTGAAACCGCATACTGTGTGCAAAGAGTCTAGTTCATCTTTAACTGTCATTAAAATCAGGTTTTCTTATTCATACCAACTCAGCTTACTATATATATATATATATATATATTTATTTATTTTTTTAATTATTTTACTTCTGGTTCTGAAAAGCAGAAGGAAAGCAGTGAAAAAATGCCTCCCTGTTTTAAGGAGAAAATGACAAAATCTGATGTGAGAGTTTGTGACCGGGATTTACCTGATTATGGTTGAATCCCTTGTGGGTGCTTCTATTTTCTTTTTTTTTCCCCTCATTCAGCCTACGTTTATAATTTTCTCCTTTTCCCTGGAATGGGCAACACAAAGTCTCTTGATGGCTATGAGGGCTGGAGGGAAATCTCCCACCCTCAGCACCGCTCTTTGGTCAGCTGGGGGGTCATTGCACCAGAAGCTGCTGTCCTGCCTCCCTCACTCCTCAGCATGCTTGGATCCCTGTCGAGCAGGAAACTCATACTCGAGAGTCCTGTATCACGGCGTGCAATGCCTGTGTCCGCATCACCAGGCTGGCTGAAAACTGGAGTTAGCTCCTCGCTTGCCTTAATTCCACATGAGGTCATTCGAGGACGCCCCTGTGCAGTACAGAACACTGTCAGGTTCCGGTTACTGTCATCTTCTCTACCCTGTCAAGAGGGCTGGTAACTGGAAAACTTCTACCATATCATTAATGTCTGAACTGGGGCTGCAGTGAAGAATAAAATCATAAACAGAAGGGCATTCTCTAAAGGCACATTGATATTCTTTCTGGTGACATTTGCATATAATACACTGTTCCCAAGTGTGTCGGAGAGAATCCGAGCATGCTACACTGGGATTGTCTAAAGAATAGGGGACATTTCATTGCATGACCTATCGGTAGTCTGCACTGTTGCCATGAATTACTGCAGCAAGGAATATTATTAATAGGTTCACGGTTGCAACTTTAATCTAAAGAGTGCAACTGGAAATCTCTCTGCAGTTGGGCTAAACCAGAAAGTTCATTGCTTTAATTAGATGGCCCGCCCTTCCATCACAGTAATGTGACGTTGCTAAATAGCTTTCCTATATAGACCCAAAAGGGGCGATTTTCAGTACCCTGTGTAGCTGCAAAGTACAGGATTACTTTTACCACGTACCTGCAGCTCGTTTTTCTTAGAGAAACTACCTAGGTAGTGAGTGCAAAGTACAGACACTAAACGTTCCCGCATGCTTTGCACCTGATATTTGTGTGGGCAGACGAGGAGGGGCACCAAAATTGCACTCATATTTGGCTTTTTTAAATCCCATATATGCATGCCATGTTCCTCCATTCACCTAAACTTATCATCCCCGGGAATGCCTCCCTAAAACCCGGCTCGAAGTGCTGCACGTGAATCACGGAAGCCCCCTATGTACTTTTAGTGGGGGAGAGGCCTGCAATTGCCCTCAAATATGGGACAGAGCCTTTTGGGGAAGATTTGACTTCTTATGGCCATGTGTGTTTTCCTTGTAACCTGCCCTGGCCTCTGGAAGGGAGGGTAACAAAGGTTTTAAATAAATAAATAAAATCTGCATAAGGGTTTTATTTTCTGTAAAATGCCAAGTGGCCAAATCTGTTCCAGCCTTTCCCAGTCTGCATACGACTGTAGGTAGCCAGGAAAGGTTTGACTCAGCTCTTACACAGTGAGTCTTAAGTCTCTGCCTGTTGGTTGCTGTGAGGTCCTCCTTCAGTTTGGACACTAATTTCTTTCTTGTGCTAATGCACTGCTGTAATTCTGGGATGTCTGCTATTTATAGGTAACACACGGTATCTTGCATTCATTTAGCATCCACTCCGGGCTCAAATCCAGGTAACAGCAGAGGGGAGAGATCTCGTCTTAGACATTGAGAAGAATGAGTAAGTACGGTATATAATATTCTATAATAGTAGAATGAGTAAGTACGGTATATATATATATTCTATAATAGGAAAGAAATAGGAAGGATTTTGGCACAAGCAAGTTAGATGTAAAGCATTATAATAAAGCAAACCAAAGAGAATTTGAAAATAAACTTGCCAGTAAGGCAAAAACTAAAAACCACATAAGAAGCCTGTGAAGGAGTCACTCAGACCATTGGATGACCGAGGGTAAAAGGGGCGTTCAGGGAAGACAAGGCTGTTGCAGAAAAACTAAATTAATTCCTTGTTTCAGACTTTAATAAAGTGGATGTTCTGGAGATACCTTTGCCAGAAAAATTCTTGGAGGGTGACTATTCAGAGGAACCAAATCAAATCACAATGGGCCAGGAAGATGCAATAAAACAAACTGACAAACTAAAGTGTAACAAATCACCAGGACCAGATGGTATATAACCCAGAGTTCTGGAAGAACTAAAAAATGCAATTGCATTCTTATTACTAGAACGTCTCATTCAAATTAGCTATGATACCTCAGGATTGGAGGGTGGCTAATATAATGCCTATTTTTTTAGAAAAGGGCTCCAGGGGTGATCCAGAAAACTACAGACTGATGAGCCTGACATCACTGCCAGGCAAAAAGATAGCAGATAGCCAATAATTTTGTTCTTCAGACTATCTGGATAGGAAAAGACTAATAGGGCAGAGCCAACATTAATTTAGCATAGGGAAGTTTTGCCTTATAAATTTGTTAGATGTTTTTGAAGGGGTTAGCAAATATGTTGACAAGGGTGAATCAGGTGATATCTCAAAAAAGATATAATTGCGATGGAGAAGGTACAGAGAAGGGCTACCAAAATGATAAGGGGAATGGAACAACTCCCCTTGAGGAAAGACTAAAGAGGTTAGGACTTTTCAGCTTGGAGAAGAGACGACTGAGGGGGGATGTGATAGAGGTGTTTAAAATCATGAGAGGTCTAGAACGGGTAGATGTGAATCTGTTATTTACTCTTTCGGATAGTAGAAGGACTAGGGGACACTCCATGAAGTTAGTATGGGGCACATTTAAAACTAATCGGAGAAAGTTCTTTTTTACTCAACGCACAATTAAACTCTGGAATTTGTTGCCAGAGGATGTGGTTAGTGCAGTTAGTATAGCTGTGTTTAAAAAAGGATTGGATAAGTTCTTGGAGGAGAAGTCCATTACCTGCTATTAAGTTCACTTAGAGAATAGTCACTGCCATTAGCAATGGTAACATGGAATAGACTTAGTTTTTGGGTACTTGCCAGGTTCTTATGGCCTGGATTGGCCACTGTTGGAAACAGGATGCTGGGCTTGATGGACCCTTGGTCTGACCCAGTATGACATTTAAATTTAAAAAATTTAGTGTATCTGGACTTCAAAAGACGTTTGGACCGGTGCCTTTCAATATATTTTGATCTGGAAAGGAATACGACGAGCGAGGTTATCAAATTTGCGGATGACACAAAATTATTCAGAGTAGTTAAATCTCGAGGATTGTGATAAATTGCAGGAGGACCTTGCAAGACTGGAAGATTGGGCATCCAAATGGCAGATGAAATTTAATGTGGACAAGTGCAAAGTGATGCATATAGGGAAAAATAAACCTTGCTGTATTTACATAATGTTAGGTTTTATGTTAGGAGTTACCACCCAGGAAAAAGATCTAGGCATCATAGTGGATAACACATTGAAATCGTCGGTTCAGTGTGCTGCGGCAGTCAAAAAAGCAAACAGAATGTTAGGAATTATTAGGAAGCAAATGATGAATAAAACAAAGAATGTCATAATGCTTCTGTATCGCTCCATGGTGAGACTGCACCTTGAGTACTGTGTTCATTTCTGGTCGCTGCATTTTAAAAAAGATATAGTTGCACTGGAGAAGGTACAGAGAAGGGCGACCAAAATGATAAAGGGGATGGAACAGCTCCCCTATGAGGAAAGGCTAAAGAGGTTAGGGCTGTTCAGCTTGGAGAAGAGACAGCTGAGGAGGGATATGATGGAGGTCTATAAAATCATGAGAGTACTAGAATGGGTTAAATGTAAATCAGTTTTTTACTCTTTCAGACTAGGACTAGGGGGCATGCCATGAAATTAGCAAGTAGCTCATTTAAAACAAATCAAAGAAAATTCATTTGTACTCATTGCATAATTAAGCTCTGTAATTCATTGCCAGAAGATGTGGTTAAGGCAGTTAGCTTATCTGGATTTAAAAAAGGTTTGGAACAAATTCCTGGAGAAGTCCATAAACTGCTATTAGTCAAGCTGAGTTAGGGAATTGCCACTGCTTATTACAGGTATTGGCAGCATGGGATCTGTTTACTGTTTGAGATCTTGCCAGGTACTTCTATCCTGGATTGGTCACTGTTGGAAACAGGATGCTGGGCTTGATGGTCCCTCGGTTTGACCCAGTATGGCAACTTCTTACGTTCCCTCCCCCTGCAGAGGAGATCAAGCGCTTCACCCCCACAGGTTACCTGAGCTCCACAGGCACGCATTAATTTTCTGCCTTGCAGCTCTCAGTACCGCCGTCAAACCACAAGGCCAGTCCCGGCATGTGCTGTGTTGCCTTTCTGTTTAAAGGCATCTTTTTCTCAGCTCGAACATCTGGTCCATTGCATTGTGCTGAGGATCTGAATTGTGCTGTGGTAAGTGAAGCAAGATTACTGCAGAATCAGCTCAGGAGGCTTGGGTTATCTTCCAAGCCAGGCCCTCTCTCCGGAATAAGTGAGCTGCTCCCCACCATGGAGACAGTGTGCACTGGGAGCCAGCACGGGTAATGAATACTGACAGCAATACCCCAAGCAGATGAGTTTCCGTCAGGATGACCTCACCGCCAGGAGCCTGCTGGGAGTGCTACTTTGCCTGACGGAGGAGTGCCGCTGCCTTCATCCTGTAAGAGCAGCCATGAGCAGGGGTTTTCTGCCTGCATTTTATCTCTTGGACAGAGGTCTGCAGCCATCAGAAGCTCATGGCAGACTTCAAGGAAGCTGCTGTCAGGCTTACTGGACTCTGAACGTCATTATATATTAGGTGTTGGGGGGAGGTTTAATCCTTCCGTTTTGACTAAATTCCAAATGCTTTCACTTCTCCAGGGTAGCTGGAGGTTGGATGGAAAGGCATTAACTTTCCCTCCCTTACATTGTACAGGTTAGTCAATAGGCCAGGAAGGGATTGTCTTCAACTCATGGATCAGACCTTACATTTCATCTTGGACAGAATGAGGCTGAGAAGGGATTCTTAAATAAACATATTAGCTGACGTGTATGTGTGTCTGTGCAAATGCAAGCGTTGTACGTTTTTGCCAGACGCGTGCAATATAATTTCTTTCAGTTCTGTGGCTCACTGTCTGAACCCATTAGTGTGTTTTGAAGAGCATATTTTTTTTTTAATGGAATTAAGTGTGACCAGCAAAGTTTCTGCCAATGGCCAGGCCCAATGATTGAGCAGCTGGTGTGCTCTGCAGTGCACTGCGGGTGAGGCTGGGCTCAGTTCCCTGAGCTGGCACCCGCATCTTAGGCCCGCAGGAGCTGGAGATGCTAGACGGCAAAGAAGACTCAGTCATTGCACAACAGCGACATCTGCAGGTGTCGGAGTGCACGGGTGCTAGGCTCCCAAGGGCCCCCTTACCAAAGACTGCGATGCTTGGGTTCTAGACTAACTATTGTAAAAACCCCTGGTGGCTGCAGACGAAGGCCCAGATTCCTCTTTCAAAAAATGGAGGCAAGCTGAGTTGATCAGGTGTAGAGTCAGGTGAGCCAGGCCAGATATTCCTAAAATGTGGATGATAAAAACCATAGTCTGTATCTGGGACCGTATGATGAGTGTGTCAGCCAGTCGGCTATTTTCATCACCTGGTGCATGACACCCTTTTATTTAACTCCGAGGATCTGCCATGCAAGTCAGTGGTATGGATACCATGATGATAAAATGCAGAAAGCATTTTTGTATTGTGAGAAGAAGCTGCCACTTCACCTTTCTTTACAGCTAACAATGTTTATATTAAGGCATATGTCATTTCATTTGAAACTGTTAAATGTCAGAAGGGGTTAGTGTCACTTTCTAGTTCTCACATTCAGTGAGCATCCGAAACCACTTTTATAAATATAAGACGGACTTGCCGCACTTACTGTGACCATTATTATGCAAGAAATTGCACAAGACGCAAACCTCCACTGACTAAAGCTAAATATGCCCCGCGCTAGTCCGAATATCATTTTTGCTGCATGAGAAAAAAAAAAGTCACAGGCTGGCAATCTCCCAAGATTTGACCAAGAATTTTGGAAAATAGAGGCCTCTGGCATTAAAAGCCCACATCATTTGAGCTCTGTGGGCGTTATTTCATGTTTAAGGTTTGGCTTCGTTAAATTTCTCAGTCAGTTCTCCTGTCTTGTGCGGCTCCATGGGTGAAGGTTATTTCAGTTCCTCATAGGCTGTTTGCGAGTTGTTCTTACTGCAGATACCATACAGGTTGACCTAGAAGCCTCTACTAAGAGGAATGGTCCAACTTTAGTGTGTGTGGGGGGAACAGATGCAGTAGCATTAGTGTGAGTTTGAGCTCCCCTATGAGGGAGCCTGAGATGGTGAGCTCTCAGCCTATAATAAGCTCAGGCCACCAACTTAAGTTGACCCAGCTAGGGGCAACTTGCCTCTTTGTTGCCACCCTAGGTTTATTTTCCTAGGGAAGGACCCTTGCGTCTCAGAGATTGAGACAGGTTAAGTGAACAAGAAAGGGTACCTTTCCCTATTTTGGCCATGGTTGTTGGAAACCTTTTGGCTGTGAGAAGGAAGCTTTTGGCACCCTGCCTACCACTTGTTTGGTTTTCCCTTTTTCCTTAAAATATTTTCTTTTTTTGTTCTTCACCTGAATGCCCCAGGACTCAGGGACTCTGTTTTCCATCATCTTGAGGAAGTGGTGAATTTCACTGAGAGAGAACCTTAGGGCCATCAGTGTATTCATGGAGAAATAAATCTACATTCATTCCTAGTGGGGAGGAATAAGGGGAGAGACAAAAACTAGTGGCACCACTCGTGTAGCCACCATCTTCACAATGAGATGAACAGGAAGAGAGGAGCTGAAATGTACCATTGAGGTATGAAATGAAGGACGGAGGTGAATCTAGACTAAAGGTATGACTAAATGGGACTTTAGCTTAACACTTATAAACTGAGAGAATATCCTATCCACCAGTTATTCGGAAGAAGCTTAAATACCTCAGTACTTGACCTGGAGAAGGAATCAACCTTATTAATTGAAACTGGCATTAACAACAGGATAAATTTAATGGAAGTAAGAGATCATAAATTTATTAAAGATGTAATATGTAAATTAGACTTACGAGTACTGAGAGTTGTAAAAGACGTTTTCATTAATTTCCATCCTTTCTCAGTAAAAGTGAAGTTGGAAACCATATCAGCTTCCAGTGTGCTTATTTCTGCTGTTTACTATGAGATTATTAGTACTGTTTGCCAATGACTTTAATGCTTGATTGAAAACTAAAACACACAAGGCCTAGAAGAGTAATCTTCCCCCCCATTAGGAAATTCAGGAGAAGACTGAAACGTTAATATTGTGTTTGAGGCGTGGTTCCTCGGGGTCTTGAGATGGGACACCAGCTCAGAGGTTCCTCATAGATGGCTCCTGATTGTTCAAATGGCTTCTCATGCATCTAGAGCATGAGGGGAAACAATTCTTGCTACGTTAGGACTTGGTGAGGCATGTATTGAAGAGTTGGGTCAGGCCAATGCCTGAGGTCTACAATGCGGTTTGTACAGTTTTATGCTTGCTCACTAACATCATCCAGCTTGAGCATGCCTCTCCCATGCTTTGCCCAGGCACGTGATAATCATTTATAAATGGATCTTTGGGGGTAATTTTCAAAGGTATGTGTGAGCATGAAATTGGGTTTTATGCACATAAATGGCTTTACTAAAATAGTCCTCGAATCCTTGAATGGCAGGAGAGGGTGTTCTTGGGGAGGGGGGAATAGCAGAATTGGAACTTAGGCTCATACTTTTTGATTTTTAAAATTATGTGCGTAAGATACACCCAAAGAAGAGCGGGTCTTACTTTAAGTAAGTAATATGCGTGTACGTGCAAGTTTGCTTTGAAAATACTCGGCAATGTCCATGTGTGCCATGCCCACGCAGACGTTGCCACTGTGCGCACTGTTATGAAATAATTACCCTCTTCAGGATGGCCCGGGTAGTAGTGATAGCTGGCACATTCTTTGCAGTAGGTTTAGAAGAAAATAATCTTAAACCCCAAGCGTCTTCTAGTGTGAACTCATTTGTCTTAAGACATTAGGTAGCATGTAAACATCTAATTTTAGTGCACTTCATAAGAAGAACCCTCTAGCTAGCAGGCATATCATATCCTGCTTCTAGGTCAAATGTGTGAACTCCTCACCTCCTCTCCTGTCAGGCATATTTTTAGCTGCCAGATGAGGCTTTTTTTTTTTTTTACTTTAGTTCATTTCCTGGCTTATCTGGTTGTGTTTAACAGTGATAGAGGAGCTGTGTCCTTGGAAATGTATATTTTTTTGGGGTGAGGGGGGAAGAGGGAGCGCTTGGTGTGGGGGGGGGGGGCAGGGTAGTGTTTGTTTATTACCAGACGACTGGGTCATGGTTTCCTGCCCTAGCTGCTAGGATGAGTGGAAACATGCAGGATGCCGGCTGCTGCTCTAATGAAGTTCATTTGTGCTAATGTATGGAAGCTCTCAAGAGGAATGTTTGGTGAGAGAAAAGCAGCTTTCAAAGTCTCTCTTGGCAATTCAGTAGAGGGGTGGGCATTTTTAGAAAGAAGATGATGGAAAAATGACATTTTTGCCTAAAAAAAAGTTTCATGGTTACACATACAGAGCTGAGCACAGTAGCTTAGGTGCCAGCTCTGTGAGTGCAGTGGGTGCTTAGGCACCCTGAATATTAAACAGACTCCTTCACTGTGTCCAGAGTAGAGTTAAGCACCTCCAGTCATTTTTAAAAGCTGGCTCCCATGTGGATTGGATGTTCTACAACAGGAGATGAGGCTCTAGAGGGGTAGACCCAAGAGTTTCATCAGAAAATATTACTTCACGGAGAAGGTGGTGGATGCATAGAAGAGTCTTCTAAAGTATATGCAGTAACAGTAGCAGAACTGAAGTACAGATGGGATAAGTACAGAAGGTACCTATCCTCTAAAAAGAGATAGAAAGCCTAAGATCAATTGGGATCTACAGCATGCAACAGGACGTAATTTGGGCAGACTAGATGGATTCTACAGTTATTATCTGGCGTCATATTCTATGTTTCTGCATAACGACGCCATAGAATTGTTCCCTGGATGGTTTATTTTTATTCATTGTCATGAAAAGTTAGCTCCTTCTAATCCTGAAAATTTGGTGTGGGTCAGTCACAAGTTGTACTCCCAGACTATGTACGGACAGGCCTGGATTTGTCAAGAAGCACACTAGGCCTGTGCCTAGGGCGGCAACAATCTGGGGAGGGGGGAGGGGGGGCAGCAGGCTGGCTGATGATATACTGCCTTCCAACTGTGCTCAGTCTCAATCAGCATTAAATTCCATCTGCCATTTGGATGCCTAATCTTCCAGTCTCGCAAGGTCCTCCTGCAATTTATCTCAATTTGCTTATGATTTAACTATTCTGAATAATTTTGTATCATCTGCAAATTTGATTGTCTTACTCGTCGTATACCTTTCCAGATCATTTATAAATATATTGAAAAGCACTGGTCCAAGTACAGATCCCTGAGGTACTCCACTATTTACCCTTTTCCATGGAGAAAACTGACCATTTAATCCTACTCTCTGTTTCCTGTCTTTTAACCAGTTTGTAATCCACAAAAGGATACCGCCTCCTATCCCATGACTTTTTAGTTTCCTTAGAAGCCTCTCATGAGGGACTTTGTCAAACGCCTTCTGAAAATCCAAATACACTACATCTACTGGCTCATCTTTATCCACATGTTTATGGATTCAAAAAAATGAAGCAGATTTGTTAGGCAAGACTTCCATTGGGTAAATCCATGTTGACTGTGTTCCATTAAACAATGTCTTTCTATATGCTCTGTGATTTTGATCTTTAGAATAGTTTCCACTATTTTTCCCGGCACTGAAGTCGGGCTCACTGGTCTACAGTTTCCAGGATCGCCCATAGATCCCTTTTTAAATATTGGGGTTACATTGGCCACCCTCCAGTCTTCAGGTACAATGGATGATTTTAATGATAGCTTAGAAATTTTAACTAATAGATATGAAAATAGACCACTTTCTCCACTTGGATAGGAAGGGAAGGCTAGAGACTGGGCGATAGTGATCATCTACGCTGGGTTTGATGCCTGGTTTCTTCAATATAGATTTAATCACAGCATTTTTAAGTGAGACAGGTAGGCGCCTTGAGTTAATATAGTGATTATGGTGGTTAGCCTGGGAACTATATCTTGTCATGTTCTTTATGGACTCCCTGACAAGTCAAAAAGATTTGCTATGGCTCAGATGCAAAATGCATGTAAAACCCAAAAGTAAAGTACATCAGGGGATGACAATTGCACGCATGTATTCCTAGAATATGTTGATGAAAAGCAAAATACCCTGATGGAATCCTCATGTTCCCCTTGACAAGCCCTGACAATTTGGAGTTGATAAGACACTGACTAGGGACGTTATTTGCAGACAAGGGTGAGCTTAGAAACCTCTCTCTCCCTTTAGAGAGCAGGCTAAAAATCTTTTGGCCATGTAATTAGCTTCTGGTGAGTTGAATAATCCTGCAGCTACAACATAAAATGCGTTCTCTCTATCCCAATAATTACAGTTGAAAGGAGAAGCTGAGCAGGAGAGAATGGAAAGGGAATTTCCCATTTACTTCTCCATTTGTAGCTGACAGCATTGTATGCTGTGTGCTGCCCTGAACACTAACTGAGCTGAAATCAGGTCAGCCAATCTTGGGCTTAGAGTAAACCTTCTCCAGGGAACTCCTCGGTGCAATGAGCATGTACAGCAGGTAGCTCACCCTACATCCTGTTAGTGTCTAACGCTCTTTAGTTCTTACTCCATCTCTTTCCTACCTCCTTCCCTCATTCTCTTTTGTATCGTTTCTAAGCCTCCTTAACTCATTCTGTGCTCTGCTGCATTAATTCCTCTGCAGTACGCCTCTTGGAACGCTTTTTAATAAATGTTTCCAAAACCTCACTGGTTAAATATTTGCCCTCAGATGGGAGCTTTATTTTTTTTTTTGTCTGTTGCCCAGCATACAGTGAGGGGCCATGCCCTCATAACGCAGACTTTTTTTTTTTTTATGCCATGTGTAACTGGCACTCAGAAGGAGCTCGATCCAAAACAATGATATCATTGATTTCATGGCGACGGTCCAAGATTGCTTCTAACGGCCTTATGGAGCAGCACATTATGGCTCCTCTCCAGAGCTTGTCTCATTGCTCTCTTATAAGCCTCCCCCCCCCCCCCCCCCCCCGTCAAAGCTTTCAGCTTAATGAAAAATAAAAAGGACTTCTCTCCTCACAAGCAGGCTGCAGGAAGTGGTTGCCACTGGAAGGGGCTTTCTGATCACTTTATAATTCTGAATATGCGTTTTGTTTTAGTTCTAATATTTTTTACTTCTGGATGAATTGCATCATGAATCCAGAGGAGAAGAGCAATTAAAATAGAAAGAAAAGAGGGGGAATAAATCCATCTGATGTTATCAGGTCGGAGATGGATCATTTTGAGATGGATCTTCCTTTGATTTTAGGTGATACATTTTGACCTAAAGCTTTGAGAATTACATTTGGTCCAAGAGCCCAATTAATTTTGATCATTAATCGCCTGACTGTTTGGCTTACATTATCAAATACTGGATCACTAGCTTATGTAGAGAGAAAGTACACTCAGTATGTACTCCCATACCCTGCAATGGCTTTCTGCACTATATGGAGAATTTTCGGACCATTTCTAGAGATTTAGTAATTTTTCTGGAAGTCTCCAATGGATTCTCAAGTGCTGAAAAAGATGAAGATTGGCAAAATGCAGAACTATTGGACAAACATTGGCGAGTTCAGCAAAATGTCTTAAGTTTGGAAGGTATATGGCGGGGTAACATAGTGAATGACGGCATGGTCAGTCCATGTCCTGCTAACCCATCTTTACCTCTGCTCCATTCTGCAATAAAGCTCACGAGATTAAAGCTACAGTAGGAAAGAAAGTTCCACGTGCCTGTCAGTCGGACAGAAACAGGCATTGCCACTGTGAGCTGCAGCAGAGTTCCAGTGGCCATCAGGTTGTGAAGAATGTCTAGGTTGCACTTCCTTTTGTTGGTAGGTAATTCAACAAAGTCCCCTCCCTCCAGTCCTCGGAGACGTGGATTTTTGCCTTTTTCATTTTTTTATCCCATTCATTGGACCAGTAGAAAAGAGGCTATGGTACCTGAGTTTCTGGATGTGAAGGAGTGATTTGCTTAGTGTCAAAAGCTCAGGCACTGCAACCACTTTTCTCCTGGCCCAGAACTAGTAAGATACCAGTTTCACCTGCAACAGATATCAACCTTCTAATGAAGCGTTTCAAAGTTCAAAATCACTCCTGAGAACATTGCACTATTTTTTTGTTGTTGTTGTTCTTGCTTTGGCCCAAAGTTTCTGTGTGCATCAATGGTGAAACGTTCTCGAAATATTTTGCTGATGTTGCAAGGAGGAAGATTAAAGCAAGACCTGCATTTTGCAATGACGTTGTTGTTTAGCATCTATTGCCCACAAAATACTGGAGGAAATAACTGATAGCAGCATTATCGGATCCAGGCCGGCAAGACAAGAATCCTTTTGATAAAGCTTCCCACATCAAAGCAGAGTTGGGGGCTTGTTCCTCTGCAAGTGGAGATAAAAGTCAATTATACTCCAGACGCTGCTTGGCGTGAGACGGTATTGAGTTTATCCTCTTCCCTTCTTGCTTGAAAAGAATCAGTATGAAAACGGATCTAAGGTTTGCATCTATTGGCTCAGAGAATATTTAATGTGGCAGATTTGTCTGCTGTCAAAATGAAATGCTGATTTGCACATGGGTCCCTTGCCATAGAGTTGGAGGAGGGGACAACAAGAGGGTCATTTGCCTTCCCCGCCTCCCTCCCCAGATGTCAGAAGTAGTTTTTGAAAGTCCCACACAGGAGATGCACTCTGCTTGCACTGAAAAGCAAACAGGGCCCTCTCTGCACTGTATGGCATGGTTGATCTTCTGATGCAGGATAAAATGCAAGCAGCAGTGAGAGAGCAAGGAAAAGTACAAAGAGATGCCTCCCAACAGAGTCAAATGCAAATGATTTTTTCTTTTAAAATTGCAGCACCATTGGCCAGCAAATCAGTCTATGATAGCAGTGGTCAACGTGAACTAGAAATTTCTTGTTTTAAGGAGCCAGTTTTCAGAAGCCCGTGAAGCTGCAAAGTATGGAGTACTTTTCCTGCGCAGATTTTCTAATTACTTTTCACAGTGAAATTATGTGGGCAAAAATGTGCTTTGTACCCTCTATTTGTGAGGATTGGCAGTGCTCCTGCTTTGAAAATGCCACGTTCTTGTTCTGTTTTCCCCTCCTGACCCAAACCCGCCCAAAGGAACATCCATTGTAATACAGATAAAAGCAGGTGCATTGTGAACCCTGTGGTTACTTTCTCGCCGCTCCGAGGAGCTGCGGTATTTACCTGCGTAAAACAGCTTTTGTAAATCGTCCTCTAAGAGCCATGGCGCGTTGCCAGTGCCGCTGACCTCACAGTAGGAAGACGTTGGAGAACTCGCTTTCATGACCTCAGTCTGTCTTCTTCCGAAATAGGGACCAGTATTGCTTTTGAGTTTCTTCCTCAAATTGAAAAGACCTTGTAAAAAAAAAATATATTTTATTTGTAGTTGCACAGAATGACCCAAATTTCAGATTAGCTCCTACAGCAATTTTGCAAGGAAACAGTGAAGGAAGGAAAACTGCACGATTCTGAGGATCTGCAAATGACCTTCCGAGCAGGATGTGTTTGTGCTATTGCCTGTGTTTGTTTACCATTGACTTCTTAATATGCAATTGCTGAGTTTGAAAGCCTGCTTCTTTGGGGCTGCTTGTAGAAATGTGGAAGATTTATTAGACCACAGCAAGCAAAAATAAATAATTAAATAAATAAAATAAACCAGTTGGAAATTCATGTGGCAAAATGTTAGAAGAAATACAACAAAAGTCCCCTTTTACTGAACTCCTGCTAATGGTAAAAATTAAGAGGCTTACTTTGTCAAGGAAAATTGCTCTGTATTTATTCCTAATTTGTGAGCAAAACAACCATAAAAGCCCATATGAAATGCATGATGTGTACTAGTTTTGCACCCTACTGATTTTGGTTGGCTGACACCGCTGCGCACTTACGAGTATCGCATGCGATAGTGCCCTATCTTCTTTCTTTATGATACACCTGTGAATTATATGTATATCTAGTGCATAATATTTATGAATATTCAGTGTCACTTGGTGTGTTTCTTGTGCTGCATTGGGAAGGAGGCCACACAATTTAAAAGATTTTTTTGTGATTAGCTGACTTGGATAGGACCAACCAGCTGGCACCCATGGGAGATGGATTATTCTTGGTCCTTCCCACTGGCAGAAGAGGAGGCAGCTCCAGTTTCACTGAGGTTCCCGGTGGGGGATGGGGTGACGACTGTATTGCCCTGATTCCTGTTAGGGGAGGGGGAGAAAGATGATCATTGTTGATTCCTAGCAAAACAGAAGAAAAGTAGCTCGAGGCCCTGCTAGGTCACAGCGGGGATGGAGGAGGGAGGAAGAGATATGGAGGCAGCACATTTCCTTTTGGGGGGGGGGGGGTGTTTCTCTCCTCTCTCTTCCAGGCTGTCTCTCTCTCTCACCTCCCCTGGTCATCGGCTCGGGTATCTGCCTCATAGGCGCAGCCAGAGCTGTGGATGCCATGGTTTATCTCAGTGGCAGAGAGAAGAGGCGTCCATGTGGCCAGAGATGTAAAGCGCATTTCCTACTATGTAGATGATTTTTTTGTACTACATTTCTCCCCTGATTCACAGGTCCTGCTGAAGAGACTGCAAAAGGACCCAAATATTTCTTACTTCGGTTAATCTAGATTGTGCTAAAAAAAAAAAAAATTCCCATCTCCTTTGTGCAATCTCACCCCTGGATCCCAGACTGGCGACTCCAGGAATTTGCACAGCTGTCCTGTGCAAACCTATAAAGAGGTCACTGTACTCGATTAGGGCTGTACTGTAACAGAAGGCGCTAGGGGGATTTCCTGGGCAGGATTCCATGTGTCTCGTAATTTTGTGTGGTATGCAGTTTAAGGGAGAATCATGGAAGAGTGTTTTTAACCACAGGTGCATTCTGCATTAATGTGTGCTCTGAGATGAAGTTCATAGCTGTACAATGGCGTTTTCCCATTAAAATGTGAGCTTGTGACCTCAGCCCATTAGCCCACTATCTGGATACGTCTCGCATGGATCTCCGGAGAGCCTAATACTTTCTGCTGTCTCTAAGTCATTGGCTTGCCTTCTACGGCTCTGTCATTGGAAAGCATTTAAACACCCAGTGAATGTTGTCCTGCTGGCCAGCGTCCCTCGCAATACAGAAGTTTTGGTTTCCCTGAAGTTTTGTCAATTGTCCCATTTGGAGCTTGGTGCTGATACAATTCAGGGTCTTATTCTTTTGGTCTGCTTAGAGGTTTAGTTCATACTTCTAAAAGAAATCGGTCACAATAACGAGCTTTTCTATTCTGGTATTTTATAGACCTGCTCCGACCGTGCATTGGTGATTTCAGTGCTGCTCTTGTTGTAGTACCAGGGCAAATATGAATAATTAAATATGGTTAAATATGAATGAATTTAGATTACATTAAACCTATAACACCTAATGAAGTGACCCATGTGGTCATTTGCTAATTCATGTTGGATAATCCTGACATTTCAGTAAGAGCACAACATGCAAAAAAAAAACCACCAAAGCAAATCTGCAAAGTAGGCAAGCTTGAGAAATGACTCAGGACAGTCCTAAATTATTTGTTTCTTTATACTTTGTAGGCAGCTCCTTTCTCCAGAATATACCGAAACCTACTATTCTCCTACTGGAATCCCAAATGTCCCTGCCTTTAAACCGCACTGTAAGTATCGTAGACAGAATGGGAGCAGGCTGGAGAGAAGGTAACATTTCTTCAGCTCTGATGCTTGCTGGAAGGGCTCATGGTGATCGGCTTCTCTTGAGTGACTCGTATGCACAGGGCTGTCCTTTTTGAGAGCAAGGAGGAATCGGGGCAGGTACCATATGCAGCCACCCCCTACTGCACTGCCCCGGTGTCGCTTCCCATTGCCGTGGGCCAGGAGTGGCAGCAGCCTGCATGGTGATAGAGACCTCAGTGGCAGCAGAGAGGTAGAGAGGAAGAGGATTTCCCACCTCAGCCCACTAGCCCAATACCCCCCCCCCCACACACACACACACACACACACACACTCTTCAATCTTTGGGGGCAGAGGGGGCACGCTCTTGTTGATATACTCCAAGCCCCACACCCTCCTAGGGTCATGCTTACATATGCACATTCCACACCATGCAATAACACCTCCCACCACCAGGGGACACCCTTACTCAATAAGCCACACTCTTTTAATGCTTTCTTGGCTGAATGAAAGGTGGCAAGGGATTTTTTTTTCTCCTGCCACATTTTATGAAAGTGAAACATATTTCACTGGAAGGGTTTTTTTTTGTTTTTTTCATAAAAGATAAGAATAGCAGGTTTGGTTTAATGTCTAGATGACATGTGCTACATCTTTGTTCTGGCACATTTCTTCATTTTGTAGATCCCTCATTTTATAACCCATCCATGGCAGTGACATTCCTTGACCATGGCTCTTAGAGCCTGGCATGAATGCACCCTGAGCCTGGCCTGCAGGTGTCGCTGTTGTGTGATGGTTGGGACTTCCCTCTGTCCCAGCAACTGTGATCATCTTTGCAGCACTTATAGCTTTTGCTGCCATAAGGAGGAGTAATCAGATCAGGGATTTGAACCCAGGTGTCTTGCACTACAGTATGTAGTGCTGCCATGAGACCCTGGCCAGTCCACAATTTTCCCTAAAGGTAGTTGAATAAAGGTCTGTTGATAAAAATAAAGCCATAGAGAAAAAGGGTTTCTTCTACTGTGTGTGCTGCTATGCACACACAAATATGTTACAATAACGAGTTAATGTTGCTTCTTTTAGGACTATTGCAAGTAATGGAATTGATTACTATTCTGTCTTGGTACATAAATGCATGGTTAACTGATTCTTGTCATGCAATACCAATGTAGATACAATTTTTTTTTGTAAAGATGCGAAACTTTTCTTCTGTTCTTTCCTATATTAGTAACACAAAAGCTAAAACAAGAGGGGAGGCTGATATGCAGAGAGATTTAATTTTTTGGAGGTTCCCAAGCCTGCTCGAAGGGTCCCTCAACTATTTTGGTTTTCAGGATATCCCCTGAGAATATGCATGAGACCAATTAGTATCCAGTGGAGGTATTGCATGCAAATATATCTCATGCATATTCACGTGATCCTAAAAACAAGACTGGCTGAGGACTGTGAATACAGGGTTGGGAACCACTGCTCTGAAGTACAGAACAGAGCCTATAAAGTTGACTAGTCTGAGCCATTTCTGTTTAATCCCCTTATGTAAAATATCCAGAATATATTAGTTTTCATGCTCACGTCTGGGTCCTGAATCAAACAATATTCAAGTGATAGGCTTCATTTTCAAATGAATTCAAAGTAGCTGAAAAGTACTTTGAGTACATTTCAAATTGTTACTTTGCTTTCTGAGCAGTCAGTAACAGTAACTAGTTATATTACTTGTGTCAGTACGAGTAATAACATGCTTTAGCCACTTTCAAAAACAAAATGTTTGCTTCGCTGGATAGATTTCCCAGTTGGGTTTGATATTCTTCTCTGCCTCTGCCGTGTGCTGGAAGGCCGGCTCTGGACAGCTGGGCTCTCACTCGATCCCTCTTTAAGATTTGCTGAGCTCAGAGCCTTTGCTGGATTTACACAAAGAAATGAATTGGCTCGGGAGCCAAGGGACACATGAACTCATCGCATGCCATGCGGGACTCTGCCCCGTGGCAGCTAGAAAGAGAAGGTGAGGGCTGGAGAAAGGGTTTAGTGTCACCCGTTGACTCCCGAGTATTTCTTTGTTGCTTGGCGCATCAGAGACCCTGCCCTGAACTGAACCCAGAATATCCAGGAGGGAATTTTTGTACGAGGAGGAAGGAAGGAGGTGCCTGGTCATCTCACTCGGGAGGGAGTAATCAAACCGCCCACGTTTCTGCAAAGCCTGTGGATAGCTTTTTCCCGGGGGGGGGTTGCTGAAACAATCAAAGCTTTGATGAAAGTTTTGCTTTGATTATTGCCTCACATAAAAAGTGCTGGCAGAGATTTGCACCTGCCTTTTCAAGGGAAAAATTTGTGATTCTTAAACTATCCACGCAAGTGCCTCCCCCTAACCAAATCCTACCCTGGGAACACCTCTGAAAATATGTGGAGAAAAGTGCCCTTATTGCTCATGTAGTGGGTGAGCAGTTAATGTTTAGAAAAGCCCTTTTCCACAGGTTGTTTTTTGTTTTTTTTTTACCCGCAGAATGGGTTTTCATTGTTGCCCTCTTCGGGGGGACAATTTTCAAACTATCCACGTTTTTGATTTGAAACGTGGCCGCATGCGGGTTGAAATCGACTGGAAAAGGATGCGCGTAGCGTTGAAAATGCCGTCTACGCTCGTGCGTTTCCTCTCCTGGCCTTAGCAGTGCCTCCTCTCAGTGCGGCTGAAAGTCAGTCACACTGAGGATGGGCAATTTTCAGTCGGCGGAATTAACACAAGTTGCTTTTTTTTTTTTTTTTTTTTTTCACTGTCATAAAATCACTTTGAAAATTGCCCTCTTAACTGGTTCTGAGTTTGGAAGAGAACTTTGGCACTTCTGTAAGAGCAGAGGTAACATCAGTCTGTCTATGAAATCCATTGTGTCTGCGTTCTCTGTCGCAGTTGAAGTTTGTACAGTCTGACCATTAGAAACATGTTTTTGGAAGAGCTAAACAGTTTTAGAACATAAAAGATGCATTGTACAATTGATCTATTCGGTTAGTCAGAATGCATAGCTGTGCACGATTTAAAGACTGTTCTATGCTAAACTCCAATTTTGCACAAAAAAAAAATGATTCTCTGCATCTGGACATCAAGGGGTCCACATTCAAAGGCATTTGGCCAGTCAACTTGTCATTTTTTTGTGACTAAATGCTGACTTTTGAATATTGTGGGCACTTATCCAATGACATTTTTAGCCAGATAACTCATTATCTGGGGCATTCCAGGGCAGAGTTAAATTAACCAGATAATTTATCCGGCTGATCCTTGTCATGCCATAGAGTAGTCCTAAAGTTTGTTGGATAAATGTCTCTGGCTAACTTTAATTTAGTTGGGTATTTTCAGTAGCACTGCTTGTGCCACTGATTATACCAACAAACGGCCGATACAGTAAAGTACGCGGGACAGCGGGTGAATCTCTCTGCGCGCGCACAGGCCACTCTCCTGTGCACGCGATTCTGTATTTAAATGAGGCCCGGCAGTAAAAACAGGCAAAAGGAGGCGCTAGGGACACTAGCGCATCCCTAGCGCCTCCTTTTGGACCGAAGCAGCGGCTGTCAGCGGGTTTGACAGCCGACGCTCAATTTTGCCGGCGGGTTTTCCGAGCCCGTGGCTGTCAGCAGGCTCAAGAACCGACGCCGGCAAAATTGAGCGTTTTCGACCCGACAGCCGCGGGCCGATTTCAAAATTTTTTTTCTTTTTTTACCCTTCGGGACCTCCGACTTAATATTTCCATGATATTAAGTTGGAGGGTGCACAGAAAAGCAGTTTTTACTGCTTTTCTGTGCACTTTCCCGGTACCTGGAGAAATTAGCGCCTACCTTTTGGGTAGGCGCTAATTTCTGAAAGCAAAATGTGCGGCTTGGCTGCACATTTTGTTTTCTGAATCGCGCAGGAATACCTAATAGGGCCATCAACACGCATTTGCATGTTGCGGGCGCTAATAGGTTCGGGGGATTGGACGCGCGTTTTCGGCCCCTTACTGAATAAGGGGTAACGCTAGTGTGTCGAAAATGCGCGTTCAATGGCGGGTTAACGGTGCGCTCCATCGGAGCGCACTGTATTGTATTGGCCCGAAAGTTAGCTAAATAAGTTCATCCGTCTAACTTTGCTGACTGGACAGCGGCTGCAAATAGACCCCTTAGTATGCAAGGAAGAAGCTTTTTTCTTACCTGTCTGTGTCTAAAACACTGAAGGATCAGACTGTAGCATATTGTCAATATGTGACACTGTTACTAGATTAGGAGAATTATGGTACTGAATGCATATGTTAATCTATTTGAAGGATAACTGTATGTGTTCCTAGAAAAGAGTTGGCCAACTCTTCAACAGCCACAAACAGGCCTGATTTTCTGGATATCCACAATAAATAAGCAGGAGATAGATTTGCATGAACTTGCCTCTATTATATGCGGATATATCTCCTGCACATTCATTGTGGGTATCCTGAAAACCAAACCTGTTTGTGGCTCTTGAGGACTGGAATTGGCCCCCCTGCTCTTTCTTTCATTGTTTGACCTGTGTGGTCTTTGATCTTATTTGGAGTAAAGACAGAGCCTGGACACATGTTGTTGATTTTAAGCCCCCTATTCACACACTGGTGCAAGAAAGGAATCTGACTCTCAGGATACATAAAGTATCTCTCCTAGAAACACAGATTCCTAGAAATATGATGGCAGAAAAAGACCATATGGCTCATCTAGTCTGCCCATCCATGTAATTTATCTAGCCCTTACAAATAATAGATTAACACATATACTGAGTACTGTAATTCTCCTAGTCTAATGGAAGTACAATATAGTATCCACAGATCAAATGGACATGTTCTAGACAGGTGGTAACAGTACGTCTATCTTATTACTGAAGAATTATTGTGGACGATCTGATGCTGATCCAGTTTTATCACAAGAATCTGAATTCTCTTCTCTGGGGGTTATAATTAGCCCGTCGATTTAATGCAAACAGCTTCCATAAAGGGAACATGCCTACTACAACGACCTGAGTTGCCGAGTGTTTATATTTACTATAACAATGCTTTTGCATTACTGAAACGTGGTGGACACAACATGCACAATTTACTTTTATCATTTTAAAATCAGAGTTCAGGTGGTTGGCATTTTTCTGCAATGCTCAGGAGGAGGGCGGGGTTCAAAACCCTGCAGGTTTAAGCAATGGCTAAAGATCTGCTCTGTCCGTGCTCACATTTTACATTTCTTTTGCTGCCCCCCAGGAGCACTGCTATTACCATGGCTCCGTGAGAGGGCTGCAGCGTTCGAGTGTGACACTCAGCACTTGCAGAGGAATAAGGTAAGAGAAGCAGTGGGGAAAACCTGTATAATCCATTGAACCGGGTCAGGTCGCTGCCTCTGACTCCTCCCCTCCCTGGGTCCAAGCACCTCCCACCCACACTCTTGCAGGTGGGGACTGCACACTGCTTGTTTATTACCATGTGAAAGATCTATCTTTCCTCTGGGACTCTGCCGAGGGGATGCCGGTTATATTTGTACATCCTCTGCCAGAGGAGCAATAATAAAATTCAGACCGCGTTCCCGCATGCAGCTTAGACGCGCTACAGCTGTTAGCGAATGTTTGCCATAATCTCCGCTTGGAAGCGGCAGGCCTCGAAGGACCAGGGGCTGCTTGGATGAAGCCAGTCAGGAAATAATTCTGCCCAAAAAAAAAGGCCCAGCTGATCTTAATGAGGAAGAAATAGCTCATGGTATAAATAGGAGAGCTTGCAGCCACCTGTGACATATCATAAATAATCAGCCCTAGAAGAAGGCAGTGCACCAGATCGTTTTATCCGGTTTCATGCTCTTTATCTCTAGATGCTGCGAGTGAAATCCTTTTTTAGGGGGGGGGAGGGGGTGCCTGGTAGCTCAACCAAAGCCAGGGCAGCATTGTGAGTCTTCATTCACAACTGGGATTTCCCCCCCATTTTATAGAACCTTCCCAATTCCCTTGTCCCGGTGATTTCAGCGGCAGTCCTGGACCAGAGGCCATGTACCGGAGCTCCTTCTGGAACCCTGCAGTCCATTGGCCCCAAATCCAGCCAATAGGTGTTGCTTCCCCTCCGTCCCCTCGCCTGGGTGCTGTGATCACTCCATTTGCAGGATCCCCCAGTCAGCTCGGAGCAGGGCGGAGTCCTGAGCCCGAATTCAAAGCCAGGTGCTATTATGCAGCACTGCCCCCGGACCATCCTGAGTGGACCTTTCTAATGAATCCTTCTGCGCCGTGTTCCCAGGAAGAGACCCTGCAGCCTGATTCATTCAGGATCTTCTCCCCCACCGCAGTCACGGAAAATACCTTGCTAACAAGAATAGGGTCAGTGATAAACATGGCGAAAGCTGAGATCTTATCTCTCTCAGATTTCTGTCCCATAGCATGCCTCAGCATTTAACTATTGCTAACTTTATCGATTTCTCAGGAGGTTTGTAACCTGGGTGTCATTTTTGACACCAGACTCTCTTTCCGGCCACAAATTAAACAGGTTGTGCGATGATCTTATTATATAAACTACAAATGCTATGCCGCCCACATCCGTTTCTAAAGAAAAATGAGCTGAAGACGGTTGAACGCTCTATGGTAATGTCGACAGTGAATTATTGCAATGCACTATATGTGGGTTTATTTACCTGTTTACATGGTTTGGGCACTTCCATGTATCCAAAATTCCGCTGTTTGAATTGTGGCGGGAATTGCAATCTCCCAGCACATATAAAACCTTACTTGTTAAAGTATCATGGGTTCCCAGTTATCTGGAGAATAAAATTCAAAGTTGCGTTCTTGGTTTTTAACGATATCAGTGGCCTAGTCTCACTGTTTTAACTCTGCCCTAAATAGTACCAACCCACGAGGACCTTAGGATCAAGTTCACAAATGTTATTGCATGCTCCATCTTTCAAAGTAATTTGACTAGATGAGTCACGAGAGAGGCTGTTTTATGTTCAAGGACCTTTGATCTGGAATTCCTTACCACAATATCTGAAAAGCGAAACTGGGCTATGAAAGTTCAGGAAATTGATAAAGGCCTTTTTCTTCCAACAGGCTTTTACTATATGAGGGTAGCATTGTGATAAGCTAATATGACTTGGAAACAGCATGGGCATGGTCAAGTGCAAGTGATTTTTTAGTTTTAGGTAGCATGATGAGTGTGTAAAGTGAGTCATGTTTAATGCTTTTAATGTTGTGTTTTTAAATGTTTAATTGTGAATGTATTATTTTTAAACAGCCTAGAAATGTTGATAGGCGGTTAATACATTTTTAAATAATAAATACTTTTGATAAGTGAACTCTCATTCTGCTTTCCATAAATTGTTCAACTGAGGGGAAAAAATCCCAGAACAAACCCTCCACTATAGTAATATTCTACAATACTTTGCCCGAGCATAGATTAACATTTAAACCAACATGGCTTTAAATCCATACATTTCATAATACAAACATATTACCTATGGGTCCACATTCAGAAGCATTTAACTGGATAACTAATACGTTATCTGGCTAAATCAATATTTATTTAAAAATGGATAGCCTGCCTAGATGGTTACAATCTGTACACATAATAAATAAATAATACTTAAAAACCATCAAAACATAAAATCATATTTAAAAACAAAATATAACCCATTAAAACAGCAACGTTAAACATTTAAACAGCACAAAAAAACAGTCCGCATCAAATAATTGTTGCGCTTCTCGCCCACAAAACTCTCAAGTTATTAAGCACTCCCAGCAGTAAAAGACAAAGTGACAGATTGAAGAATAGGCCATACTTGTCTTGAAATCTAACTGATCAAATGCACAGCCAAATAAATGAGGGCCTGATTTTAAAAAGCATTTACTCGAGTAAAAACCAGGTTTACTGGAGTAAATTCACTTTACTTGAGTAAGTGGGTTTTTGAAAATTGCTACAATATATGCCATTGACTTGTCTATAGGATTTACTCACATAAGTGCACTTGAGTAAATGGCTTTTGAAAATTGCTACAATAGTAGCTACATTTACGCATGTAACTCCTTTTGAAAATTACCCCCTGAGTTTTTAGCATTTTCCAGAATCTTAAGATGTCCCAGCCTTTGTCTAAGGCATCTCATTCCAGTGTGTTGGTCCTGCCACATAAAAATAAATGCTCTTCATTCCGCCAGTCTTGCCAAATGCACAGACGGCACTTCTAATAAGTTACGTGAAGAAGATCTCAGTGTACGGGAAGGCTGATAAACCTTTAGAATAGCATTAAAACAGGCTGGAGCCAATCTGTGAATTATTTAAAATAAAAAACAATAGAAGAACCTTAAAATGTATTCTCCAAAATACTGGTAACCGGTGCAACTTTATTAGAACTGGTGTAATGTGCTCATAGAAGGATGAGCTAGCAGCAGAATTCTGGAGTAACTGGATTGCTCTCAAAGTAGACTGGGATAAACCAATATAAAGGGAGTTGCAATAATCAGTTGTTGACATAACGAGAGCATGCACAACTATTTTTAAAATCAGTCTCATTAAGAGAAGGTTTGACATGTCTAAGACAAAGCTTGAAAAAAAACCCAATTTCTTTACAATGCTATTAACTTGGGACTTCAAAGACACAGAGGAATCCGTGATTGTTTCTACGTTTCTGGTTTGCGATAAAATCGGGATATTAATATCTTTGAAAATTAGAAAATCTGGAGGTTCAATCACAGGGAATCTAGAGAGAACTATCTCAGTCTTTTTGACATTTAACTTTTTAATCCAGCTAAATTTTGGCCGGATAAGTTAGGGGCATTCCGGGGGCATAACTGGGAGGAGCTGAGTTAGCCAGATAAGTTATCTCCCTAAGGGAGTCATTTTCTATTGCTTATTGCATGCGATAGCTTGCCGGGGAGGGGTAGGAGTTAGGGCGGCGAGGAGGCAGACGCTGCGATGTCTTCACTGGCGTCGATAAGGTAAGCACCGTTATCGTCGCCAGTAGCGCGCTCAATAGCACCACCTTTCACGGTGGTGCTATTGGGTGCGAAAGCCGGCAGCGATAACACTGTGGTGGTGCGATGGCTGCCGGCTTTCACAGGCCCATCCCCCCCCCCCGTCCCCCCTTTTTCGCTGGATTCACTATTCTGCATTAGACTGGTGAATCCAGGCCTGAGTTTGGCCATCCCAGATAAACGTATCCAGCTAACTTTAAAATAGCCACATCTATTCAGTGCTGCGGCCACATTTAGGGGCAATTTTGAAACTACACATGGAGGTTGTAGGTCCATGAATATTTATGTATTTTGTTATTTTATTATTGTAATTTCTAAACCACTTTGATTTTATGTGACAAGGCAGTACCTGCGAGCCTGCAAGTTCACTTTCAGAACAGGCCAGCAAGGGAACATGGCTGCTTCCAAATGAAATCCCTGTGTGTACGTTCTCTCCTCCAACCTAACCCTGTCCATTTTTCTCTGTGGGTTAAGTACTTTTACCCACACTAAGGTGGGGAGAATGCAATCTTTACATGTCATTTTTACCTCTGTAAAACATTTGAAAACCTGCCCTCCCCACACACTGTAACCCAGAGAAATGTTTCTTACCATATGCAGGGAGCGCTCTAGGGCCCCTAGTTAGTGGTGGCTGGTTCCCTGGGAAGGGCTGGTGAGTGAAGGCTTGAGGAGCTGTCTCAGTATTTTTTCTTCTTCTCCAATTTGCCACTGCCTGCAGTGGAAGGAGAGTCCGGGCCGGAGAGAGGAGTGCAGCAGGAGTGCTTCCAACTGGCTCCCAATGCGGGAAGAATCTGAGGATGCGGCTGACAGTATAGTGCATGAGGCGCTATACCAGCCACTGGTGCTGAACGGGGCAGAAGCAAAGAAAGAGAGGTACAGAAGTGGTGGGTAGCTTAAAGCGTGCCATGCTGGGACAGACCAAGGTCCACTGAGCCCAGCATCCTGTGTCCAACAGTGGCCAGTCCAGGTCACAAGTATTTCAAAAAGTAGATCGGTTTCCTGCTACTGACTCCCGGGGATAGTAATAGCTTTCTTTCTCTGGCTAATAATGTTTTATGGACTTGTCCAAATCATTTTTTTTTTTTTTTATATTAAAGCTTTTATTAGCAAGCATAGAAAAGAACATCCAAATCATTTTTTAAAGCCAGATATGATAATTGTCTTGACCAAGTCCTCTGGCAACAAATTCAACAGTTTGGTGGTGTGCTGAGTGAAAAGATAAGATTATGTTTTAAGTTGGTAGTTTCATGGAGTATCCCCTTGTTTTAATATTATTTGAGAGGATAAATATCTAGCCTTTATTTACCTGTTAATTAGTTTATTTAACTTAATTTACCATCTTTCTTCAATAAGTTTCACACCACTCATGATTTCATAAACCTCTCTCATGTCTTTTCCAAGCTCCCACTGCTGCTTGGAGATTCTAGGGAGGAGTCTTGGTGCTTGATGGGCATCCCTGCTGGGTTCCATTGAAGGTGTTTCAATGAAACTGGCCCTGGTAGAAACAAATGTCTGAGACCAGAGGTTCCAGTGAGAAGGAAAGTCTCTTTTTTGGGGGGGAGGGGGAGGGGTATATTTTGAGCATGAAGAGCATTCTTGGAAGGCTCAAGCAGGCTCGAGAACAGTGGCTCGAGCTTGGGGGTAAGGTATCATTGGTCAGAAGACTGTTAGCAATCCTAAAAAGAAGCACTGTTCAGCACATTAACTTGGGGGTTTTATGTATAAAAAGAAAGACTGCCTAAGTATTGATCTGCAAACCATGAAAGGGGGGGGGGTGTTGAAACGTTTGCCCTGGATGTGATACCAGGCTTAACAGCCTGAGCGAATGAGGCCTTGACTGTATAATCCTGAAGTATATTACCATAGAGAAATATAAGTTACATTTACTAATTACATGAAATTCTGTCAAGTAAGGTAAGAAAACATGTTTTGAAAGGACAGAAAAATACTTAATAAAAAAAAAATGTGAGTAAAACTGTGGGATATTAAACCTCTTTGAGAGAGACGTGAAAGGAAAAGGACAAAATATCTGCAAGTAAAAATAGTCCCGAGACAGTGAAATTGAAACTCGGGACTTTCTAAGGCTGATTCAAACTACCCCGTTGAAGCAGAATCCCCAGGAAGTGACACCGTTTAGCAGCAGCAGAAACAAAGATCCTGTAAAAGCAGCGACAGTTTGGATAAGAAACTATTTCACTAAGACTCCTTTTTGAAGAGTTTCTGAGAAAACAGAGGGGGAAACACACAATCATTAAGATAATTATACTTCCTTTTTTTGAAACCAAGGCAGGGGGAAGAGAGTGACTTGAGGAAGAAGAGAGTGAAGGTTTGAAGTAAGAAATGCATTTCAGAACAGAGTGAATTTTGCGACATTTATTCATTTTAAGCAGGGTTGATTTAAAGGCTTAAATTATCCGTGGAATTTTGAGATGGTGACAACTTGCTTTGCCTCAGAGGAACTGCAGAGCTTTTGATTCTTGTGAAAAGAGCTGCTGCATTTCTTTTTACACTAAAAAAAATTAACTTTAGAAATATCTTTAGGGAAACACTTAATAATATAGTTCATTTAAACAATAGCTGGCTTAACCAGTTATGGCAAGGAGTGAGGGAACACGCTTTCTAGTTTGCGGAAGTCATGCGTGATGTCTGTGTAGTCAGTTTTTTCTCTTTCTTTCTGGGCCGATACAGTACAGTGCGCTCCGGCGAAGAACACTGTTACCCCGCAATTGGATGCGCGTTTTGGACGCGCTAGCTTTACCCCTTATTCAGTAAGGGGTAATAGCGCGTCCAAAATGCGCGTCCAACCCCCCCGAACCTAATAGCGCCCGCAACATGCAAATGCATGTTGATGGCCCTATTAAGTATTCCCGCATGATACAGAAAGTAAAATGTGCAGCCAAGCCACACATTTTACTTTCAGAAATTAGTGCCTACCCAAAGGTAGGTATGAGTAGAATAATTTTTATTTTTTTTTAAATACAGAACTCTCTTTGTGAGGTCTTACAGTTACACTTGGTTATACAAAGCAAGTAAAATAAAAAATTAGTAACTTATTAGAATGGGTTTCTATGTGAGGACTAAGCTGAAAAGAAAACATGCCCAAAGACATTTTCAGGAGAAAATAATCATGGATATAGAATTTTTTATCTGATATTGTTGGACTGCTTGATCCTGAGATCCTGTAAAGAAGGGAGAAGTGACATTTAGAAAAGAACAGAGAAAATGTGCCATAATTTTTACATAAGTTTAAGAATGACTTCCATGCTGGGTCAGCTTACAGAAGGAAAATAAGAATAAATGAATATAGTGTTAAACAGATGTATGCATATAAATTTGCTTTGAAAATTCTGGCTTAAACCTGCCAGTAAAAAATACTGACAAATGTTAGCCTACGGAGACTTGTTGAAATTACCCTCCCTAAGTCTTGATGAAATATGTAGGGTAATATTATCTAGACTAAAGGTGGGGAGGGGGAAAAGTTGTTTGGCCTCCGTGCATTGCTCACCATAGGATTTTTGTCTTGATCCTTGTTTAGTTGACGTCCGTTTGAAATCATCCATTTTGTCACTGTCTTGAGGAAATGGTTAAAGAGTGCTGCTGTTTTATCCCATCAGGCTTGTTGTCAGCATAGCTTCTGATGATGGTGGTTAAGGATGGGAGATGAACATTTGAACAAGAAGGCGGATAGTAGGGAGCCTTAGGGGACTCCCCAGAGCAGGAGTTAAAGTTTGGAGGATATTGTGTGTACCAGGTTGTTACCTGGTGTCTGTTAGTCAGAAAAGATTGGAACCAGGTTAGGGCACTGTCTCTGATGCCTAAGTTTTTCAGTTTAAGCAGGATTTCATGCCCGACCACGTCGAATGTGACAGAGAGATTACCAGGAGGTTCAGGAAGCCTGATCCTTCCCATTGATCATCAGTAGTCGCATGTCATTGATGAGTGATATGAGAACTGTCTGACTATATTGCACCCTCTGTGGAATTCTGTTTGGGTTTCGCCTAAGTTAATGGTTTCTTCAAGGTAATCTCTCAGCTGTCTAGTTACCGTGGAGTGTGCTAAGGGACATAGGCTGGGCAGTTTTCTTAAAGCCCATTTTTGCAGGTAGCTTACCTTCTAAATGCACGCCTCACCCCTGTGGCCGTATGTACAAAACACTGATTCCATAAAGTGCTATAAATATCTGTGCAACTTGGCCGACCAGGAATTTCAAAATAAGACAAATGCTGGGGTCCCAAAGATACAGCATGATAAAAGGTACTTCTCAAACGCACAGAGAGAGTTGGTAGCAGGAGTGAGTCTGGAAGTCATGTTGCAGGATTCCCCCGAGTCCAAGCCAATACTCGAACCACAACACCACATCTCAAAAAATCCTAACAGTCTCTGATTTAAAAACAGAAGTATTGCTTTGTTTCTCAAAATATCAACTTGCCGGTTTCTTCACTCCATTTTTCCCTCTGATATTATTCCCAGGTCTCTTCCCCCCTATCCAACTCTCTTATGTTGTCCAAGGATATTTTATTCCTTATGTGGAATTGTGCATCTTCCATTTTGGATACGCCCTTTATTTTTTGTTTAAAACATTTATTCAACAAAAGATATTCAAACATTTAAACTCAGGAGTCATGTTTACAAAATATAATCTCAGTATTATAATGCAACATAACCCATAATACATAACAAAATTGGTAAGGATTAACCCCCTCGTTTCCTTTTTTTTTTTTTTTTTAAGGTATCACCCTTGAAACCCTTTATTTTTTAAACATTCCTCTGCAGAGGTCTCTTTTCAGCTGTTGAATGCACTGCTCGCAGTGCTGACACAGGTTTCCAGTGATGAGGAGCACCCCTGCTGAATTACAGCAAGCCCATAAAAGTGTGAAGGATTATATAGGAGAAACATTTGTAAATTGTTAAACATTGAAATCTTCCATACAAATGAGATGATAAACCAGAAAAAAAAGATAGGGAATCTTGACAATTGTATTTCTTGAGTTAACAGAATATTTTAGTGGTACAGATGTTTTAAACATTACAGACATGGTAGGGACTCCTCTAGTAATCTGAGCGTATGTAGCAGTTATGGGAAACTCTGCCTTTGGCCATCTGTTACGTAGTTTAATGAAATATTTATTGAAAGACACTGGGATGAATAGTATAAAGAAGTGATTTGTGTCGGCACCCACTGCTAGGGCACACAAAGCCTGCTGCTGTGTGTCCAGCGATGACTTCATTGGAAGGTCCCCAGCCTCAGAGTCACACAAAGCAGCGAATCCTTACATTGGCGAGAAAGCGGGGCCTTTCTAAGATGTCCAGTATCTTTTCTTAGCCATGGCCGCAGGCACCGATGTAAGGACCAAACATATCTTTTCAAAAGATGATTCTCATTTTCTGTGTCCTTAGAGCACTCAGCATACATTCGCTGACGCTGTTATATGGATTTTGGTTTTGCAAGCCACAGAGGCAAACAGCAATCTGAGCTGCTGATAATGCAACCTCCGCTAGGACCAGCCACAGGAACTCCACAAGGCTGGCAGCTCAAGAGTCCCTCCACAAAATTAAAAACCCTCTTCTCCTTTTCTAAATTATGGTTGAGGAAACTGCCTATCTCCTCTCCTCCTCTGAGCTCATTACTTGCTCCTCCGACTAATTCCACTGGACCTACCTGCTCTACTGACCCATCTCAAGTAGTTTGGCTTTAAAAGGGAGGAGGGAGATGGGACAAGAATTAGCAGAGCAGGTGGGGTCCAGTGAGGGTTTTCTGAGTGATTACAGCGTGTTTGAAAGCAGCAGGAACATTTGCAGTGGAAAGTGATAGCTTGGGGATGTGACAGATGGAAGGGATGACTGCAGGGAAACAGAGTTGAGGAGCTGGGTGGGAATGGGGGTCAGAAGAACAAGTAGTGGGTTCAGAGGAGGAGAGAAGATGGGCATTTTCCTCCACTGTGATCACAGAAAAGAGAAGAATGGAAGGGAGGGATTGAGTGGAGGTAGACGTAGTCTGGTTGAGAACTCAAGACTAATTTTGTGAATCTTTTCAGTAGTCTGTTATAGTCTGGGAAGAGCGTGGAGAGAGTGGGGTGACAAGTGAAGGCAGTTTAAAAAGGGAATTGAGCGTGCTAAAGAGACGGCAAGGGTTGGAGGCAAAAGCTTGTCAGATGGACAATAGAAGACTGGAAGGAGGAGCATGAATTTGAAATGAAGTTGGCATGGGCACGGATTTTAGCCAAAGATGCTCTGCAGGGCAGGCACAGGAACACAGTAAGTGAATTTTGGGGGTGGGCCAAGGCTGGGATTTGGTGCACCTTATAGGGTAGGTAAGGGGAGGGAAAAGGGTGTCTAAAGCAGAAGAGTATAGTGTAAGAAAGATAAAGAGGTCATGAATGTAGGTAACCTTGATGGAACTAGAAACATGAGAAAGGAAGAGAAGAGGGAGATAGGAATACGATTGGAGGGATAATGATTTGATGTGCACAGATGTAGTGAAAGTTGCCTTGGAAGTCCAGGATTGGAATTAATATCCCCAGCTGAGAGTTGGAGGAGGAGTAGAAGAATATGGAGAAGAGAGATGGAGGAGTGATGAAGATGGGGTTATGTCAGGGAGAGTAGAGATGGCTTGATGCAAGGAAGAAAACTGAAGCCAGACAGAGCAGAATGGCAAGTGAGCAGGGCTGGTGCTTCCATTAGGCAAACTAAGGGGACACCTAGAGCGCCAACCCTTGCGGGCAGCAAACTCTCCAGTGTGGGACCCTGGCTGCTAGTGAATGGATGAAGAAAAGAGGGAAGATGTATTGGGGAGGGCAATGCTGGGGATGGAGGGGGAAATAAGGATGGAACGTTCCCCCTAGGGCACCTCATATTCTTGCACTACCCTGCACGTGAGGTAAAGATAATGGAGACAGTAGACTTGAGATTAGTAATGGTTTGCAGCAGGAAATAACATTACAAAGGATTAGCATCAGGAAGAGTAGATAGAGTGGAGCCATAGGAAATGAAAGGAAGGAAAAATCTGCTGACCTATGGCATGCACCTCCTGACTTAACTGCTGGAAGCCCAAGGGGGTCGGGATGTCCTCTGAGGCAGGTGGGAAAAGCATGCAAGTGTACTGCAAGCTCCCCAGTACCTGGCTGGCTGCTTGCGGAACATGGGGTGGGAGCAAGCCAGGCCTAAGGGGAGTGTGTTTACTTGTGAAGTCCACCACCGAGGCAGCTGGGAGAGGTATTAAGATGGGCTGCAACCTTCCCAGGACCTGCCAGCTCAACTATCTTGCAAGCTACACACACCCCTTGCCAGCTTGTCCCTTCCCCACATTTGTCTCTTTCATAGGCTGAGATCAAGCTGATCCAGTCCTAGTTTTACTCCCGTTGCACCTAAGGACTCCTAGTTCCAATTTCAAAAGGCAATGAGTTAAAGCCGGGATGGAGCCAATCTGTCCCACCAAAGTCTTGGATGATTCTCTTTCCTATTTATTCTCTTTTCTCCTTGCCTGCCATGCATTCATCTTGCTCCTTCCTTTTCTTTCTTTAAAAATATCACTCAAGACCTGCTCTGAACTTGACTATTAACCCCTCTCCTTCTTCAGCCATTAATGCCTCCTTTTTTCATGCTTCTGTTTTGTTTCATTTCTGAGAAGAAATAAGCCCTGAGTTTGGAAGCTCCTGCTCCATTACGTTTATCTCCCACCTTTTTTTGAACCTAAATGAGTCTGTGTGCTGATTACTCCTGAGAGCTCAGAACCCATTGCAGACATCGCACTGAAACACAAGAGCATAAATAATGCATTCACGTCTGCTTGTAGACTAGGGAAAAAGATCTGAGCACTCAAAATTAAAAACAAAATGTCACCAGTAACATGTATTAGGGATGCACAGTCATTTTAAAGAACATGGAAGATGCCAACAATATTTTGTGTCGATTCCCATCTGAAATGATATAAAACCAAACTAAAATATCATTGGTATTTTCTGTGTCGTTTGGTACCACAAGCATTATTAAATCATGTGGATTGGCACTTCCTGACTGCTGATCTCGTGCATTGCGAGATCAGCTGTCAGAACCCATGATTTAAAAAAAATGCTGGTGGCCCTGGCTTGCCAAGAGAAGAAGCAGCCCAGGCCTGCTGGTGGATCCTATCATGACAGAAGGTCTGGGTCCATGGGCAGAGTCTATCCTGTTAGTGGCCAAAGAGAAGGCCAGTGACTGAAGAGCGGAGATGATCTGTGGCCACTGGTGGAGCCCATCTCGCCAGCAACGGAGAGGAGGTGCAGGGTAGGCTAAGAGTAGGGGGGTTATCGGCTGTGGACAAATGCTGGAAGGAGAGGGCAAGTGGCAAGGACATGCTAGGGTGGGGAAGTGGGGTATAATTGTATTGCTATTATGGTCAGTGAGCACAGAGGAGGGAGGCACTCACTACTTACTGACTGTAACAGTAACTAAACAACAGAAATGAAAAAATGAAAATGATAGAAATGAAACAACAACAAAAGAAATAAACACAATTCTTTTCCCTGCACATCCCTAATGTATACAGTATGTAGTTTCAGATAAATCTTGCCTAGGATCCTGGCCAGGTCTTCATGACACTCTGTTGCCAGGACAGCCAGAGAGCCATCCTGTGTTTTGGGGAAGACCAGAAAGTTAAGGGGGTAGGCAAGAAACTGTGATATATTCTCTGTAACTGAGCAAGCAAGGGGGGAAAAAATGATGTGCTTGGAATCACAGGAGCCTGCTATCTGTGAAATCTGCACAGTGAACATTCAAAACAGGAACACAACAATATATGAAACTAAGAAAAAAAGGAGACCTGGAAATAAGAACAAAAGGAAACACAACAGAGCAAAAACACATAATTTGAGCCACCAGAATTGTATTGCTGCTTTAATTATAGCACTCCCTGTCTTCACTTCTGTCTGCTTTTGTCTGTCAGTTTTGGTGTGTAATGCATAATGCTTTGCTGTAAAATCATTAAAATGAATCAATCATAGATGAAATTGGATAAAACCCTGGGGACTTCCTAGCCTTGCTCTAACATTCTGGGGAGTAAAGGCAGAGGGGGGCATGTGGTATCTCTTTGCAGGAAGCGTACACTACAGGAAATGGTTTCAGACTTCAGCTGGAGATAAACCTTAGCCTTTCAGCACTGCTAAAAGTCACTTTGGAACATGAGGTCTTTGGGTGGCCTCCATATGGTTACTGTGACCTCTCTGACTTTTAACCTGAGGGTCATATTTGCTTAGTTTACAAGCTGCTAGTTTAATATTCACCCTCTCGGTCACTGAACATACTGCTCCCCTTATTACCCAAATCCTCTTCAGGCAGTTTTCAATCTGATGGTCCCAAGCTTAATACGATCTCATACAACAGAAAGTTTAATCCAAATACCAATAAAAAGCATAAATTGTTATGACGGTATTCTTGATGCATGTGTTGGATCAGATGTTTGGCTCCTGGATTTTTTTTTTTTTTGCACCAGTGGACATTTGTTGAGATCCTGTTCCTGGAACACTTGGATGGTTTCCAGTTTGGTTACATCATGAGCAGAGAATCCTCAGTTTGAGTTTCATAATCCAGTTTCCCAATAGGGTTAAAATGATATTTAATCAATAAGTGCAAACGATGAGAAAATTCTCGAATAGCCAAATTGTTTTTTCAGCAGCACAAGGAAGTTTTGAGATCATTAGAAGCATTTTCACCCATCTGCAGTTTTGAACTCCCATTTTACCTGGATTCTTACTACCCATGCAGAGGTCTTGGAGATGAAGCTGAAGGCTATCCTATGGCAGTTCAGATACCAGTCCTCCCTGGGCTTAAGTTGAAAGAAAACATACATTGTAACAGATGCAGAATCTCCACCTTTTCAGGAACTAAATCTTGTTTTATCATGTAAGAATTGTGAGTAATTATTTCCTCTGCTGTTCCTGATGGAGGGTCAGGATCCCCCATGCATAAAGGCCCAAGCACCCTATAGAATTCCTGGATAAGAGGATAAAGGCCCAATTAGTTCATGGAGGTAGGGGACCTCAGCCAACTGTTTGAATGTGCCATTCATTTCCTGCTGTCTTGACTTCCTTTCATCTCAAGCCATTTTGGATCTGCTTCAATCTGGCTTTTGCTCTCTTCATTGCACAGATACTGCTCTTGCCAAAGTCTCCAATGACTTCTTCATGGCCAAGACCATGGGCCTTTACTTGATCTTCAACTTATCTGCTGCTATTGATACTGTTGATCATCTTCTCCTTGACACAATGTACTCAATTGAATTCTGGGACTCTTCTCTATCCTGGTTTTCTTCTTACCCCTCCCATACTTTTTCTCTATCCTCTGGTGATTCTTCTTCCACTGCTGTTACACTATCAATCAGTTTGCTTCAAGGCTCTGTCCTGACCAAGCTAGAACTTCTGTCTTCCTCCCTCGGCATCTCCTTTCCCTCTTTTCTATCTCTGTAGATGGTGCTCTCATTCTCCTGGCTCCCTTGGCTTGCCACTTTGGGGCCATCTATGATACGTCTTCCACATACATCCAAAATACTGCTAAAACATGTTTCTTCCTTTCTAAGCATGCTACTAAAATGCACATCCACTCTTTATAACTTCCTGTTTAGACTCCTGTCACCTGCTCTTATGCTGAACCACCTTACTCCACTGCAATCTGTGCAGAATTCAGCTACAGACTTATCTTTCTTCACTGTCACTATGACCATGTAACCCCTCTTCTCAAAGTGCTGCATTAGCTCGCTGTCCACTTCTAAATACAGTTCAAGCTTCTATTACTCACCTACAAGTGCTTTCACTCTGCTGCTTCTCATATCTATCTTCATTTGTCCCTCCCTATACCCTTTCTCATGAACTCCGTTCATTGCATAAGTCGCTCTTATTTGTGCCCTTCTCCTACACAGCCAAGTCCCAATTTCATGCTTTCCACCTTGCTATGCCATAAACCTGTAATAGACTTTCTAAGTCAGTATGTAATGGTCTCTCTCTGGCCATATTCAATCCAGTCTACAAGTTCAACTTTTTAAGATTGCTTTTAACTCCTACTACTTCCCTATAATAAATACACTTCACATTGACTCTTGTTTGTCATATATGTTTGTTTTGACTAGATAGTAAGGTTCGTGGAGCAATAATGTCTTTTTTGTGTATATGTTCAGCTTTGCATATGTCTAGTAGTGGGTAGCCTAAACTGCTGAATTCCTCCCTGACCAATTGAAGGTACATTATTTCTTGTGCCTGGTATATCTAGATGTCCACCTACTAGGATGTATTGGTTGTTTTACTGTTTAATAATGGAAGTTATCAATCTTCCCTGTGACAGTGCCTGTGGATGGTATCTGTAAATATCTTGTACTTTTCTAAATAAACACTGCACTGTTGGAACCCCAAATATAGCTCTATGTCTGGGGAATAAGAACATCTGTAGGTTACTCTGAGCCAGTTTCCCAGCAAGACAACACAGGCAAGCTAACTCCTTTCTACAGAGGCACCTGGTCCCACTCACTCCAACGAGAATTCACCCTCCAGGTCCACAAGGACCACTAGAATCCTAACACCCCCTGTAATTTGGATATACCCCAACCTGGGGTTTCATCTGTATCTGCCTATGCATGTTGCAGATAGCTGTCTTCATTTTACATTGATCTCATATCATGGTTGCTTTGTTCTTTGTGCTTTCAGTGGGATGATATTATTGACCAAGAATCTCAGCTATATCATAGAGCCATTTCTTGGGAGCCAAGGGCCGCACCTGATCTACAGAAGTGAGCATCTGAAGCTTCCAGAAGGAGCTTGTGGACATCAGCATCTAGAAGCTCCTATGGCAGACTGGGCCACTGCATTTATATCCTCTGTGGGGTCAGAGCACCGCCGGGTGAGTAGTGCAAGGGGCATGTGGTTCTAGAGAAATGGTTAAGATGCTAAAGCTCTCAGGCCATGCATAAGAACATGCCAATACCGATTCAGACCGCAGTGTTCAGAAGACGCAAGTAAAAGGTCAATGGAGTTTGCAATCACAGTTCAGAGAAATCAAACACATCAAGCCTTCCAACAGCCTGAGTAGTTCACCCCACCACTCAGGTGGGAATCTTGCTTCTTTCTGGGGGCAGGAAAGAGCAGACGGTGAAAGCATTGATTTCTTTTCAAGTATCATCTTTCTTTCCTTACCTGTCAACAAAATTGATCAATTATTCTCATGGAGTTTGTTTAAAAAAAACTGCAGGCATCAGATGGCACAACTGCGATGCAAGAGGTGATGTAATGTAGATGAAAAGCTATAGCCTTGTGGGTAGAGCAGTGAGTGGGGGATCAAATTCCACCTCCTTTGTTAGTGACCCTGAGCCAGTCTTACTAATTCCTTAGATCAGGGCCTTAAATTTGGTGAGACTATGCACCAGGCTTACAGACCAAAGTCCCACAGTGCCGTATGCACATCTTTTAGCATGTGTCATTTTTGTGTATCTGTGTGTACACCATCTTGCCTTGCAACAAATCTATGCTTTAGGCAGAGCTTGAACTATTTCAGAACCGCACGGCTGCAAGAGGCTTTGCACAATTCTGTGTGTAATTTCCTTATGCACGGTAAATTGTACAGGGGATCTGTGCTAAGCAGGATGTCAACAAAAAGGGGGCATTTCGGGTGTCATTTTTTGTAGAGCAGACATTTAAAAGATATTTAAGCCTTGGATAAAGAGCAGAGTATTCTGGATTTTGCTCGACTTTTTACACTATTGAAAATGCTTCAGTTTGATTACTCCCTAGATAGACCAAGGAATTTTCAGTTATTATAATGCATTCCATGAAATCATTGCAGAGGAAGTGAGAATTATCTAAATACACACAGTTTAGGAATTTTAATTTTCAATATGTGTATACACACTCTCAAAACCATTAAAATTGGTGAGATTGACTATATAGGAATACCTTGTCAAACATCTAAATACTAATCTATCTCTTCTAGAAACATAGGAAGTTCGGATTTAAAGTGAGGGAATTTATGGTTTTGGGGTTTTCCAATGAAAACCAATTAATGGGGCCCTCCATGCCATACAGAAGACCTGGGCTCGGTCCCACTCCCTGGATGGGCAGGGTCCAGGGATGCTGTGGAGGCAACATTCACACCCTCTGAATGGGAGGGAAGGAGTCCCCAGCCATTGTACACTGGGACCAAAATCAGGGCCTTTGATTTCAGGGTTTCAAAGGGAGCCAGCCACCCATGGACTGTCAGTGCAATGACTGGAATACATGAATTTTGTGTGGGGAGGGGGGTTGTAAAGTTATTGTTACACACTTATGCTCGTAAAAAAAAAAAAATTGTTGAGTAGCAATGACGAGAGAAGGAGTTGTGTCTGTGCAAGACGCTGTCATTTCCGTTGACGTGACCTAATGAGATGCCACAGTGGCAACAGGCTATTAAACCATCTAGGTTTGTGCTTGATTTCCTTGCAGGTTAAGAGGGAAGATTTTCAGGGTATGAAATATGTGGAACTTTTCATCGTGGCAGATTACACAGAGGTACAAAAAAGTGATATGCATTACTTTATTTGTCTGATGGGTTTCCTATCTGGGAACTTATGAGTTCTAGTGAGATTCATGCGGATTCGTGTGTGTGTGTGTGTGTGTGTGTGTGTTTGCACATAATCTCCTCTTCACCAATTCAGAGTGGTATAGATCGGCCAGGGCAGGGCGGGTGGGGGGGGGGGGGGGGAGAGGAAGCGGCAGTTGGTCCACTCCTCATTCACCCATTTGTTTAGCTGTGGTGGCCACAGGCCCATCCAACCACAGCTTCCTCTTCCTTTATCTGGCTTGTGCGGGCTGGTGATGCACCGCCTCCTTCCAGCCTGCGCGGGCTAGCACTGATACCACCCGTGAGCAGGGAGAAGGATGAAAGCCAGAGGCAGCCTGGTTATTGCCAGGGATTAGTAAAACAGCCGGAGGCTCTGGTTGGTTACTGCTGCCCTGAATAAACTCGCTTCGGCGAGTCTCCTGAGACAGTAGGGTTCACAACGGATATATATATATATATATATATATATATATATATATATTTACAATTCCTTAAGGACTGGATGGTCAGTACTGTGCTCTTAGGGGCATGCTTTTGCTTGAAACAAAACGGGACATTTCAACGAAATTTCCGGTTTTATTTTGTTTTCAGATGAATGAAACAAAAATGAACAAAGTTTTTGTTTTGTTTTTCATTTTCATAATAAGCAGCCACCAGCCGAGCCCTGCCTTCACTTCCCTCCAGCCCCTCTCACCCAAAAATCCATTGCCAAAATTTAAGAATTCAAGGACCCAACTTATCTTCCCACTGGATATATGTCGACCCAGCTGTGGGGTCTGTAAAGTCCAGCTGGTGATAGGCGATATCCCCAGTCACTCCTGTCCCACTGGCTTGATAGTTCTTGCTTGTGATTTTTTTTAAATTGTTCCCCACTTTCAGGCCTTCTGGCCTCAGGGCTCATCAGTGCCGTTTTGAAATACTGACCCAGTGGGGCACGAGCAACTGGGGATCGATCCTGCCCCATTTAAACTTCGGAGAACCCCACAGATGGGGTAAGATGCATCTGGTGAGGGGTGGGAAGCAGACCAGTGGCCTTCTCTTTTTACATTTGGGTTTTTTCAACCCGGAGAGGAGGAGCTGCATTTCATTTTGTTTTGTTCATTACTTTCGTACTGTGACCAACCTAGGGTCCATGTTAGCCAGGGACTGAAGGGACCCTCGGTTTGAGCGTCCTGCCTAAGAACTCTCGTTGAGATGGGAGGGAGATATAAAATCAGGAAATAACCGCCCCTGGGCAGTTGTGAATGAAGGCTCGTGGCGGTGTTTCCCAACAAATGTCGGTTCCAACTGAGCTGGAAGCCTAAAGGACCAAGGGGGAAACCGTCGAGCAAGAAAGCAAGCAAAAAATCGTCAGGCATTCTGCGGTGTCCTAGAGAGTTGCTGAAAGTTACCTACGGTAGCTTCTGGTGGGAGAAGTTTGGTCATTCCTGGTTATTAAGCTTACACGCCACTGCACTCTGGGGTTTGCACGTCTGCCTCTCTTTGAAGTCAGCCCTACAGGTACCGAAATATACCAGGAGAGGATGTCAGAAAGCCAGGACTTGACCAGAGGCTGCCAACGAGCAATGTGTCTTTGTAAAGCAGGTCAGAGAGTGACTGATGCTCACTGCGTTGAGGAACTTCAAGCCAGGAGCTGAAATGCTTGCACTACAATGAGACCTGTTAAACAAAACAAAACACAAAAAAAAAGTCCATCCTAAGTCTTGAGACAAAATAATCTGCATACTGTTCTGCTGCTCAGGTCCCCTGAATTATTAAATGGTATGGATCTAGCCGTTCTTTACTGGGAGCAGGTCACAGGGGCATGTAGCTCTACTCCTGCAGTGACATAGATTAATTGCTGGCTGAGAGCTGGTCGCATGAGGGTGTGCATTTAGATAACACTCAACTTCTTTGCTCTTTGGAATAGCTCCAGGAGTAATCAGGTTTTTTTGTTTTTATAGGGTATTTATTTAATATGATAGATTTGACTGCACTGTGTGTTGGAAAGTGATGGCATCTGGTCTGTGCTTCCGGAGTGGATGCAGCGTCAAGAGAAACTGTGTCCACATCCGAGCCAGCTTACTGTTTGCTAGGACGAGCAGCTGTTTGCCTGAAAAAAACGAGGGATGCGAGTGCACTCTCGCAGTAACTCTTCTGTTCCCTGTGCTTAGTTTCAGAAACATGACTACGATTATCAAAGGACAAAGCATAAAATGGTGGAAGTCGCCAACTATATAGACAAGGTGAGAGCAGGTGTGCAGGCTCTGGGTGCGATCTCGTCGGTGGGACCAGTTCAGTTCTACTGTGTGTTGAAAGTTGACGCATTTCACATCCACCTCTGAAAGTGGATGGTCTTTCCGGCAGTCGATGCCCAATTAAAAAGAGGGGATTATTAGAGCAGTGGCTGGCTATGTACAGAAACATTATTAAGGAAGGGATTTGGGGAGCAGGAATGAATGCATTTTTTACTTGCTCTGGGTCAGATTAGAAAACTGGCCCAGTGCCTTCAACCACTGCGTGCCAGCCACTGCATCACACAGCCAACCTTATATGTGGCAACAGCAATGGGCTTGATTTTGCTACACCTTTATTTCCCATTCAGTGTCGATGGGATAAAATAAGCTTAGTAAATCAGGCCCTATGTTTGTCATATCACTGGCCATTATCTTATCAAGCAAAAAATGTTTCCCACTTTTGATTCATAAGGAGCGGTGAAGGAGGAGTGGAGTGGCAGTGGTGAGGCATGGGGGAGGAATGATGTTGATGGGGGATTGGAATGGCAGGAGTGAAGGTGATGAGCAGTGGAAGGAGGTGCGGACAGGAATTGGTGGTGGTGGAGACGGGGGGCTGAGGAGGACTGGTAGCAGCGGCAGTGGCACATCCTCGCCAGTGCTTCTCACCCAGGTCCTGACTGAGCTGCTTGAGCTGGCTGATAGGTTTGCTAGCTTGCACGTGAGGCTCCTGCCTCCTCTAAAACGAGGCCATGCATTAGCCACATAATTGGGCTTATATCAGACTAAAACACGTCTCATTAAGAATATTAAATATTTAACTCTCAGAACACTAACTGTTGCACTGGGGGGATGGCTTGATGGCCTGTGAGGGATGGCTTGAGTGCAGCAAAGTTAGTGACCGCAGTGCACATGGAATAAAGGCAAGAGTTAAGTTCTCTCTCTGCTTCTCCTTTGTTTATGTACTGAGGCAAAGACAAGGACATGTTTGCTCCTTTTTATTTCAGTTTTACAAATCTCTGAATATCCGCATTGCTCTGGTTGGCCTGGAGGTCTGGACTGATGGGGATAAGTGTAGTGTGTCTGAAAATCCCTACTCTACACTCTGGTCCTTTCTAGCCTGGAGGCGCAAGCTGCTAGCACACAGAAGCATGACAACGCCCAGCTGATCACGTAAGTCTCTTCTGTAACAACACGTTCTCTTATAAGGCTCATCCTGTGTCTAATCTTGGCCTATTCGGTGATGAGTGGGGATAACCTATGCGCAGGGGAAACTACAACACAGGTAGGGATCTTCACCTCTATGGGTCTTCTTGAAGCAAGGATCAGTGGAAGGTTTTAAAGGATTTTCTAAAATCAGTAGTGAGGCTTCTGATAAGAGTTGGATTGGGTATGTCAGGAGGGGAGTGTATTTGGTTCCAATATTCATTCCATGAAAATGAGGAATCATAAGCTCATTGATTCTGAATGTTTAAATCCATTAGATATGTCTTGCTTAAGAGAGTCTTGCGACAATGAATTTTCCTAATTAGTGTAATCAATGCCCAGATTTCGGTTAGCAGAAAATAATCCTTTTCATTTTTCTGCATGGGTCTGTTTGAGTGCACTGTGGCAAATGTGTCTCTCTTGCTTGAGTCCCTTTCTTCTCATGGGCAGGCTTTGAAATGACGAACAGAAGCCCTTGTTTCTTCCTGTTAAACTCTTGCCCTTTTTTTTTTTTTTTTTTTTTGGTTGTTTCAGTGGCCAGTCTTTCCGTGGGACAACGATTGGTTTGGCTCCTCTCATGGCGATGTGCTCTGTGTACCAGTCTGGGGGGGTTAATATGGTAAGCTGCGTCTACCGAACACCTTCCTGTGGTAGCAAATTCAGGTGTCCTGGTTCTATTATAAAAAAAAGGTTCTGGTCTTCAGAGCTAGGACCCCATTCTTCATTTATAATGAACAGTCCTCTCTAACTATCGCCCATTCCGCATCTTCTCTAGCCCTTCTAGAGGAAATGCCTGGTGGTTACATAGGTGATTGGGGCTGAAAGCCCATCAAGACGGATTTCCTAATTGATCTCCCTACATGATAATTCAGAGGAAGGTGGGAAGATGCTCTGCATCTGTAGCCAGTTTCACAACAACAAAATTATTTTGCAGCCCCACTAAATTTGTGCTACCATGCCGTATGGGTACAGTTGTCAAACTCGATAGCCTGCATATAGGAGATACCAGGGAGTGGAAATAAAAACACTTGACCTTGCACAGGAGGGAAAAATGCATGGTTGTTAAAGCTGCAGGACAATGTGGCAGCTTTTCTGAATGTTGGCTGTAGGAAGGGGATTAGGTTTCCTGATGATAATATAATCAAGGAATCCAGTTGCCTTTAAATACCTGCTTTTCTCCTGTCGGCGTTTAGAACGTGGCATTAAAAGCAGCTGCAGCCCTGTATGAGGCAAGAACATAGCTGGGCTCTTCCTGGACATTATATGATGGTGCATTTCTGCCCCATCTGACGAAAAACGACTTCCTCTTTCTGCAGAAATAGTTGTGCAAGGATTATTGATAATAACTACAGAAATCAGGAACTTTTAAGCAATCTGTGTTGCTGTCGTTAAGATCTCTCAGATTTTCATCTTCTCCTTTTTTGCCTTTTGTAGCTCCAACAACCCTGGCCCAATGGAAGGGTTCTTGAAAAAGCCGATAGGGAGTCAGAGTAGCCGACAGAGAGTTGGAGAAGGCACTGCCCTTCCCCCTTCAGATCAGTCTGCTGTGCATTAAAATTCTTTCTTTCCAATTTTGCATTGTGCGCAGTCTGCGGCTGAAAGATGCTGGAGGATCTCTAAAACGCAAATTTCTGCAATAGCAGTCAGACTCTGGTGCTGAGGCACCCCTGCGTTCCTTATCTCATTCCCTGTCTCCTTCCCTTCCTTCCAAAGCCACAGGGGTTTCTGCTTTGTGCATGGAAAGCCAGGCCAACAAACGCTATATATCAGGTGGCTCCTTTTTATTGGACTAACAATATACATCCTTGAGTCACACTCCCTTCAGCAGGTCAGAACAAACAATTGCTCAGTGCAGTGAGGCTGGAGGAGGCGTACGCACTGACATTTCCTCAAGGCAGATTTATTATACAAGGATGGACAGTAAAATTAGCTCTGCTTCCTCTTAGGTCTGGCTCAGGCTCTTATTTCCCTGCTGCAGGACAAACAAGGGAAAAGCGTTCCCTTTTTTTTTGTGTGTGCATATTTAAAAGGAAAAAGGATCGGGTCATTTAGAGAAATCAAACCCTAGTCTCAGGCAGGAGGTCTCCCCCCTAGGATAAATGGAGGCAGCTCAGCTGGAGGTCTCCTGCCACGTTGCAGGTGAATGGTGGGTAACTGATGTTCAGATGGAATTGGACAGTGGCCCAGCTGATGTCAGAACATTAAGTGCCACGTAAAGTGGCTGATGGCTCCTACAGCAGATTCTCTGCTCCTCCCACCAGAGGACACGTTAGAGCTGAAAAATGTAGTGAGTCCAACTGAATCATTTGCTAGGACCTTCCCCCATAGGAGGGGCATCGATTACAATCCTGGGATTCGTGCGCGACCTGAGAGAAGATTCTAGGGAGAACTGGAGAGAAAGGGGATCAGCCTCTTGCGTGCGAGTCGCAGTAGATTGCAGGTGATGCCACACCAGCGTGCTTCTGTAGTGGTGCACTGGGCTTCTACGGTGCTTTGTTCTGGAGGAGTCCAAAGGGAGAGGAGAGAGGACCCAAGGGATGAAGCGTTGGAGGAGTCGGAAAACCCAGGAGCAGTCCAGAGGAAATCTCAATTTCAGAAGGAAAATGAGGGGATCCCAGGAGGGTTTAGAAAAGGATCAGAAACCCCATTCAAGTTGTGCAACATTTTATTGTGGATGCAACACAGAAACAAAGTTCCATGGCCTAAATCATTTGTGTTGAAGATTAACAGTACAGATTTTATTTTGCAACACTTCTACACCTGGGTGGAGAGCTTTGTGATTCAGTTATAAGTTTCACACCTTTGGTCTTGAAAGTAAATTCTTCCCCCCCATTGGAGAACCCCCTACTGTGACTAGAACGGGCGAGTCAGACTCAGTTCAGTATCAAGTGGTGACCCCCCTGCCTTGAGGTATACCTGAGAAAGGGGGAGGGGCTTAGACGGACATCAGGGAGGGCGCTAAGGTGACAGATTCAGAGCAATGCCAGGAGCTAACACCCAGGCTCTGTCTCTCAACAGGATCACTCGAATAACGCTATCGGCATTGCAGCCACCATGGCTCATGAAATGGGCCATAACTTTGGCATGAGCCACGACTCGGCAGGGTGCTGTACCGCCAGCCCAGAGGATGGAGGCTGCATCATGGCAGCTGCTACCGGGTGAGACCCTGTTGATTTATTTTTGCTTATCGAACTGGTGATGAACATGTCTGTGAGCGCTCAGATTTTTCCAGTTCTCATCCCAATGTTATTTGGGGGTTGCATCGGTTTTTTTTTTTTTTTTAATTTCTTTTACTGAAAAAAAAAAGTGAGAGCACAATCGACAGACTAGTGGATGTGATATTTTCTCCAGAACAGAACTAGCCATGGTCCTTTTCATCTGCCTTTCAGGTGAAAAGAATTCGAGAAGTGGAAAAAAGGCAAAAATGAAAACGAGTCTGGCTAAAAACCATAAAACTAAAACTATAGACTGGCCCTTGCAGGGTTTCAGGGTATCTGTAATGAATAAACTTGAGAAAGATTTGCATGCACATTGCTTCAACTGTATGCAAATCCATCTCATGCATATTAATTAGAGATATCCTGAAAACTCGAGCGGATTGGTGCTCACGAGGACTGGCGGTTGCCTAACCTTGCTGGTGGCTCAGCGGCAGTGCTGTGTGCAAAAGTCCCCTGATTTGATCGCTGAGCCAGGCCTTCCTCTTCCCTGGGTGGCTGGGGAGGCTACGGAGGCTGCATTCACGGTCCCCAAGGAAGAGGGAGAAATGGCCGTTGCGTAAGCCTGACACAGTGGCGGCCGACTGCAGGGTAATGGAAGGAGATGCATGGCCTCTGGCTCAGGACTGCCACTACAATGAGCAGGCTAAGTACTTTGGGGATTGGGACAATGTAAAGCAGGAGAAGAGGCCCTAAGGTGGATGTGAAGGCTCATGGAGCCAGATCCCAGCCCTGGTTCCGACTGAGCTAGAAATACAAAAATGAGTAGGAGGAAACTGCTGGGTCTTACAAAAATACAGAAGTCAATATAATTCATACTGTAATTTACTAGCCACTATCAAGTGCTTCCCCTACATTAAAATATATATTTTTGAACTGGAAAATATTTTCCTCTCTAATTAAAAAAAAAAAAAAAAAAAATGCAAACTAGAAAGCTGGCATCTAGCCCTGCCCGTGAACACGCAGCCTTACAAATCAAGCTGAGGTCACTTCCTTGCTTCAGATTTAGCCTGTGTACACTTTGGGGTTGCTGGCCTGTGTCTACATCTTGAATCTGATTGGATGGCAGTCTGTCCCATGCAGGCATCCATTCCCCAAAGTTTTTAACAACTGCAACATGAAGGAACTGGATCGCTTCTTGCAGTCTGGAGGAGGGATGTGCCTGTCCAACTTGCCCGACACCAAGACCCTGTATGGAGGACGCAGATGCGGCAATGGATACCTGGAGGAGGGCGAAGAGTGCGACTGTGGAGACGTGGAGGTAATGCCGATCCCTACAAATTCGTGTCGGCTCAGTAGATAGATGAGGGCAGTCTGTCCAATAATTCCCCTTCATACTGCCAAAAATATGTAACAGTTGCCAGCTGTATGGCGTGACAACCTGTAGGATATCACTCCATAGACACGATTGTTTTTGTCAGCTTCCTTTGCACTCTTATCTTCTTGGGTAGCTGAGCATGCAAGATCCCTTTTTTAGTTTGCCCCAAACACACCTCCTCTCCCATTTCCAGTCACAAGGTCCCAAACGGCCACCGACATCAGCCCGGCTGTTACCCAAACACCCAGCTTCTTAGGTCTCCATGTCTGTCTGAATGGCTCCATCACCAGCCTATCACACTTATATAGTCAATATGAGGCGTATGTAGCCTGCCAGACAGAACTGGCTAAGTGAGCACCTCCATTTCTACTAGCTATTACTGTATATGTGGCCTGCCAAACAGACCCAACTGCTAATTATTTCTATCATCACATCCCGCCAGGAAGCAATGTCAGATCCTATGCTTCTTAAGACCTCTAGTTCTAGTTATTTCCATAGTTGCAGCCTCCCAGACAGAACTGGCTGTTAATTTATTCTTGTGCTATGTACTACTACTACTGCTACTATAAATTATCATTTTTAAAAGCTCTACTAGACATACTTAAGCTTCTACCTAAGCTTACACCATTCCTCTTCTCCCTCCCTCCTGTGTTACCCTTCCCCCCTCCATTCCCTACCTCTCCCCCTCCCCTTCTCACCTCACCTCTCCCCTTCCCTGAACTATTGTTATTTTATATTATTCCCTATAATTGTACATTTTGTATATACCTGCAATCTTCGCTTACAATAATTTACTAATCTAATTTTATTCTTCTGTCACTTCTTCCCCCCTTTTTTCTCTGCTTTTACTATCTTGTAATCATGTTATTCTAATTTTAGTTTAATGTTTTATTTCCCCTTCCTTTCCTCTTGCTCTAGTTATTATGTTCCAATATTTTTTAATTGTATTATGTTAAACCTGTTCGATGTAAAGCGCCGTCACTGGCACTAGTTTCTTGTTACGCTGTGAACCGATGTGATATCTTTGATGAATGTCGGTATATAAAACCGTTAAATAAAAATAAATAAAATAAAAATACTTAGCACTGTACACACACACATATATATATGTATATGTGTGTTTGTGTGTACAAACACACATATATATGTGTGTGTACAGTGCTAAGTATGACTAGTAGAGCTTTAAAAATGATAATTTATAGTAGCAGTCTCTGCTCCATGGAGCTTTCAGTCTAGTCAAGACAATCATACACGACAAACGAGTCTGCAGGAGGGCTGTTTATTGTAGAGAAGTATTTTGAGATTTAAAAGCAGCCCCAAAAAGATACGTTTTTAGACTGGACTTTAATATGGCCAGAGGGAACATGATACACTGAATCGGGAAGTGTATTCCAGGTGTATGGCGTAGCAAGGTGGAAAGTGTGGCGTGGGGAATCAGTGGCAGAGGAGAAGGGCACAGATAAGAGCAACTTATCCAAAGAACAGAGTTCATGAGGAGAGGTTAGGGCAGGAGAAGAGAAGAGAAAACTGATAACGAGGAGCTGCAAGGTGAATGCATTTGTAGGTAAGAGAACTCTGAACTGTATGCGGAAGTGGATGAGGAGCCAATGTAGCAACTTGAGGGCAAAAGGTTGCATGGTCATAGGGACGGGGAAGGGAGATGCATTGTGCAGCAGAGTTGTGAATAGATCACAGTGGAGAAAAACATTAAAGTGGTAGCAAGTTGCAGTAGTTAAGTGGGAGATGATGGGAGAGTGAATAAGCATTTTGGTAACAATGCTGAGAAAGGAAGGGAGGGATCTTAGTGAAGTTACAGAGGAAGCAGCAACACGCTTTAGCATGTGCACAGAGGGAGAGGGAGGCATCAAGGATGATCTCAAGGTTACGGGCTGAGGGAACTGGGAGGATCGGAGTGCCATCCACAGAGGCAGAGAAAGAGGCACGAGGGGAATGGTAATGCTCGAGCAGTTTGGACGTGAGAGGGAGGAGAGAACTGAAACAATTAGTTATGGCAGGTATAGCTCGGGGGGTGGTGTTTAGAGGAGCGGCATGATCAGCGCCTGTTTGAAGGACAATGGGGCAGTGGCAGCGACAAGTGATTTGATCTGAGGATGCGACAGGCGGAGGGGATAGAACGGAGGAGCCCGGTGGGAAGGGGATCAGAGGAGGAAGCAGTGAGTTTTGGAGGAGCAGGGTGGCTTCCTCCTCCATGTTTTCAGAAAAGGAAGAAAGGGTGGCAGGGTCCTAAGGAAGGGAGGAGAATGAAGTGGGGTGGGGGGGTGGAGTTGGTGGCAATTTTAGGATTCAACCAATAAACATTGATAAATCACCCGTGGTAAAAAAAAAATTAAAAAAAAGTCTTTCCTGGATAAACACCGAAAAAATAGCACTTCCCCCAGTACTTTCTTCCTCCTCCCTTGGCGAGCCTTGGCTACTCACTCTTTTTGTGCCTTTTCTGTGTTCACCCCTCCCCAGCTACATAAATATATGCATTCAATTCAACCAGAATTAGTACTCGGCAATAGTATCTGTGCCAGAGAAACATCGATAAACTCTGAGTTTTTGTACTGTCAAAGAACCCCCTAATAGGGTGGAAAATAACCACCTACATTTACAGTTTATAAATACCAACAAGTAAAAGCCCTAAGTATTCCACATCCAGTGCTCATCCCCGATCTAATTCTTTGGTCACCTAAGGAAACTGATTTAGATAAGTTTCATACGCTCTTCCTGTATAACCATGCTGCCTTGGATCCTGTTACCTGTGGGGGTTGGAGAGATACTCCACTTTCCTTTCCTTCGCTAGTGGCGCCATTCATTTACCTTTTTTTGGCAACTCTGTGCTTATGTCATTCCATCATGGAGTTGGTTACCTACTTTAGTCTCCACTGCCTTCTCCAGGAGAGTATTCAACACATCCCATAATCCCTTCCCATGAAAAAAATATTTTCTGTGACATATTCAGGAGCCACATCAGGAAAAATCTGTTCACAGAAAGGGTGTTAGATGCCCAGAATGCCCTCCAGAGGCTAAAATGCTAACGGGCTTCAGGATGGCATGGGATAAGCACAGAAGGATCCATAGTAGCAAAATAATGCAGAGGTAGCTGAAGAATTAGCAGCTGCATCTGTCTGGCAGGCTGCAAGTATTGTAATAACTACCTAGAAGCCCTAGAGGAAATGCAGACTGGGTTTACTCCTGAGCAAAGCAAAGGTGCTGCCTTTAGATTCATGTAGCTATAAGTCAAGTCACAAAATATCCCAGCAGACCGGTCCCTGCAGCAGACTGATTCTGTATATATGGCTATGAGTGCTACAGAAGCATTAAGTACTGGTAGTAGCGGTGTAAGATAGGTGCAGCTATCCAGCATCACCACTACAAGTTTTAGTAGCAAGTGTTTTGTTTTTACATTGATGTATCTCCTTATGCATTGCAAAGTGTTTCAATTCTATTTTATGGTGCAGATATCAATTGACTTTACAATGTATATAAATGCTTTGCAGCTGAAGTCATGATGAGCCAAGATGTTCGTGCTGTTATTGCATGCATATGTAAGTAGTATAATGGGTACACGATCAATCAAACTGATTGACAGGTGAGATAAGGATGACAGCAGCCAATCAGCGTTCACTTCTGGTCTAAGCCCCACCCAATCCCCATAGAAGTGAATGGGGGCGTAGCCATGCCCCCTCCCACCTCATCCCACCCCTTCTGCCACAGGCCCCACCCCTTCTGCCCCGGCCCCGCCCAGACCCCATTGATGCTCCTCCCCTCCCAATAGAAGTGAATGGGGAGCCCCTCCCACACCACACCCCCTGTGACGTAGCGGGTATGACATCACTGGAAGTCCACCCCACACCGCCCCCCAAAAACACCCCCCCCTAAAACGTAATCAGAAAGGGTCCTGTCGCTTTTTTAATGATGTCAGTATTAATGGACTCTGGCTGTTTTTGATGATTTCACCGGAAGTACAATACAAAAGTCCCGAAATATGCGCTCCTAGAACCTCCTGATGCCTTTTAATGATGTCTGAGCCGGTAGTATGCTTTTAGGAGGCAGGAAAACTGCAGGAAATATGCTTTTTTTCTAGCCACTCTGTTTTTAAAAAAAACAAACAAAATACAAGCTGTTAGGAGGCAGAAAAACTGTGGCTCATTCTGTTGACAAGGATTTGGTTTTTTTTAAAACATGTGATTGAAGCTACCGGTGGTGAATTGCATGAACTGCAGGATCAAACTTTGCAAAAGACAGGTTTTTGTTTTTTTTTTCCAAAAGACTAGGGACCGGGTAGTATAATGGGTACGCTGTCACTCAAACCCCCAAGCCAAACCCCCCAGTGATGTCACCAGAAGCCCAAGCCCACCCCTCCAAGCCCTTGCTGTAGATAGGCATGCCCCAATAAAAAAAGTTACCAGAGAGCAGGCAGGAAACTGTGACTCATTCTGTACACAGAGACAGGGAGAATCCAACAACCCCCTTCCCTCCGCTCCCCTCTCTGCCTCAATCCGCCCTTCCCCCAGACCTAAATCTGAGCAGAGGATAATTGAAAGCAGTGGGGGGTGTAGGTTTGCAATGGTGAAACACAAGGCTTTAGTTTTGTTTTAAAAAAAAACAGACTTCTGTATTTTACAGCCATATAAAAAAACAAGAATGCCACCAGCGCATCTTAAAGAAAATTTATAATGAGCCAGGAAATACCGGCAGTTTTGGCGGTATAACACCTCTTTTGCAGGCAGCTAAAGCATGTATGCCGTCTGACAAAGAAACAAGTGATTGATTGGCTTACAGAACAAGATGCTTATTCTTTACACAAACCTGCTAGGGTACGATTTAAAAGAAATAAAACCATAGTGCCAGATATGGATTGGGCAATGGCAAGCAGATCTTGTTGACATGACAGCCTTGTCTGGTTATAACAGAGGCTACAAATACATTTTGACGGTGATAGATATTTTGTCAAAATACGCATGGGCTGTGACCCTAAAAACAAAAACAGGTCGTGAAGTGGCCGAGGCCTTTGAAAATATATTTAAAGGTGGTCGTGTTCCCAACAAAATACAAACAGACAGAGGTAAAGAGTTTTTTAAACAGATCTGTGAAGAGTTTGTTAAAATACAGGGGCATTCAGCATTTTGTGACCAACAACGATGTTAAGGCAGCAGTTGTGGAGAGATTTAACAGGACTTTAAAATCCAAAATGTGGGCGATACTTTACAGCGCGCAAACACTTTTCGCTATGAAGATGTGCTTCCGGCTTTTATGAACAGTTACAATCGCAGTTTTCACAGAACAATACAGGCCCGCCCCCATCGATTTGTAACAACCTCAAACTCCTACTGCGGTTCTGGAAAGTAATCTACGGCAAGAACAACAAACATGAAACTGCTAAGCCTTTTTTAAAAAGGGGGATCATGTTAGGACTGTCAAACTAAAGGGAAATTTGAAAAAGGTTATGAACAAACATGGACAGATGATATATTTATAATAACTGGACGTCCTAAAGCAGGGGACAGAAAACAGTGGTACAAGATATATGGTGAGGAAACCATTCAAGGTTCTTTTTATCCTGAAGAATTACAGAAAGTCAGCCCTCAACAGGACAGGAATATACCGCGTTGATAAGGTTCTAAGGTAAATGGAGAGGTAAGAACAACAGTGCTTTGTGAAATGGCGAGGATGGCCTGAAAATTTAACAGCTGGAGTAAAAGCCTCAGAGATTCAAAACATTTGATTTGAAAAGGCCTGTCTCATAAAAAGAAAAAAATGACATGAAGGGGGATTTTACGTAACGCTGGCCTAGTAACGCCTCTGTGAGAATATTTCCACAAAACAACAGCTCTAAATTTCACCACACAATTAGCTAGACCTTTGGACCTACAGGGCCCGTGGGAAGTGGGTCTGGTGGAAATACAGTACCCGAACACATGGGATAATATTAAAGAAGACAATAAATATGTTGTCACCCACTGATGAAGGAAGCACAGAGCATCACTTTGTTGTACGAAGAGGGTATTATGCACCGTTCAAACCTGACGGATCAAATGAACCACGACATGAACAGTGTCCTCAAAAGCCATGGCACACGAATCATCTATGACCCCAATATCCGAAGAATCAAATTAAAATCAGAGGACAAAGCAGTAATTTCTGCAGGGGGTGACTTAGCGACCATTTTGGGGCTAGAAGCTAAACGAATACGAACCGCTCGCTATTTCCAACGGATATCACAGGAGAGTTTAATACCCTATACCTGTATACGGATATCGTAGAGCACCAGCTGGTGGGAGACCATTTTGTGCAGCTACTTCGTTGTGTTCCCACTAAAGGGGGTAAGGACGAGTTTATCACCTTCACTTATGATAAACCGCATTATGTTCCTGTGAACAAGCAGCACATAGACACCATAACATTTGAAATAAAGACGGACCAGAACCAACACGTCTCATTTCGCTATGGGAAAGTGATCCTTAAGCTACACCTGCGACCCCGGAAAACTATTTTTTAAATGGTTGTGGTTAAATACTATGGGGACCCTGCGCATACAGAAATTACTATGCAGCACAGGCCGGTGAAGGCCTTTCGGGGTATTACGGTGCTCCGGTCATGTACGGGCTGGGATAGGCGGAATTTTTCGTAGTCTCTTTAGAAAAGCAATACCTCTTTTGAGAAGGGGTTTTGAGATTGTTAAACCTCATGTGAAAAGTGCAGCAAAAAACATCGCCAAAGATGTTATGGGCCATGTCAACAACGGCGGGTTTCTGCATAAAATGAACAATAACACAGAGCAGGAGGGGTCAGGATTAGTGGTTATTAGAAGAGCTGTTAAAAGAAAGAGAACCAATCAACAGGGGCCTCCTGAACCTTTTAAAACAAAGAAGACCAAACGTGTCAAGTCTCAAAAGACTAACCGCAAGGGGAAGAAGAGAAACCTCTCCGCCAAGAAGCAAGATATATTCTAAAACTATGGCTTTTGTACATCAGGGGTCTGAAGAATGTTTGAAATCAGAACTGGATCTGTTTCAACTGGCCCCCACACAAACCAGCATAGAAAAAAGTGTTTATGTGGAGATTCCGCCATTATCTGCCTTGTCAGAAACAGCCCCTTTAGATTTTTATATAGCCGGACATGGCGAGGATTACCTGGATTTGAACACGTTGCTGTACCTGACCTGCAAAATCGTGAACGAAGATGGGTCCGATCTTGAAGTAGGGGCCAGAGTAGCTCTCGTGAACTATCCAATAGCCTCTATTTTTAGCC